>NC_000068.7:106607833-106907833 GCF_000001635.26 Mus musculus
GCTCTAGGGGCTCTAGGGGCTCTTCTACCACAGGGACACCAGGATGGAGCTTTCTCTGTGCCTGTGTCCTCCTGTGCTCTGCTCAGATGCCCACTGAATTGGATGTCCTGAATTCCCTCCCAACAGAAGCAGATGGAAACTAGCTTCTGACTGGATTTTCTCCCAAGACTATGGTCACCGATGATTGAGAAAGAGAGAGAAAAGCTAAATTTGATGTTTGTTTATTTTTCTTTCACAAAGAGTTAAAAATTATTATTGTATTTTGTGAGGGTTAATCGTGATGATTAGCTTGATGGAATTTAGAGTCACTAACAGAAACAAAACTCCAGACTTGTTTAAGAAAGAGTTTCTAGATTAGGTTAGTTGAGTTCACACTGAATATAGCAGTGGCATCCCACACGCTGGGGTCTGAACAAAATGGAGAACATGGGCTCAGTACTGCTCTTGGCCTTCTCTCAGCTCCATGATAAATTCAGTGTGACCAGCTGCCTTAAGCACTTCCACACCATGATAGACCAGAATGATGAACTGTGAGCCCAAAGAAACTTTTGTTTCCTTTGTTCTTGTGGGTGTATTGTCACAGCAATGAGAAAAGTTACTTCCTTCTTGTGTTCAGAATATGAACACAAGGCTCCAAACTCACTACTGATGCCAATGTCATAGTAGGGAGGTGGAGGTTTTTTTCCTGAACTCTTTCTAGTTAAGACTCTTGGAGTCTCAGAACAACATGAAAGACTGGAGTTGAAATTGACCTGCTTCCTTCTAGTCTCTAGGATTACAACGAATTTAATCCCTATCACCACATTTGTACTGTATTCTTCCACACATTGTCCCCTTAGTTGATGGCTGGTTTTTCTTTAAAAAAATTTTTTTGGCTTTTCTTCTTTTCTAATTTGGAGGAGGATGGTAGTAGTAGTGGTGGAACATCATCATCATCACCATCATAGTCACCACCATCTTTTTACCTATTATAATTTTGAGCAACAAATCCTACATTGTTCTTGCTCATCCAACACTCAATGCTTGCCCCTTATAATATTCCATACCAACCAATCCATGTTCAGAATATGGAAATCTCACCACAAGTACCACCTGCTGTCTAATCTGTGTCTCTCAGACCATCTCTGCCTGATGTTATAAACCCAATCCTTTGGTATTGTGTATTTACTAAGACTCCAGTTTTCACTTTACTTTACACATCATACTTACTTCATACCTTCCTTATCATTTATAGACTACTTTGGATTTGATCTCTAGCTCAGTCTTTGCATTCTCTGCTCACGGTCTGAGTTCTGTTTCAAGGATGCATGCACCATTACCTCTGTAGAAGATCCTGCTTCCTGCAGACTCCCACATGCTTACTTCACAGCATCCCCTGCAAGGAATGGGATATTTAAACACTGACCGCACTGCTTTCCTAAGTCATCCACTGAGTGTTCTGCTGTGCTTCATCTTCTCTCATCTTCCTCCTGACAGGCATCTTCTCATAATGGTCCACCATCACTTCCGTTTCATCCATATCCCTTCTCTTTGTTATTTGGCCTAATGACTTTCGATGCTCCTAAATTTGACATTTTCCTTCTGCTTGTCCATTTTTCCTTAGAATATTATTTTATGTGCACATACTACTTTTTGGTCCATTGCCACCACCCTCTATCACACTTTGGTGACACAATTCACCTTCCATATGGGTCCCACCATATCCAGTTTCTATTTCTCATTAGAGTTCATGCCATGATGCCAGGGTAGATGTCTCCTAAAAAGCATTTCTCCAGATAAACATTAGAGGCTCACTTAAGGGAATCTCTATGATGATCCATATTATGATCTTAGAATAGAACTGAAATTAAATGAAACTTTTAAATTATTTTATGTTATAAAAATATTCAACCTTAAAAGTTTTCAACACAGTATTTTTTGTTCTAAAAAATGCTCTTTTCTCCAATAAGTCCAGTGACAGATTCTGATATTAGAGAAGATTAGATTTTAAAGAATGGTTTGTTTTGTTATTTTCCAGATCTGCCTAGTCTTACTGCTGGCATTTACATCTTTGTTTTATGATTGGTGTGGAATTTATTCTTTGACATAATAATGATTCAGCTCTTTATTCTGGAAGACTCTACATTGAAGCCTGAACATCTGCTAATACTTAAATGCAGAAATATGCATTTTTTACATTAAAACTATTTCTAATGTTCCAGTTACATAAAACCTGCTATATTCTAGCACATAATAGCTACTGGATGAACTTCATGAGTTTAAGAGTTTATAAGGCAAAAATGTAAAATATAACACCTAATGAATTCACACTGATTTAGCAATGTGGTATATAACCTGCTGAAATGGTATGTTAGAATATTAGAAGATTTTATGCTAAGAGATTTGGGTTCAGGCCTCGGCTTAAGATGACTTGGGTCAAAGCTCTTAATGTCTTCGGGTTGCAGTTTCATTTAACCATAAAACAGGAAAGATGATGGCATTATATCACAGAATTTGCTGGTTGGAATTTTGTACAAAATTACTAATGTTATGTAGCCAATTTACATCCTAAGTCATGTTAATGGTTTATAAATTTTCTTTATTAATAGTAAACTATTTCTCAAATGTAGGAAGAAATGATAAGGATAAATAGTTGTATATATTATTGTATGGTTTTTATTATTTATGTCCTTTTTATATGATGTAAATGAGAAAAAAATTTCTCATGTGCTTTAGTAAGTTAGCATAGGTCTCATCCCCATGGCCTATAACTATTCTTGGGATATAAGTGGTACTAAAACAATATGTGCACTAATCAGTTTAAAATGTCAACTTGACATGACCTAGAATCACCTGGGTAGAGAGCTTAATGAGTCATCATCTTGATCTGGTTGGCCTTCAAGCATGTCAACTGTTAAAATTGAAATGGAAAGACCCAGCTCATCACAGACAGCACCATTCCCTAGGCAAAGGTGAAGAGAATGCTTGCTGCCTGAGAGCAAATGAGCAAGCAAGCATCCATGAGCTCTCTGGAGAGAGAGTCTGTCTCTGTCTCTGTCTCTGTCTCTGTCTCTCTCTTTCTCTCTCTCTCTCTCTCTCCCTCTCTCTCTCCTCTTTATTACAGAAGAGATGATTTTGCTCCTGCCTTGATTTCCCCAAAATAATAGATTATAAACTGGACCTGTAAGCTGGAATAGGCCCTTTCCTCCCTACGTTGCTTTTAGTTGGGGTATTTTATCACAGCAATAAAAATGAAATCAGAATAATGCTGAAACTGTTAAAGAGATCCCAGAAAAATCTTAGTTGATGGCAAAAAGGTTGAAAACTCTATGGAGGAGGAATAAAAACAAGCAGGAAAATGTACCAAAAAGAGGAAAATTGAGTTATTCCTGAGAAGTGGCAGAAAGAAGCACTGTTCTGGGCACAGCCCCCCCCCCCCCCAGAGATGCCTGCTATTCTTTGAAGGGAATGACTGAGCTCTGCTTTCCACAAGCACGAATGCCCAGCTGCCCACTAGGTCCTTGCTGGCTGACTGGCCTACCTCTTAAAGTCATTTTTAGTTCTCATCTTTATGTTGTTTCTTGCTTCCTCTCTTCTTTGTTCTGCCTCACACCTTTTCTGCCTCTCTTCACTGCTGACTGCATGTATGTGGGAGACTTCACACTTGGTGAAGATCCTCACACAATCCAAAGAGATAAGGACAACCCTTGAATTCCAGACAATTGTATTCAGAGCTTATTCACTGACTGATAGAGATTTACTTTACTTTGCTTTCAAGTTTCTAGACCCTTCTTCCAGAAGCTAGACTCTCCTAGACTAGCTTATCTAAATAAGGAAAAGAGCTATGGTGTCAGGTTCTTGTCACATGGTGTCAGACCTAATGTTTTTAGAAGGACATATAATAGCCAGAGCTCTATATTCGCAAGCCAAGAGTTGACAAAGGGTTAGATAAACATAAAATAAGATAAAGTACATAAAATATATATTTTGGTAGGGTTCCATCATGATCCTATCACAGAGGAATGGCTTTCAACAGGCTTGGTGATCTGAGCACAGATCTATGCTCTTCTTTCTCAGGCAGAGTTGAACAATGGAGCAACACAGGTAGGAAAGCTCGGTCATCATGGAGCAGAAGGAGTAGAAGGTAAACATCCAAGTGTGGTTTCTCCTACTGCAGCTATAACACATTGAGCTTCCCACATTTAAGGGTCTTCTGATTACGCAGAGCTTGTTATAAGGTCAGCCAAACAACAGCCTTAATTTTTCTACCACCTTAGTTCCATTTTTGTCATGAAACACAACATAGTCATATATTCCAGGGTAGAGAACATGGACACCTTCAGAAAGCCATTATTCAGTCTGCTGCACCTCTGTGTGATGCCTGATACTTGACAGAAGGCACAAACTGTATAGGGAAAAAAAAACAACTATTTTGTCCTCATGTAGCTGAGAAAAACATAGACAGGAAATGGAGTCCTGGAGAACCCAGAGAAATTGTATTGTCCAACTTAGAAGGACACAAAAGGTTTCTATAATAAACAAGAGACTGAGAACAGAAAACCAGATACCATAGATGCTAAGGTGGGTTTCCATAGTTAACAGCCCAGAAAGATGCTGGCTTAGAGCCAAACTTTACTCTTGACCCTAATCACCCATGATAAACAGTATCTGACTCCCCTGGATCCCTTCATAAGCTTGGATACAACTTTAATGGGAGGAAGAAACAAGAACCCCTAAATTACCTGTATGCTTGCTACTGACTCAGACTAATGTCTTACTGTCAGTGCTTAGGGAAATACAGGTACAAATTGGGTACACTTCTAGACAAAAATACCTGGCACTTTTTTGTTTGGTATTTATATGGTAAATCATTTTAATTTCTCAATACCTAAAAAAAAAAAATCAGTTTCAGTGGAAAGCACCTTTGCTTTCTTATCTAAAACCATTAGAAATGTGAGACCTCACCTGTGCTTTTATTTCTCACGGTCATATATCAAAGACGGAGTTGAAGTGATGAATCCCGGACTAGAAGCCTGCATCCCAGGAAGTCAGCATCTGTCCTCTTGTCTTTCCAAATGGATGCATTTTTCAAGAAACATCCTTACAAATTCCTGTTTCTTATCTGCTGGGCTACCTTAGAATGATAGAAAATATTGGATGAAACTTTTAAAACCATTGCTTTCCCAAGGCTCATGTGAAAGAACTTCTCTAAAGCCCTCTCCATTTTAAAAAAAAAATCACTGTGAAATGTCATCTTGGGTATTAAGGGAAATCATTATGACAAGTATCCATGGTTTTGGCTAGCAGCTCCGTAGGCCATCTTTAATTCCTACAACACTTCAAATGGGCATCGTCAATCCCAATTTACATAAATTGAGGTCCTTTTCTAAGAGTACCTAGCTCCTTCCAAAGAAAAGCCTTGCACCAAGGTATGTGGCAGGTAGTTTATTTAAGACATGAGCCAGGGAGCAGGGCTGAGAACACAGAGAAGAAACAAGGAAGAAGAGAAAGCCAGTAAGTTATATGTGCTGAGAAGCTGGCATCTTCTGAAGGCATCAGTTGATTTCTTCTGAGCCCTTCTGGTGAGCCTGTAAAGTGTGCCACAGAACTATGAGCCTCAATTCAAAAGTATAACGTATTGGTTTCTGATGTGTAGCCTTCAGTCAATCACCAGGGATGACTCTCTTGAACTTCAGTTTGCAACATACTAAAGTGTTCCCATTGGAACACCGTATTTTAGTCCTGGGGTGCTAGCTAGAAGGAAACTGGGAATATGTGTGGAAGAATTCAATTTCACTTGCCCCAGTGCAAGGTCACCTTGTAATAAAAGCTAGGATTGGAGCACACGCCATGACCCACGTGTAGCAGCTTCTCCAGCCCACATGGCTATTCAATGCTTAAGATCAGGAGCACTTGACAGCAGGCCTAGGGAACCTCCTGTAACTCAGATGAGTTGTCGAGAAAATACATGACTTTGTGGAACTTTACCCTAGGCAGTTCGGCAAGGGCCTGGCATTAATACCCCAATGAATAACAACTAGAGCACTTTATGATTGTGTGTATTTGATGGCATGACTCTGTCTCCCATCAAGCTCCAACACAGGTTTGAAAACAAATACAGCAACGATGCAAGTCCAGGGCAGTGCCACCATGAGCTACATGTACAGTGTCACGCATTGTAGTAGCCATGTTGGAAATGGAAAAAGAAACAACAGAAATTAAATTTCATAATCGGAGTTATTTGACCCACTCTTTGCAAAGCCCTATCTGTCCTTGAGCATGTGATCCATACAATGTATCGGTACAGTCTACATGCTTTGCTTGTTTCATCACACTGTCTGCAGAGCCTAGTGTGCACTCCACATTTGTTAGCACCTCTCACATTACATGGGTTACACTCTACTGCTCAGTGGCCAAGCATGGCAAGTGTCCCAAGCTGGACAACGTGGCTCCACTGCACTTTTCTCTTATGAAAAATGTTAATTTTTGCACAGCAATGCTGATTCACTTTCTTTGGGATGGGATGGAGAAGGGAGTCTGTTAATATGTCTTCCTGACACTGTGACTTCTGTCTGTATTAGTTCTCTCTAGAATAAACAAAATGTCAAATCAACGAGGTCCGTGGCCTGAAGTGATTAGAATAGTAATGTGAAGAGAGCGCCAAGCCATCCATGAATCAAACATCGCAGGTTTGTTTCTTCTCACTTATCTTTAAATGGCAAGACAGGTCATTTTTAACTTGGAAAAAGAGAAGGGAGTTTTATGCATTTTTGAATTATACCACATGGTGAGCAATCCGAGACAGCGAATTCTAAAATTGAATTACCAAAGGAGGCATCCAATTCCACCTGAATTCTAACATGCCAATCTGTTTGCCTCTGCTCCTTTGAAATAACATTTTTTGGGGGTTTATATTTCACACAGGCACACATGTAGCATAAAATTTCAATAAGAGAAGCAGAGGTATTAACATACAATGGTTAACTACAGCATTTAGTAATGGATCTCCAAAATTCAAGTCCCAACAAGACATTATTTACTGTGTGCAGCTTTAAGCCAGTTGCTTGTCTGTTTTGGCTTCCGTTTTTATTTCTGTGTGACAGGGATATCTATACTGGGTTACAGTAAGAAATACATAAGATCATATATGTTGAAATCCGTTTATAATCAGTGCCCCATTAATGGCAGGTTTTTCTATTAATAAATATAAAGATAATGGTAGTGATAAAGCAGACTAATGCATGGAGCTTGCCTTCAACCTATGTCAATCCACTAGGAAAGAAATTTCTGTGTGGAACTGCAAGTTATTGTTCATACATTCAGAAATGTCCCAGAAAAGGGGGTATTTTCTATTCAAACCTCTAAAAATTGTTCATTAAAGTATATAGGCTCGATGTGACCTGGCTGGAAGGTGTTTCTTTCTTCCCTTTTGTCCTTTTGTCTCTTAATCCCTACACTGTGGCCTGACTCCCCTAACGGCTGAAATTAGCACTCTAATTTCCATATTATCTCCTTTATATTACAGATGAATAATGTGCTAGAATAAAGAAGGGGATCTGAGGGGGAATTACCAAAGATGAAAAAAAGTATTAGGTTTTTTTTTTCAGCCTCTTACATCCTGTATGGATTTACAACTAAGGAAGGAGCACACGTGTCCCCACCCATTCAGCACAGGATTGGATCAACAGCTCTTCCTGAGAGACAGCCTTAGCGAAGCACCTGACATTATCTCCCCTCCCTCTTTTTCACTGGGTAGTGTAAATCAAGAGGGGTGAGGACAATCATGTTTGCTCACAAATGTTCTAGTGTGCACAATGGGATCAATAATAACAGGTAGAGGCTATTGAATTTTACCTGCCTTAGGGAGTCAGGTACTGTGCTATGAGTTTCATACACATTAATCCACTCATTCAAACTACTGAGGTGTATTACAGATATGGAACCTGAAGCACAAACACTTAGCAACTCGTCGCAGATTATTAGTTATGTGCTGGAGTCAGGGTGACCACACCCAGCAGCGCTGTCTGTCATAAAGGACATCCAACACTGGCGTAATCTGCCAACAAACTATCAGCTCCACTTTTCAATCAGACTTCCAGCAGCCCAGTCATTTCTCTCCACCCTCATCTGGACTGCCTTTTCTGTCTAGAGAGGTAACATGGCTCCCAGTGGATGTCTACTTCCATTTCTATCCCCACTCCTGACTTCCCTTCCCCTACAGCTGTCCCACACTGTGGCCAAGTAGAATTTCAAAATAGAAGACCAACTTACCTCTGTTCCTGCTCAAGTGTCCGTCTAGAGCCTTTTGCTGGCTTCTCCATCCCTCTTAGGATAAATCTAAAGCCCTTCCTGAGCTCTTGGAGATGGCACACAAGATAGGGGGTCTTTACTCCCTCACCTTAGCTGCCTACTCTTTTCTTCCATCACATTCATCTTGCTTTTCTCTAAGAATGTAAAAGCTCATTCTTTCCTTAGAGAATTGGTACTTGTTGGTCCCCTGTTTGGCACACTGAATCCTCAATTCTTCACTGATCATTTGTAATGTTCTAAAGCTCAAAGGATTGAACAAGAATTCCTCCTCATCACCTGAGCGAAAGTTACCCACTGACTTCCCTATTTTATGTTAACATCGATCTCTGTTTCAAGGTATTCCCTAGTACCATCTGCTTTGCTTTCTTCTCTTCATTCTCAGCAGAATGTGAGGCTCCGTAAGGTAGGGTCTTTCTCTGTTACTGTAATAAAACTCTGGCCAAAAGCAACTTGGGGAAGAAAGGGTGTATTTGGCCTACAAGTTACCGTCCATCATCCAGGCAGGAACTCAAGACATCTGAAGCAGTCCAGGGAGGATAGCCCCTTACTGGCTTGCTCTTCGTGGCTATCTCAGCTTGTTTTCTTATACTACCTGAGATCACCTTCCCAAGGAAGGTACTATACAGCTTAGTCTGGGTCCTCAGCAATAAAGTGATGTCTCTTAGACTTGTCCATAGGCCAAACTGATGGAGACAGTTCCTCCATTGAAGCTCCTTCTTCCCAGGTAACTCCAATTCATTCACGTTGACAAGATCTATCCCTCACAGTTAAGGATCTTGACCGCTGTGTTTACTGGGCCAAGAGCATGACCTGAGACATGATAGGCACTTGTTCAATAAAAATTGTTTTAAATAACTATACAAAATAAGTTAATTAATAACAAGACAAAAATAGTCTCCTTTAAGCACATGTCTTGCTCACGTCATCTCATTGATGTCAGTGAGGTAGGATGAGACTTGAGATGTAACAGGAATGTACAGAAAAAAAAAACTATCAAAGATGAGCTCAAGAAATAAGCATGGAAACAGAAGATAATTCATGTTACTGACATTTTCCTATGCCTCCTGTTACATCTCTGCCTGTGATACAAAATCAGTGTTCTTACAGATCTTAATAAGACAGCAGACACTGTGTTAGCTACTAAGGACTAAGGATGGTTCTGTGTGTTCACACAAATAATGTTGATAAGGCAAATATGCCTCTTTGTGCTGTGCAGTCAGTGTTTCTAAACCCTGGGATGTGAAGGAGTTATTAAGAAGAACTCATACATTCATTGCTATAGCCTGTTCAAGTAAGTATTCCCAACCATTTGGACATATGAGAAAAGAAAATTCATTGAGTCTAAATAAAGTTCATAACCAGCCTGCAAGGACTCTGACTCAAAATTCAAGCCAAAACAAGAATATTGAAATAACCTGTAAAAATTTAAATAGTAGGGAAACATAGTTTTTTAAAAATATATATTGAATATATTAAACATCTAAAATACACATGGAAAATTAGTGTTTTTCAGCAAAGGGAATTACTAACAGTATTTACTTCCTGTTTATGAAATTACAAATTATCCACTCTGCAGCCTCATTTTTTTTTCCAAATTTATCAGCCTGGGTCTAGCCTCCCTTGAAGAAGAAGAAATCAACCAAAACCTCTTTCTCCTTCATTTTCATGCCCAGATGTGGCTAGCTGCAGCTCCACCCGCTTGCTTTTCTCTCTCCTCTGTGCCTTGACCACAGGGCTCCCTTTGAGAAACTCCAGTCTCTCAGAAAGAAGGAGAAGGCTTCTTGAACTTGCCACACACCATTTCCCTCCAGTTTCATTTATCTAAGTAAGGACACACAACTAGACCATATGTTCTTGGGAAGGAAGTGTGGACCTGTTATAAAGAGAGCCCTCAAATATTTAGACAGATATGGTAGTCTACCCAAATGGATATATACAGTGTGTGTTTGTGTGTGTGTGTGTGTGTGTGTGTGTGTGTGTGTGTGTGTGTGTTGCTGAGGTTTGGTCTAGTGCTATTTTTGTAATGTTAAGGAAGGTCTAGGTCTATAGGTGAATTTTCACACTTATACGCTTTTGTTATGCAAACCTTGTTCCTTAATGTAAAACTATTAGTTAAATAAAATTGGCTGCAGCTAGTTAGGGGAGGAATTAGAGGCAGATGGGTCTTGAGTTACCTAGTGGGGAATGGAGAAAAAAGGGAGAAGAAGTCACCAGGGAAGAAGGAGGAAGAACAAGAGGAGAGAGCAGCTACCATGAGGAGGATGGATCATGAGCATGTGGCCAGGAGCAACAGCAAGTATCTGGGGTACCCCACTGGGGAGGTAGCCAGGCTGGCAGTTAGAAGAGTAGATTGGGGATTACCCCCCAGTAATTGTCAAAGCCAAATTAAATAAGCACAGTCTGCGTCTCATTTATTCGTCAGTTAGTCAGGGATAAGTTTAAATTAGTTGTGCTACAGTATGATATTTGTTAGCAAATGAATATCTAAGGTGTGTGGATTTAATTTTCTTCAGCCAGAAATGTAAGTAACTGAAAATGAAAATGGAAAAAAAAAAGTGGCTTAAAACCAAAGATGTATTTTCAACACAAAATAACAAATATGAGGTTAAATGGCCTTAGGCCTTGCTTAGTCATTCAGTCATGCTCAACTAATTTTTAAAAATCTGGTTTCTTCATTTTTGTTTTTATCCCTAGTGTTTACAGTCCATTGTTACAGGGACCATCACTGCTGCAGACATAATTACTTCACAGAAGGAAAGAGGAAAGTATGGCAGCCATAGAGGTAGACCCTGATGACGAAGGTTTCCCATGAGACTGGTTCCCCAGAAGACTCCCCTTCTCCCTCAAGGGCTGATGAAAGTCGATGTCAAGGTTATTGTCCTTGGAGTAGAACACTCATGGTCCTTTCTGCAGCTTGACATACTGGCGCTTAAATGAAGTCTGCATCCATTATATTAGAAACCAGAAGTCAAGGACTGTATAATGACTGTGTGCCTGCCTTAGAAGTCAGGAGAGAGAGAGCACTTCATGCTAATTAGGAAACTCAGTGGGCATTTACTTGATCTACAAAGATATATACAATTTTACCTCAGTGTGGAAAGATGAGTTTTATTCTGTGTGTGTTTGTGTGGGGCTGGTGTCTGGGGACATAGTGTATGGTCAGATGTGTATAAAATGGTTTACATTTATTGACTGTGTGTTATAGGACCTTTTACTCTAATTGTTTCAACTAATTTTTGTCACAACTCTGATGTCACTACTACTGTTGTGTTTTATAAAAAAGAAAGAAAGAGCCAGGATGTGTTTGGTAGAAGCATGGTATGGTCTGGAGGAAGGGGGGTGTTTCTTCAGGCCCATGCTAAGGCCTTCCTACGCTCTGAGGTTCCAGTCATACTATACAGTATTCCATATAGTATGGAATGGAGTTTATTTAAGGTATGGGAAAGGGAGTTGAGGAGGAAGTAGAGACAGAAAGGCAGAGAGAGAGAGAGAGAGAGGGAGGGAGAGAGAGAGAGAGAGAGAGAGAGAGAGAGAGAGAGAGAGAGAGAGGAGCATGTGGAGAAAGGGGGGAGGAAAGGGGGAGAGAGGGAAGAAGGGGCATGGAGAGAAGGAACAGAGAGTAAGAGAATAAGAGTAAGAGTGAGAAGGGGCCAAACAGCCCCTTTTATAGTAAGCCAGACATTACCTGGCAATAGCCAGGTAACTGTGGGGCTGAGACTAGAAGGAATGCTTATGGTGTGTCTCAATTAACTGTCCAAGGTCATATGGCCAATAAATGATGGAGCTAGAACTGAGCCTGACCTACTCCCCAGAGCCCTAGAATCAGACTACCTGGAGCCCACACCTTCTGCTTTCCTCATTTATCCCCCAGTTCCTGCTCCACTCTCTCCTATGATGGCCCCAATGAAGTCCCTTATGACCACTGACATAAATCAAAGACCCCTTTGGTGGCAAACTTTTGAGAGCGTGCACAGTAACTAAGGAGGGGGGGGGGGCAGGAATATCCAAGGATATGCCTCTTCCTGCCTCTGCTTCTCAAGCCTGATAAAAATTGAGCCTCTGCTCCTCCCTCTAGTCAGTTTTCATAATCTGACAGAAACAGGAAAGTTCATGAAAAGCTGGGCGCTAACTCACCCCCCTGAGAGAGGAAATGGGCTCAACAAGGCAGCTTCTCAGAGACATCTCTCAAAAGCTGGCTCACTGTGGAGAAAGTATTGCCCGAAATACTACTAAACACTGAAAGGCCAGATAGGTTTTAGACTAGTAAAGTAGAATTCAAAAGGAGGCTCCTAGTACCCAATACACCTTACCGTGCAGTATTCTACTGATTTTATAGTATGACCACTTTTTTTTGGCCTCCTACTTCATCAATAGCCATAGGAATCCTTATATACAAATGTAATGACTTCATCAGTCCCACTTTCTAAATGATACTGGACAAAATCTATAAAATGAGAGCCACAAGAATATTCTCATCTTTACCTCCAAAATACAAACAATTCCTGTGCTCAACTTTACTCTAATGTAGTATATGTGTGTATTTCTTTTTTTAATATAACACATGTATTCTTTGATAACTTCATACATGTATACAATGTATTTTGATCATCTTCATCCCCTTAACTCTTCCCGGATCTTCTACTACTACCAATCCCTTTCCTCTTCTTCCTCCTCCTTCTCTTCCTCCTCATTTTTTCCTTCTTTCAATAGTTTAGAGTCCAATACACCCATATATTCATGAGTATGAGGCTATCCATCAGAGTCAACCTAGCAGAGGCCATACCCTTAAAGGAAATTTGGGTTAGTCTTTCTTAACTTGTCACTGCTATGTCGATGAGTCACTCATTCTGCCAGGACCTCCTTAGACACCTGGTGTTCTCTGTCACCGATAGCATTCCCCACCCATTTTTAAAAATCAGCTGCTCAATGTCCACACTCATTCCCAAGTATCTCTCCCAGAGGCGTTTCTCTCCTCCCAGTCCCCTTACTGTCTTGAGAAGACAGGTTGAGATAACACAGAATTTGTTTTTATCTTTCCATTCACAAGAGATCAATCAAATTTAATATCTGAAAAAATGAACAAGTATTAGTGTTGGTGTTACTGTATGGATGAAATGAAATATATGAAGGCACGTAAACCATCTCAGGTGAGTCTGCTGGGTGAAACCAAACGCAGCCTCATAGCCTCCTTGGCTGACAAGTGCTCAGGCAGAATTCTAATTGCTGCTCCTTCCAGGACAATCCTGTTTTCATTTGTCTAAGAAAATGATAAGCTTAAAGCAATGTTCTCAGACACCCAGACAGCTCATCAGTAGAGTGCCTGCTATGTGTTCCAGTTAGCCTTCCACGGCTGTGCTCAGTCACCATGATCAAAAGCATCCTGGGAAGAAAAGGGGTATTTCAGCCTTTGGTTATAGTCTGTCATGAAGGGAAGTCAGGCTAGGAACTCAGGCAGGGTCTGAATGCAAGGACTGAAGCAGTGAACCCTGGAAGAATGCTGTTCACTAGCTCATTACCCATGGCTTGTTCAGTTTACATCTTTATACAATCCAGGACCACCTGCCCAAGGGTGGTGGTCTGGGCCCCTTCTCATCAGTTATCAATCAAGAAAATGTTCGAGAGCCTTTCCTTCCAGCCTATCTGATGGAAACATATTCCCATTTGAGGTTCCTTTGTCTCACATGACTCTAATATGTGTCACATTGCCATCAACAAAACAAAAACAAAAATAAAACAACAACAACAATTATCCTAAGAATTACACTATGCAAGCATGAGGATCAGAGTGTGGCCCTAGGAACCACTTAGAAAGATAGTATCCCAACACTAAGAAGGGACAGACAAAATTACCCTTGGGGTCTCACTGGCAGGCCGGTCTAGCCTGATCAGTGAACCTTGGGTTCTAATGAGAAACTCTGTTTCAAAAACTACAAGATGGCTAGAGAGCTCCTGAAGATTGGGTCTCAGTTTTGATCTCACCTCTATGCGCATGTGCACTGCACACATACAAACACCCCAACACCACACACAGTGTTGCTAAATGATTGTTGTAACAAAATACTACAAAAAGAACAGTAAGAGAGATAGCAAAAAGAAATTCTGAAAACAATGAAAGTGATATTCTGAATGATCAAGGGAGAAAGCCACATTGCAAAGGGAGCCACAGTTTGAGAATTTTAATTTTAAGTTAGAGTAACTATGCTCAAAGACATCTTTATTAATTAAAATGGGAACCATTAAGAACAACACATTTTTTTGACAGTGAGAAATCCATTTGTTTGTTTCTGTGGTGAATAATTTGTGCATCAGGATTTGATAAACTCTTGGAAAGCGTCTTCTGCATCCTGCTGGCAGTGGAAGCAATCTCTCTACAAGAAGTTGGCAGGATGCTTGAAGAAGGGGAAGTTGGTTGGCGAGAGGCCAGATGAATGTAGTGGGTTAGGCAGAACTTCACAGAACACCTTGTTCAACTTCTGAAACAGTGGTTTTGTGACGTTCCACTGGGTGCTGTGGAGTAGAATTGTGCTGTTTCTATTGGTCAGTGATAATGACAAGCCTTACGCTTTCTGATATGTCCCGTCAAGTTGCTTGGTACACCTGTCAGAAGTAATGGTTTCACAGGGATTCAGAAAGCTATATTGCATCATATTGCATCAGAGGAGCAGCAAACCACTAAATAATGACCATGGCCTTTTGGGGGACATGTCTGACTTTGGAGAGTGTGTTCTCCAAAGTACTTCCTTGCACTTTTCTGTCTAAGCAATAAGTTAGTTGTTACTAGTTTTTATAGACAATCCACTCTCAGTTACATGTCACGAGTCAATCAAGCGATGGTTCCTTGTAGCTGGGAAGAATAGGCATAATGGTAATTTTAATATAAATGTATGCTGGAAATTAATAGAGCAGCTGTTTTTCTTTATCCTAGCTAATTCCCCAATAATGACACAGAGAGACCAAGATTTATTTTCAAGCTTTGCCACAATACCTGGGCAGTCATTTGATATATTTTAATCCTCTAAGCTAATCTGGCTACCTCCCAGCCCAAATCTTCATAATACTTGCATTTTGGACCTCCCATGCTCCAACTGAACTCTCATGATGTCTTCTCCCTCCTCAGCTCAATCTGCTTTACTCTCCTCTCCCTCTCCTTCCACTGACTGGTGGAAGTCCCACCCTATTTGCCCTTCTGCTTAGGCATTGCCTAATCAGCTTTTATTGACAAGGTGGAGAATAGATGGTAAGCATTCTTTACACAAACTTGAGACAGACACGAGATTCTTGACATTACATCCTTGGCATTATAATACTGTGTCTGGATTGAAACAAGATATGAGGACAGAGAAATCAGCATTTGAATAACACGAGGATAGTGTTTACACGGTGTACAAAAAGATTGTGCCTACAAATAGCAGATGATGACAATTCAAAGCAACATTGTTTTAAAAAATTGATCCAGCTCATACGCTGATCAAGCCATTTACCAAGGTTTTGCACCCTTTTCATTTACCCCAAATTCCGATAGTTAAATGAGTCACACAGCATCCTTTAGTAATTTCTCATGTTGACGTAAGAAGACCACCTTTCATGGTTGTTCTGGATCAGCTGCCCTCAGCTTCCACTGGCCTGCCCTCTGCTCCTCCTCTCCAAGGCTTTGTCTTCTTTGAAAATTTTCCCGAATCACCAGTTCACTGCATATTCCTTGGCAGTTCTTGGACCAAATGCATTGTTGATGCTTCAAGTTGTTTTCATTGCTTTGTGATTCACTTAAATTTGCATAAGAAGGGAACCTGAAGGGCAAACAAGATGGTTCAGTGGATCCATGAAAGCTGAAGGACCTGAGTTCAGTCCATGACACAAACCTACATACATCTAAAAGGAGACAACTGACCTCCATATGCATGCCCACATATACATACTCTCTCTCTCTCTCTCTCTCTCTCTCTCTCTCTGTGTGTGTGTGTGTGTGTGTGTGTGTGTGTGTGTGTGTTTTACATGCAAATAATAATAAGTACAATGAACTTTTATAAAGTTTAAAAACCACTTGAATTTTCCTTTAGTCTAATATTTTCCATAACATAAAATAAACAGCCTGTGATGCCATTATTAAAAAACAATAAAGCGAGAAATGTGCATTAAAATGATGTATGATATAGCCACACTTATTAAGAATGTACTCCAATCTCAAACAGCAATTTCAACACTGCACAAAAACACAATTACTTTTGTGCCCACCTATCATTAAGTTTCTTGTAGCTATGATAGATACGTGAGAAAACATCCTCAAGGGAGAGATGATTTCTTTTACCTCAAAGTCTCAGAGTTTTTAGCTCAGAGTCCTTAGTCCAGTTGTTTCTGATGAGGCAGTGGGAGCATGTGGCTGTGGCTACTCACCTCACAGCAGAAAGGGTGCAGAAAAGGAGCCAGAGAAGTATGCAGGAGAGGATGGTGCTTCTAAGGACACATCTCAAGAATTCTTTAAGAGTCTAACATTCCCAAAATTTTACAAAATAGCACCAATAGGTACAGATCAAGCCTTTAGTGATGTCTTTTTGAGACACTTATTTCGTTTCCAAGTCATAACATTTTGCCTCTGTCTTCCACAAGAAATGCATCTATCTCACAAAGCAAATGTGTAGTCAGCTCATCTCTAATAATCCTATAGTCTAAACCACTTCATCACGGGTCAATGTCTAAGGTCAGAATCTTCCTGAGATCCAAGGCTCTTTTATTGAGTTGTGAAAGAACCAAGTTACACATCCCCCAAGTCCAGTGACAGTGAGCAAACATTTCCATTCCAAATGAGAGCAGAGCAAAGAAAGACAGGACAAACCAAGCCCGAGATCCAGGAGGGAATGGGAGAAAGCCTGTAGCCTCTTGTCTAGACTCTATGGTGGCACAATGTAAGCTCCAAAGAGCTTGAGCGTCCCCACCCCAGTGGCCCTGCCAAATGCGACCCATGAGGCCTTTCTTGAGTTGACTTTGCTGGCTACATACAGCTTCCTCCTAGGCAGATGTTGCATCAAAAATATGCCAAAAATCAAGGTTAACTCCCTATCTTGTCCATTTAATCTGTTTCTTCACTCTTGAAGTTTTGGGCATCATCTTTGCCCAGGCCTTCTTTTAAGGTATGAGTGAGAACACCCATGACCCTGCAACACTTCCATGCTACACGCCTCCAAACCCAGCTTTGAATGGATGACAGGAGGCTTATACCAACTTACATGGTAGTCAGGTCCTCTTAGACCACAACTGCAATGACCTGATCGACGCAATGACTGAGACTTGAAACAAATAAATGGGAGATAATGCCCCAGATGACCTGGTACAGAGGGCTTCAGAGGCACTATCTCCTCTGGGGGAAATCAAATGAATTTACTCTCCCATAGGTGGTGACTGGCTAATTCCTGATGTATCTTCAAGGTCAGTGTTTGTCTGCTTTCCTAGTTGCTCTAAGCTCTGACAACCATAGCATTCTTGTTCACAGCGTGAACCAGACTCCCCTTCCCACCCCCATCCCCAGAAAACAGAAACATTCTCAAATCTTTCTGTTCTGCTTTTTGTTCCCAGATTTTATTAAAGCTAGTGCCCAGTAACTATTATATCCTGACAGCTAGACAGCTCTGAAATGCCTGATCAGATGAGTTAGTCATCTTTAAACTTTGCCTTCCTCAACACTTTGGGGCATGGGCAAAACATAACCAGATTCTTGTATAATATGAGTGGTCTCCAGTCCAACTCCTGATAAATTTCTCATTTTCATTGGAGATACCATGAGTATAGTGTGGCATCCAGTGGTATTCCAGAATTGGACCTGATGGGGGTAGCAAGAAAGAGAAGGAAAAGACAGACAGAAGGACACATGAACACACAGAATGCTGAGATTTGTCTGGGCTCTCTGATGGAAAAACCACAATGTCTCAGAAACTCAAGAGTGTTTAGTATTTAGAATTGAACAGCGTGGTGAAGTTAGTGCATACAGCTGAGTGAGGAGGCAATGCTATTACATGTCCATTAACAAGGAGGCAGGGTTTTATAATATGCAGCTGAATCCAGGAGACAGAGTAAGCTAATCATGGTAGGAGCAGTTTCTGGGGGAGCAGTCTTCAGGCTGTAAATATCTGGTAGGGAGAAAGCTGTGGTGCAGACAGTTTTACACGTGCTGTCAGCACTCCTCCTCAGTCCCCCAGGAAGTCTTTGGCATCGGTCTAATCCTGAGGCTATGGAGTCTTTGACTTGGCTGTGCCCATGTCAAGAGCACACATTCATCCAGGGATTCATTTACTCTGGGTTTTCTCCACTCTCCACAGTAGTCTGCAGTCAGCATTATCATCACAGTTCTGCTCTTCTGAGCTCCCAGCAGAATCATCCATTAAAGTCTAATGGTGTCTAACACATCTCAAACCTGCCTCTTTAAACAACTTCAAAACTGACCCCTGAAAACAGGTTTAAAGTGTTAAGGACACACATGGCCAGGTTTAGTCACAGCAATGAACCCACTCTTCTGGTACCAATTTTCTGTTACCCATTTTCTCATCGCTGTGACATATACCTAACAAAATGATGTATGGAGAAGGATTATTTATTTCAGTCATAGTTTCAGAGATTTCAGTACATAGTCCTTAGCTCAGTGATTCTTGGCCCATGGTCCAGCAGATTAGCATGCAGCAGCATGAGACAGAGTCTACTGATCCAATAGTGTGTAGCAAGGAAAGAGAGAAAGGGAGGAAGGGAGAAAGGGAGGGAGGCAGGGAGGGAAAGAAGGGAAAACCACTCATTGGATAAGATACAAACCTTCAAACTTCATCTGCTCAGTAACCTACTCCTACACTTGTGCTCGACTCTATGTCCTAAAGTCCCCAGGAAGACCTGAAATAGCTCTACCAACTTGGGACCAAGTCTTTAATGATTCATTTAATTGTATGTGTATGAGTGCTTTTGCCTGCATGCTTTTATGTATACCATATATGTGCTTGATACCTGTGGAGGCCAGAGGAGGGTATTGGATGTCCTGGAGTAAGAATTATGTATGGTTATAGGTGTTGGGAACTCAATCTGGGTCCTTTGCAAGAGTATCAAGTGCTCTTAACTGCTGAGCCAACTCTTTAGCCCCAAGGAACCAAGTTATTAGCACACTAGCCTTTGTGAAGGGAGCACTCCATATCCAAACTATAATGCAAAGCATCCATTCAACTGCTTATTAAACCCTAGAAAACACGTATGATGAATCCTACTGGTCTCTAGCGCTGAAGAGGCTTTGTTATTGTAGCCTATAGCATTCCTTGAATCCTTGGGAAGACTGTGAGCAGTAATGTAAAGTTAAGTCACAGCTCCTGAGTCAGGAACTGCCTGGCACCACAATGTGGCTTTCATTTAATGTCCCCATCTATAGACTCATGGGCATTCTTTGTCATGAGACTAAATTAGCTAAAATTCATATGTTGAAGCCTTTACAGAGGTTCACCTGCCTTCCCCAAAATAAATAAGTGTGTATGGGGGGGGAGGGTGATGGTATATAAGCATGTGTAGTGGCTTTCCTAAGTTCTTCTTGCCCTCACAGTTGCAGGTTTTTCTTGTGACAGAGCTGTCTTTTGATAGCAATATAATGCCAACATGGACTCATCACTACAAGTGAGGGACATTTTTAGCTAAACAATGCAAATGACTTCTGGTTATATATAATTCAAATAAAAAGAAGTCATGAGCACGAAGAACATTGGCAAATAAAACACTGGTATAGATGACCATAAAACAAAACAAAAAACTTATTCAAAGTCCAGCTTTTTATTTTGATATTTCATAATCAAAGATGGGATCCAGTCTACTAGAGCATATTTTGGTTTAGTAGAACAACAGCTTAGCTAAATTTGCTCCAAAGGTACGTCACAAGTGAAATATGAATGATTTAAGGTTTTTTATATAATAAGTGGCCATTTCTGTATTAGAAAAGTATATCTGTAAATAAATCATTTAAACTGAATTCATCCTAAAAATTTTACTAAGTTATTTTAAACTAGAATCATCACTTCTATATTTCAATCTTCAATGTGACTGTTAACTCAGTGTAGACTTTTTTTTTTAACACACACTTTTGATAATGCTAATTTATCTTTGGATTTCAGTTTTCTTCAAAATTTCTGATTTCAGGAGAAAGTGATTTCATTAAGTGGAAGAATTACTCTGTTAGATATTCCCTACTTGCTCCAGGCTTGAGTTACTCATCACATTGCTGCAGGCGCTTTGAGGAGAGTTTTATACACTCCGACGGAGCTCCTGGTTTTCTGGCTTCTGACAGGGTTTCACTGACAGAAGAGCTGCTGTGGCTTGAGGACCCGGTGTGACACTGCTAAGGAGTAATAGACTGGAGAGATGGTGCAGTGAATCTGAACCTCTGTGATGCAAGCATGAGGACCACGGTCCAGAGCCCAGCATCCATATATCACGCCAAACATCTTGTACAAACCTGTCACCCCAGAACTAAGAGGGTTGTGAAAGGACAAAAGGGGCTTTGCTGGCAAGGTAGACACCCTGCCTCCAAGGATACAGTAGAAAATGAGGCTGTCCTCTGTTCTTCACGTGTACACCTGCACACATAAACACACCTCCCTCCCCATCCCCACAAAACTAAGATAAAAACTTAAAGAAGTAATGGGCCCCTTAAGAGGTGGGGTTTTTGGTAAGAGGTTAGGCATTAAATAGGAATGAATGCTTCCCTCTAAGGAATGCGTTTTCTCTAGAAGTTCTACAAGAGTGAGCTGCCAGCTGTAAGCTAACGTCCTCCCCTGAAACTCTTCTTCCTTGCCATGTGCTGTCTTCCATTCGTGCTTCTACCAATTAAATACCATCTGCCATGCTACCCTCAACAAGCTGAGCAGATGCCAATGCCATGGTCCCAGCCCTTCAGAGCTGTGACCTAAATGAACCTCTCTTTGTTCGAAAGCACCCCAGCTTCAGATATGTTGTTGTAGCTACATGGAAACGACGAAGAAATGATCAGAAGTGGGGTAAATGGAAAGGAAGTGGAAACGACAAAGAAATGATCAGACGAGGGGTAAATGGAGAGGAAGTGAGCAGGTAGAATCCCCTCTTCCTGGTTCTTACATTGCATGGTCATGGCAGTTTTGGTATTCAGTATCTGCTTGGCAGCCGTCCTGGAGCTAAAGCTGTGTGTAGTAACTATTCTGAGTCCAGGATTCACTTCATGTCCTCATAGTGGGGAGACTTTTTTCTACCATTACACCATTCCTTTAGGTTTCCTCAAGCCCTGACTTATGTGATAGTCAAAATGAGCCAGTTTTAGGATGCTATTATGTATTTCTAACTATAATAGTTACCAATCCATTATTTAACTTTAAAAAATCACTAAAAAAAACAAAAAACAAAAACATCACTCAATCCCTTCCCCCATTGTATCAATAATGGCCCCGAGAGTTGGCATATATGTTCTAATGCTTCAAATGAAATCTTATGATGTTCACTGATGTATCATGTGGTCTTAAAACAGTTTCATATCTTCTCTGCTTCCTAGTGAATCGCAATGGTAACTGCCTCTTGGTGTATTTTAAAGATTAAACAGCTTAGAAGGAAGCCTGGCACACTGCAAAGTTTCCAAATATTGACTCCTCTTACATACAGCCTTATGCAGACTGTACTTTTCTTCTAAAAAATATTCTGTTCATGTATTTCTTTAGTTGTGTTTGTGTATGTCTGAGTATATGTATGTGTACCCTGTGCATGAACGTGATTGCAGAGCTAAAAGAAGAAGTGAGATACAGATGAGCTGCCCAGTGTAGATGGTGAGAAGTGAGCTTAGGTCATTGGCAATCTTAACCACTGAGTCATTTACTGAGCCTCAACATGTAATATTCTTAGTAAGCATTAAGCAGGCATTTTTTTTACAGGACATATATCTAAAGTGGGAAGCGGGGACCATTTTGATGATTATATTCATCATCATCTGTTATTGGATATATTAGACGGACTTCCTCTGGACCTTGGATACCATTTTTAGTGTCATTGTTCAAAACTCACCTATAATAAATAATAAATAAATAATAAATTAAATTGTAACCAAAGAAAATAAATTCATTGGTGTTTAAATTGGTGTCATGGTTGATTCAGGGTTTTTGTTTGTTTGTTTTTTGGTTTTTGGTTTTGTTTTTTTTTTTTTTTTTTTTAAGTTCAGTTCAGGGAGTATTTGTCTCAGAGGAATCATTACCTGAACACGGAGACTTCTCTAAAAATGAGAGCAGAGAGACGGACTTATAAAGAATCTTGGCTTCAGCAGAGGAGCCACAGGAACAGACACAGACACGCCTGCTCCTCATCTTCAGCTGCCCACTGACGCATCCACTTGAGTCTACGAGAGGCAAGGAATCCAGCTGCCCCAGCCCACAGAGTCCACCCTTCTAGGAATCAGAACAGGATGCGAGAGAGAGAGAGAGAGAGAGAGAGAGAGAGAGAGAGAGAGAGCGCCATGGTGTGGAAGAACAAGTGGGTGGTACCCCACACAACACACAAGACAAAACAAATACATCCCTCAAGTCTGTGTTTTTCCTAGGTGCCCATTTCTGTTTCCTTCTGAAATGCACCATCAGCGTTGATTGTCATCCTACAGAATTTTATGATGCTATAGTTGTGAAAATGTTTCTGTGAGATACATGACTGATATTAGCAAACATTAACCCTGTCAAAGCATGCTCAGTATATAAAATACATGGCCATGGATTCTGCTCCTGGAGATGATAATGGTGAGGATGAGAGTGGATACAGCAGCCATGCTTGCCTGGGTGCCAGGGCTTTGCAAGTGTACTTTCCATCAATGTTTCCTTCTTCCCAGAAGGTATGGAACAATATTCCATTTTATACGTACATGTGAAAAGAGGAAGTAACCATCTAAGAAACAGCAAACAACCTGACAACACTCACTCAGCCAAAGTAACGACTCTCATTTAACCTGGTAGCTGGAAAGCAGGGTTAAACCCAGAGCAACTAGAGAGAAGAGAACACGAGTATCAGAGGCACAGAGCAATGGAACAGAAAAGGAAAACAAAAAAATCATAGTAATGATCACCAAAGCCAATAACACCAAAACAAAACAATATATTTTATTGTATACATAATTATGTAATTATATAAACATTTATAACATATAAATAAAAATATTTATATATTTGTTTATATAAAGCATGTAAATAACAGTATATGCTATTGTTTATACATATGCTATTGGTGTAGAGACACAAACTTCTTTTTAAAGTATGGCACCACTTTCAGGAATGGGATCAAGGTGCTATGTCACCATGGTGTCACTTGGACTGGAAATTCTCACTACAATAAGGCAAGAAAAAGAACTATGTTGGGTGAGGCTCAGAAATAGACATATTGTCATTGTTTGCAATAGTAGTGATATATAAATTACACAGCTCTTAAAAAGTTTAAGATTTGATCAAGCTTTCTTTAAATTAAAGACCAAGGTCGTTTACTGGAAAACCTAAGTTCCCAGTGTTCCTTTTCTGGTGCCACGTGGTTCCCAGATTTACCTTGGGACAGTAACAGTCACTTTCCTATATGTATGTCCCAATTTATGCTTTGTGTGTGTGTGTGTGTGTGTGTGTGTGTGTGTGTGTGTGTGTGTGTGTAAATTACTGTATTGTTTTTAAAATATGCTTAATTTTTTTTTCAAAAGTTAAAGATAGAAGATTGAGATTTAATTCCAGATTGACTAGAGACCTCCAGGGGAAAACAAAATTTTAAGTCTGTCAGGAAGGAAAAAAAAAGAAAGAAAGAAAATACAATTTTAAGTTATATATTTTAAGTTCAAAATCCTACATAGCTTCACTTCAAACCTACACATTTTACATCATGAGTGATTAAGTGTCATTTCCTAAGCCACAAAGATCTCTGGAGACTCTCAGACCCCGACTGTTATCTCAGTGCCCAAAGCCCTGGGGCTTTCCTGGCTGGCATGGTGGAGCGTGAGGCAGAACAGAGCGTAGGTGAACCAGGCCTCTGACAATCTGAGTGCTGCCCTTGTAAAACCGCTTCAAAAAACAAAGAAAAATCCAACCCTTAAGATCAGTGAAGTCCATGTATCAACCTGCAACTCATCAGAGGCAGGACATAAATTTAGATAGGAAGATCAAGACTTTCGTTTCAGTGGCCGGTGGGCACAGGCAGAGCATCTGTTCATAAGACTCCAGCCTGGCTCAGCACTACTGGGGCCACTGGACTTTAGTGAACGTATAGACATGTGCGATCAGCAATCCACTTGGGTTAGAGAACCAACATTCTCCTCCTGAAAGTAATGATTTCTGGATCCTGATGGCTTCCCTGCAGTCCCTCCTTCACACCAAGACTAAATGAATGGAAAGATAGTTTCCCATTTCCATCTTCTCAGTTTCTCTCCTTCTTCCTATGAGGTGACAGTCAAAATGTCACCTTCATCCAGTGCTAATGACCAGAGCAGTGACTGACAGCATGTAACCTCATCCTTTCCTATCCTATCTGGGTGGTGGGCGAGTGACCATCACATTGGCATGGGCATGAGAAAAGAAAAAACAAAAAAAGACTACCCAGCAGACCTTACTGTAAGCCTGGCACATTGGAGCATTGAAAGAAAGAAAGAAAAAGAAAGAAAACAGACAGAAGTCCTGGGAGCACAGCAAAGCACTTCAGCTTCCAAAACCCCACCACAATTGTGTCAGCTTAGCTGGGTCAATTAGCTGCCTACTCTGTCTTCCTCTGTTGTTAATAATGGGCAATATCCTCTCCCCTGAACGAATGAAAATGAGGGATCTGTGGTTATAGTAAGCTATCATTAAAAGCACATGAATTCCTAAAAGCCTCTGAAAATAAATTAGTCTTCACATTACCATCTGCAACCATTTCACCTTAGCCAGTGATCCCATTAGCCCCTGTGCACTCTAAATAGGAGTGGGCCTGGATATTACTTAAGGAGTGATCTCCAAGGGCAGTCAAGTGGTCGCAGAGATCAGAACGAGAAATTCCAAAGGTGGCATCGTTACTCTCACATCCCTCCAGAGCCTGGACCCTGTGCTCTGAGCCAGCTCGCAAACGTGAAGATCCATTCTGCAGCATAACCACCACGGTTTCAGAATGACTGACAAGAAGCCGGGAGGCAGCACAGGTGGAGGCCAGCAGCGACAATCTCAGTTCTCTCTACAGATCTCTGCTCCCTACTGAACCTCAATAGGTTGGATCTCTCAGCCATATCATATTTTGGAGCTCTTTGCTTCCTCTGGAGTATTGATTGGATGATGATGCCTTCCAAGTTCATGTCCTGCCAGAACCCCCAGAATGTGACCCCATTTGGTAATAGAGTCATTTCCAGAGTAGGGTGAGTACCTGAACCCAATATGACTAAGAAGAAAAAAGACACAGGGACAGAGATTCACAAAGACAGCGCTGTACTACACAGAGGTAGAGAGTGTTATGAGACACGTACCAGCCAAAGCATGCTAAGGATTGCTGGCCACAGCGTGAGCTCAAAAGTAGACATAATGAGCCCTCAGCCTGAGCTTCTGAAGAAGAAGCAACCCCATGACCATCTTCATTTGTGATTTCTGGTCTCCTAAAGTGAACTTGTTCACAGCTATTCAATGATAGTCTTTGCTGCATTTTCTTACCTTGATCTTAGAGGAAAGACCACACACACACACACACACACACACACACCACCACCACCATTTGGATATGGAAACTATCTATGTTGTCACATTCTTGAACCTCATACTTTTTCTAATCACTAATCATCCTGGACCTTAAATGATGGAGGGTCTTCAGGGTTATTCTAAGAATCTTTTACTCACACTTTCCTCTGTGGTTATAATCATCACATTTGAGAGGTGTCACTGTCAGCCAAGCTTCCATCTGACAGGTCCACAGTGAGGTATGCTGGGCAGTGTTTTCTACAGTCTTTGTTTGTGGGTTTTGGTATCATAAGTCTGATACCGCCCACATTTTTACCAATGCAATGATAACTCTTCACCACCTAGAAAGGGTAGAGGATTGCCAAGGCTGTAAGTCCTTGTTTGGCTTCATCTCTTCACTTTCTCTAAGCACCTGAATCACATGCGTACAAAAGCATACACAATCACAAATTACCTTTCTCCAAATCTCATATACTCTCTCTCTCTCTCTCTCTCTCTCTCTCTCTCTCTCTCTCTCTCTCTCTCTCTTTCTCTCTCTCTCTCTCTGCCCCCCCCCGTGTGTATGTGTGTGTGCGTGCGTGAGCGTGTTCTGTCTGCCATAACAAAATAAAATACCTGATGTCTCATTTTGAAGAATACAGATTTCTTTGACTCTGAATTTTGGAGAGTGAAAGTCCAAAGGGCATAGCATTGGTTCTAATGAGCCCCCAGCCCGTTGACAGCTGCATCATTTTGCAGAAGATGCCATTCTGGTAGAAGTCAATGAGTGAAGGAGAGATTTCACTGGAAAGCAGGGAACCAGAGTTGAAGAGAGGCCAGGTTTAACCTCCACCAGCCCTCACTTCTTTAAGGTTCCACCCCATATCAGCTCTGTCACACAGGAGACCAAAATTTCAATACCTGAGCCTTTGGGGACACATGGACATCTGAATCACGGCAGTGTGTACATGAGCTTTCTCTAACACTGGGTTAAGAAAGTGTTTTTTGAAGATAGAGGTAAAAGATTTCAGTTTTATGAACCATGTTTGTTTTATTTGTAGTATAAAAGCAGCTACATAAAAAGCACAATCCAATGAACATGGACCAGTGACCCACACACTAAAGTTTGCTGACCCCTGTTCCAAAGGAATACCCTTTCATCAGAGGAGCCTATTACATGAGCCAGAAACCTGAACTTACCATCCTCCACCATTGCCCCATGATGTCCCCAGTCCTGAAAACTTTATTTTCTGAATAACTCTGACCCATTCAATCCTCTGCAATTTCTTAGCCCTCTTCTGCCTGGATAAAGGATGAGTCTTCTGACTTATCTCATCATATCCACTCCCAGCCCCTCTCCAAGATTTCTACACCCACAGCAGAGGGGCTTTCTCAACTAGCAAAGAAGTCCTGTGTCATGCCTGTGGCCTGGCATTGTCCCTGTTCCCTTACTGAGCCAGCCACCCGAGCCTCCTCATCCCTCTCTCCCCATTGCCATCATGGTTTGCTTTCTAGTTGCTAATGTATGCCTGTGTTTCTAATCTTTCAGCTTGCCTTTGAAAATCCTCTTCCTACTTCCCAGCAATTTTCAATCCCCATTTTCACTTTAAAACATAGAGTATCATTCTGACCCCAGCGCAGACACCATTCCTCAGAGAAAGCTTCCAAGACCTCTTCCCTAGACCACGCCCCTCAGTATAAATACTTCCTGTGAGCATGCTTTTTGCATGAGGGCCAGAAGTCATGATTGGAAGCTTCCTAAAAGTAGGGACTTTGTTTCCTTTCTACTTCACTGACTTCCCACCACTAAGCAGGGCAGAAATGATGGGCAGATGAGAGATGCGAAGGTGTTGTGATAGCTGTTCTCGGTTGTCAAAATGACTACATCTGGAATGCACTACAATCCAGAGATGGAGGGCACACCTGTGATCTGGATATTGAAGCTGGAAGAAATATACCTTTAATCCAGATCTTGAGGCACACCTTTAATATGGGCCACACCTTCTGCTGGAGGCCTGTATGAGGACAATGGAAGAAGGAAATATTTGTCCTTTGACTGCTTAAACTCACTTTGCCTGCATATCCATTGGAGTCTACTTTGAGATTCCAGCTTATACAAGAGACCAACTGTGGGACTGAGCAACTACTAGATCTTTAGACTTTCCATTCAGAGCTAGCCATTGTTGGATTAGTTGGACTACAGCCTGTAAGTCATTCCAATAAATTCCAGATAGATAGATAGATAGATAGATAGATAGATAGATAGATAGATAGATAGGTAGGTAGGTAGGTAGGTAGGTAGATAGATAGATAGATAGATAGATAGATAGATAGATAGATAGATAGATAGATAGATAGATAGATAGTAGATAGATTCATTCCATAAGTTCTGTGACTCTAGAGAACCCTGACTAGTACAGGAATCTTATGAGATGATAGAGACACAGCTTCCTCTCACCCCTGCTGTAAATGTAAATGTGGTTTTCCATCCATCTCTATTTCATGTATTGGAATTACACAAGGTCTGTGTTTTGTTTTGTTTTGTTTTGTTTTGTTTTGTTTTGTTTTGATTTGATTTGATTTGTTTTGATTTGATTTGTTTTGTTTTGTTTAAGCCAGGTGTAACGACACCTGACGTCAGGGATTTATTTACTCATTTATTTATTTATTTAGCTTTTCAAATTAGAGTTTCTCTTAGTAGCCCTGGCTGTCCTAGGAATTGCTCTGTAGACCAGGGTGACCTCAAACACACAGAGATTCACCTGCCCCTACCTCCCAAGTGCTGGAGTTAAAGGTGTGCACACCCTAGGACTTTTTATTTGTAAGAATAGTTTATATCTTCAAGGCTTTTCCCCACTTTCTCCTCTATAAGTTTCAGTGTCTCTGGTTTTATGTGAAGTTCCTTGATCCACTTAGATTTGACCTTAGTACAAGGAGATAAGTATGGATCGATTCGCATTCTTCTACACGATAACAACCAGTTGTGCCAGCACCAATTGTTGAAAATGCTGTCTTTCTTCCACTGGATGGTTTTAGCTCCCTTGTCGAAGATCAAGTGACCATAGGTGTGTGGGTTCATTTCTGGATCTTCAATTCTATTCCATTGGTCTACTTGTCTGTCTCTATACCAGTACCATGCAGTTTTTATCACAATTGCTCTGTAGTAAAGCTTTAGGTCTGGCATGGTGATTCCGCCAGAAGTTCTTTTATCCTTGAGAAGACTTTTTGCTATCCTAGGTTTTTTGTTATTCCAGACAAATTTGCAAATTGCTCCTTCCAATTCGTTGAAGAATTGAGTTGGAATTTTGATGGGGATTGCATTGAATCTGTAGATTGCTTTTGGCAAGATAGCCATTTTTACAATGTTGATCCTGCCAATCCATGAGCATGGGAGATCTTTCCATCTTCTGAGATCTTCTTTAATTTCTTTCTTCAGAGATTTGAAGTTTTTATCATACAGATCTTTCACCTCCTTAGTTAGAGTCACGCCAAGATATTTTATATTATTTGTGACTATTGAGAAGGGTGTTGTTTCCCTAATTTCTTTCTCAGCCTGTTTATTCTTTGTATAGAGAAAGGCCATTGACTTGTTTGAGTTTATTTTATATCCAGCTACTTCACCGAAGCTGTTTATCAGGTTTAGGAGTTCTCTGGTAGAATTTTTAGGGTCACTTATATATACTATCATATCATCTGCAAAAAGTGATATTTTGACTTCCTCTTTTCCAATTTGTATCCCCTTGATCTCCTTTTGTTGTCGAATTGCTCTGGCTAATACTTCAAGTACTATGTTGAAAAGGTAGGGAGAAAGTGGGCAGCCTTGTCTAGTCCCTGATTTTAGTGGGATTGCTTCCAGCTTCTCTCCATTTACTTTGATGTTGGCTACTGGTTTGCTGTAGATTGCTTTTATCATGTTTAGGTATGGGCCTTGAATTCCTGATCTTTCCAAAACTTTTATCATGAATGGGTGTTGGATCTTGTCAAATGCTTTTTCTGCATCTAACGAGATGATCATGTGGTTTTTGTCTTTGAGTTTGTTTATATAATGGATTACATTGATGGATTTTCGTATATTAAACCATCCCTGCATCCCTGGAATAAAACCTACTTGGTCAGGATGGATGATTGCTTTAATGTGTTCTTGGATTCGGTTAGCGAGAATTTTATTGAGGATTTTTGCATCGATATTCATAAGAAAAATTGGTCTGAAGTTCTCTATCTTTGTTGGATCTTTCTGTGGTTTAGGTATCAGAGTAATAGTGGCTTCATAAAATGAGTTGGGTAGAGTACCTTCTACTTCTATTTTGTGAAATAGTTTGTGCAGAATTGGAATTAGATCTTCTTTGAAGGTCTGATAGAACTCTGCACTAAACCCATCTGGTCCTGGGCTTTTTTTGGTTGGGAGACTATTAATAACTGCTTCTATTTCTTTAGGTGATATGGGACTGTTTAGATGGTCAACTTGATCCTGATTCAACTTTGGTACCTGGTATCTGTCCAGAAATTTGTCCATTTCGTCCAGGTTTTCCAGTTTTGTTGAGTATAGCCTTTTGTAGAAGGATCTGATGGTGTTTTGGATTTCTTCAGGATCTGTTGTTATGTCTCCCTTTTCATTTCTGATTTTGTTAATTAGGATTTTGTCCCTGTGCCCTTTAGTGAGTCTAGCTAAGGGTTTATCTATCTTGTTGATTTTCTCAAAGAACCAACTCCTCGTTTGGTTAATTCTTTGAATAGTTCTTCTTGTTTCCACTTGGTTGATTTCACCCCTGAGTTTGATTATTTCCTGCCGTCTACTCCTCTTGGGTGAATTTGCTTCCTTTTTTTCTAGGGCTTTTAGATGTGTTGTCAAGCTGCTAGTATGTGCTGTCTCCCGTTTCTTCTTGGAGGCACTCAGCGCTATGAGTTTCCCTCTTAGAAATGCTTTCATTGTGTCCCATAGGTTTGACACCAGTCAGAATGGCTAAGATCAAAAATTCAGGTGACAGCAGATGCTGGCGAGGATGTGGAGAAAGAGGAACACTCCTCCATTGTTGGTGGGAGTGCAGGCTTGTACAACCACTCTGGAAATCAGTCTGGCGGTTCCTCAGAAAACTGGACATAGTACTACCGGAGGATCCAGCAATACCTCTCCTGGGCATATATCCAGAAGATGTCCCAACCGGTAAGAAGGACACATGCTCCACTATGTTCATAGCAGCCTTATTTATAATAGCCAGAAGCTGGAAAGAACCTAGATGCCCCTCAACAGAGGAATGGATACAGAAAATGTGGTACATCTACACAATGGAGTACTACTCAGCTATTAAAAAGAATGAATTTATGAAATTCCTAGCCAAATGGATGGACCTGGAGGGCATCATCCTGAGTGAGGTAACACATTCACAAAGAAACTCACACAATATGTATTCACTGATAAGTGGATATTAGCCCCAAACCTAGGATACCCAAGATATAAGATATAATTTGCTAAACACATGAAACTCAAGGAGAATGAAGACTGAAGTGTGGACACTATGCCCCTCCTTAGATTTGGGAACAAAACACCCATGGAAGGAGTTACAGAGACGGAGTTTGGAGCTGAGATGAAAGGATGGACCATGTAGAGACTGCCATAGCCAGGGATCCACCCCATAATCAGCATCCAAACGCTGACACCATTGCATACACTAGCAAGATTTTATTGAAAGGACGCAGATGTAGCTGTCTCTTGTGAGACTATGCCGGGGCCCAGCAAACACAGAAGTGGATGCTCACAGTCAGCTAATGGATGGATCATAGGGCTCCCAATGGAGGAGCTAGAGAAAGTAGCCAAGGAGCTAAAGGGATCTGCAACCCTATAGGTGGAACAACATTATGAGCTAACCAGTACCCCGGAGCTCTTAACTCTAGCTGCATATATATCAAAAGATGGCCTAGTCGGCCATCACTGGAAAGAGAGGCCCATTGGACTTGCAAACTTTATATGCCCCAGTACAGGGGAATACCAGGGCCAAAAAGGGGGAGTGGGTGGGCAGGGGAGTGGGGGTGGGTGGATATGGGGGACTTTTGGTATAGCATTGGAAATGTAAATGAGTTAAATACCTAATAAAAAATGGAAAAAAAAAAAAAGAATAGTTTAAGAAGTTTGTTGCATGAGCCAGTAATCCCTCAGCAGGGTTTCCATAAATAAAAGCCAAAGTGTCGGGGGCTGGTGAGATGGCTCAGTGGGTAAGAGCACCCGACTGTTCTTCCGAAGGTCCAGAGTTCAAATCCCAGCAACCACATGGTGGTTCACAACCATCCGTAACAAGATCTGACTCCCTCTTCTGGAGTGTCTGAAGACAGCTACAGTGTACTTACATATAATAAATAAATAAATCTTTAAAAAAAAAAAAAAGCCAAAGTGTCAGTTGTCAGGCACCTGAGTAGGAATGGCATTCCTCCATGCAGCAGTGAGACTTGCTACTTAGAAAAACTCTTGCATTTCACTCAGATGGTGAGGGTATGACATTTTAAACTGTGGTTAGTTTTTAACCCACATATTTTAATTTTTTCCTTTTTTTATTAGATATTTTCTTCATTTACATTTCAAATGCTATTCCCAAAGTCCCCTATACCCACCCCCCACCCTGCTCCCCAACCCACCCACTCCTGCTTTCTGCCCCTGGCATTCCCCTGTACTGGGCATACACATATTTTAATTTTAAAAAATATGGCATCTTGGGTGTGGTATATGATTAAGTCAGCAAAGTGTTTGCTTTGCATACATGAAGATCCACAAAGGAAAACCAGCCATGGTGGTCCAGTACTTGTAATCCCAAGGCTACAGAGACAGAGAGAGATCCCTGAGCCTAACTGGCCAGCCAGCTCATCCTATTTGTAAGCTCCAGACCAATGAAAGATCAAGCCTTCGTCCATTCAGAAATATTGTAGAAAGGACTTGAAGAACCACACAGGCCTCTGTGCACATGTACAGATTTGCATGTGTACTTCACACAAACATTTGCTTTTGCCCATGTGAAAACACAAACACACAAAATATGACAGCTGCCATATTACTTCACTTCTCAAGATTAAAGAGAGCATCCCAGAGATTGTTTTACTCTGCTGTAGAGGTCCATGTCTTAGTGGACTCTCAGTACCATCAGGCAGTGGCAAGGGTACAGCATTAACCTCCAGCAGGAAGACAGGACATCAAGTGTGGGATGGGGTTCCCATCCCACAGGTACATCTCTGACCCATAATTGTTCCTGTCTGAAAGAATTACAGGAATAAAGATGGAGAGGAGCCTGAGGAAACGAAGGTCCAGCAACAGGCCCAAAGTGGGATCCAGCTCAAGGGGAGGTCCCAAGGCCTCACCCTATTACTGAGGCTATGGAGCGCTCACAAAAAGGGGTCTATCATGACTGCCCTCCAAAAGACCCACCATCAGCTGAAAGAGTCAGATGCAGATATTTGCATCCAACCAATGGACAGCTGACCCCTGTTGTTGAATTAGGGAAGGCTGAAAGAAGCTGAGGAGAAGGGTGATCCTGAGGGAGGACCAGCAGTCTCAATTAATCTGGACCCCTGAGATCTCTCAAACACTGGACCACCAAACAGACAGCATACACCAGCTGATATAAGGTCCCCAACACACATACAGTAGAGGACTTCCGGGTCTGTGTTCATCCAGAGATGACGCACCTAACCCTCAAGAGACTGGAGGCCCCAGGGAGTTTAAGGGTCAGGTGGGGCAGGGGTTGGGCGTATCCACGTGGAGACAGGGTGGGGTAGGGAGGATGTGTGGGATGTGAAGCAGTCGGAGAGTGGATGGGGGGTTGGGGGGTGGAATATAGAGTGTAAAAAATAAATTAAAAATAAAATAAAAATAAAAATAGTACTCTCAAAGTCACTAGAAAAATAATCTGTCCCTGATGAGCTAATTTGTCCACTGTGCTTGCTTCAAAAATGTCTATTTTCATTTTAATGATGAAATTAAATGCCTATCCTCATTAGATTTTTGGAATCACATCAAAATTATGTGTGTTGAGCCTGACGGAGTGGCAAATTCTATTTGAGTTCATTTCTTCTATGTTAAATGCTATGCATATGGTGTTTTTAAGAAAGACTGTTTTGATATATTTGGAAGGTTGTGTAGTGTCCAAGAAAGAGCTCTTGAACAGGAACTTGGAGACTCAGCCTCTACCCTGCCTCTGCCATTAACCAGACTGCGGCCCTATGCTTAACTCTTCTGTATCTGCTCTGCACCCAGAATAACGAGAGCAACGGTGCACTCCCTGCAACCCGGAAGGATCGTTATGAAATTCCGGGAAAATCATGTGTGCGAACGACCTGAAACAGCACCGGGAAAGTTACAGGAAAGTTGTAGCAAAGACGAGGAGTAATTATTGCTAGAAGTATTTATCATGATCTGCCTTAGTCTGTTTGTACTGCTAAAGTGGAAATAGCTTTAATTGGCTGGCTTATAAACAACAGGAATGTATTTTTTCCAGTTCTAGAGGCTGGAAAGTCCAAGGTCAAAATGTGGGGTGCGGGGTGTGTGTGTGTATGTGTGTGTGTGTGTGTGTGTGTGTGTGAACAGTCATAATTATGGAAGAGGAGGTCACGTGTGGAATTGAAGGGGGAAGGGAAGGAAAGAGTAGCAATAATATAAATACAGTCCTTGTGTTTGAAATTTAAAAAAAAATGAAAATATACAAAATTGTCAACCTCTAGATGGAAGGAGCAGAAGTAATTTTTTGTATGTTTTAAACAATGTCATACTTAGCTTCAGTTGTTAATCTGACACAAACTTATGGCCACCTGGGAGGAAGGGACCGAGTCTGAAGGACCGCCTCTCTCACGCTCGACTATGGGCAATTTTCTTGCTTTTTAATTGATAAGGAGGCTCGGTCCATCGTCCCATTCCTAGGTGGGTGGGTCTGGGCTGTGTAGAACTGCTGGCTGAGCATGGACCTGAAGCGAGCCAGGAAGCAGTGTGCCTTCATGGCCTCTGCTTCGATTCCTGTTTCCAGGTTCCTGCCTTGAGTGACTTCCCCATAAGCTCAACTAAACACTTTCTCCCAAAGTGGCTTTGCTTATGGTGTTTGTCACAGCAAGAGAAAAGCAAACTAGACCATATATGGAACATGGAGGGATTATACACACACGGAAGAAAAAAAACATTTTAAAAGTGTATAATTTATTAGTTTATAAACACAGACTTTTTTCATATAATTACTTTAAAATAAGGTTGAAAGCATGGCTAGCCTCCTGTTCTTTTCTACAGCCTTCTATTTTCTGTAGCTGGGATGAAGATGCTTATTCGGGATACAGTGATTGATAAGCTCGCTTTAAAAAGCTGGGTGTCCCTCCTGCTCTCCAGCTTGACACGATGGGTCACTTATGAATTGCCACTTCTGTCAGAACAAAGGTAGAAAAGGGCTGTTCTCATGTGTTTTGAATATGTGGGTTCTAATTTAAGAAAAAACTCTAAGAAATATTTTTTAAAAGAGCCTGTCATTGTATATCCAGAATGGATTTATAACATGGCATATGTGGGACCGGAAAAGACACTCACAAAATTGAACATTGTTCCTTTGAAATCTTTGTATCAGTTAAGACAGAGGTTGGGCATGTACAAAATCAATTTTCTCCTTCCTCTTGATAAAATTACATTTAAGTGTCCTTTAGGTTTTCTGTGTTTAAAATTCTGAAAAATAGGTAGAAGAGGGTAAATATCTAATAACAACCTTCCCACCCCCACATGCATGCCCCAGAACTTAATAATATGATGTGAGTGACCGGATCATAGTCTGCCACGGCCCCTATCATCTCTTGAAGCAGAGATGGAAGGATTCATTGAGATTCTTGCACACGAAACACAGAAGAGTTTTAATATTACAAAGCTTGTTTGAGATAATCTAGTCTGGGGTAAAGAAATAGGTTTCCATCTCAGATGTCACTTACAGTGTATTGATTGATTTGCCTGGATGGCTGGACTAGAAGAGGCAAAAAAGGTACTCCATGCTGAACAGACTAGTGTGTTGTGATGGAGCCCAGAGTCTGGGCTGACCATGGAAAGGGAACATGATGATAAGCGAGTCAAGAATTTGCTGTCCCAGCTGTCTTCTAGCTCATAGATCTGCAAGAGAGAGGGGAGACGCAGATAGTTGCAACTGATTCAGGATGGCTCTCAGCTGTGCCACTGCCCTTCAGTGCTCCACACCTATCAGTGCCCCACCAAGTGTGAGTTACCTTCACACTCCATCCCTGTCCTGCTGTGCCTCCTGTCAATCTGTTTGGATTACATGCATACCAGACTCACTGTGGCTCTGGAGCAATAGACACTCTTCAATTATAATCATCCGAGATCCTGTTTCTCTAGCCCAGTTTTCTTCTTTCGAGTACTCAATTGGGAAAAGATGGCTCATGATGGCTTTGGGTAAAGGAATTATTTTGAATAGAAAATTTGATTAAATCATCTTAACTTGACTGCTGATTTTTTTGCAGGCAAGTTTCCCACTTGTTTGTTTTAACTTCGGCTGTCAATCAAAGGAGATCTTATCTTCATAAGTCACAAGCGTGAGGTCTGGTCCTTTATCTCATTTCTATATCCTTTATATCCCTCCAATCTCCTTTTCCACATGCTGATAGTTAATAATAGTTATGTCTTTTTGGTTTTCAGATGAAGATAAACTTTTTCAAAGATGAAAAACAACCAAGGCAATCAACCAAGGCAAGTAACCTTTCTACTTGGGTGCTAAAATTCTTAACGATAATAACAGATTCCATATATAAAAAACATGAAGCTTAGCCCGGCATGGTGGCATACGCCTTTAATCCCAGACCTTGGGAGGCAGAGGCAGGCAGATTTCTAAGTTCGAGGCCAGCATGGTCTACAAAGTGAGTTCCAGGACAGCCAGGGCTATACAGAGAAACTCTGTCTTGAAAAACAAACAAACAAAAAACAAACAAAAACAAACAGAAAAAAAGCATGAAGCTTAAGCCATGTCTCAAAATATTTGTCCAAATTTTGTAGCTTAAATGGTCACAAGTCCTGCTATATATCCTGTGCTCTGAGATAGCTATGGCACTCGAAAAGACTAGCCTCCACTCAAGATAGCCATGGCAGACACAATGTCTTCAAGGGAAAACAGCACTTCTGAAGAGAAAGGAGAGAATCATGTTAGATAAACAGACTTTATTGGAGCAATGAGATGGTTTGGCTGGTAAAGGCTCATCCTGTGCCAATCTGGTGTGGTGACCTGAATTCCATTCCTGGAATCCATGCAAATCTGGAAAGAGAAAACAGACTCCGAAAAGTTGTCCTCTGAGCTCCACACGTGTGCTGTGGTATGCATCTGCATAAATCCTGCACACACACTAATAATAAAGATGATAATGATAGTAGTCATGAATCAAATTATTGAGTAAGAAGAGAACTTTACGATGAATGGATTATGGCGCTTTGGGAGCACTGTACAAAGAACTCAGAGAAGAGTGAAAAAGGAGGGGTCAGTTGGAGCAATGAATGAAAGGGGCATTCAGGTATCAGTGTGTGAAAAAAATGTATTTTCTGAGGTTTGTAAAATGACAGGTGTGAAGGGCAAGAGAATGAGCCTCAGACTTCTCAGCAGAAATGTGAGCAATGGAAGGTTTCAACCCAACATGGTCACCTCATATTTGGAGAACATGAACTCTCTAGCACTGCGTACCAGCTGTCACTAAAGGTGACACACAGGATATGCAATGTTGTTTGATATAGCAAAGAAGACACAGAATATCAGTAAAATTTGAATTGCATGTAATCTTGAAATAATATATACCCAGTGTGGTATTTGGTACATTATTTTATAGAAACACTATTCATTATTTGGCTAGCATACAGATCTTACTGTGGGCTTTTTATTTTATCTGGCAACCTTAGAGTTGGGAAAGGAAATGAAATAGAGTCTGTGTAGAAATGACTCCATCTAACACTCCTGGAAGTTCACTAGGGCAGAGCCAGTGCTGGGCCATCTACTTGCCAGACTAGCGCCTTTCCTCTTTCCATTTTCCAGGTTGACTTTCTTCTATCTATTCTTCATTTGTATTTCTTGACCTTAAGATTTTTGTAGTGTCAAACACTATCTCTGCACATGCCCCTACCACTTTTTGACTTGGCCAGCCAACTTCAAGTTCATTGTGATGTTACCATTCCTATCCCAGTGACTATATTCACATGTTCTTGTGCACCAAGAAGGAATAAAATTGCCAGTGTCTAGAAACAGGGAGAAGAAATAACTTCCTCAGCCACATGCTCAAGTCTACAACACTACCACTGCTGAAAGAACACAGCCCTAACAAACCAGGAACAAAGTCACCACTCAGTAATATCAACCAATCTGGGCATAGATGCATGTTGCTGATCGCAGCACTTGAAGGTGAAGACAGTCTGGTACCCTCAAGTTCAGGGTCATCCTCAGTTGTGTTGTGAGTTCGGAACCAAGCTGGGATACATTAGACTCTGACTCAGACAAATCAATAAATTAGGAGCTGGCAAGTTAGCTCCATCAGTTAAGAGCCCGCTGAGCAAATGTGAGGAACTAAATTTGATCTCCAGCACTTACACAAGAAACTGAGCTGGGTTCGAATACTCAAATGAATAACCCCACATCTGGGAAGACTGGGACAGGAGAATCCCAAGGGCTGGCTGCCCAACCACTATGGTCGAAATGCTGCACTCTGTATGGTGAGAGACTTTGTCTAAAAAGGAAATGACAATAATAAGACAAAGTGATAGAGGCAGATAATTCATGTCAACCCCTGGTCTCTCCATATATGAACACAAACATGCATGCGCTCACGCACACACACACACACACACTCGCACATACACACCAACACAAGCACACAAACATGGACACACACATTCACTCACTCACACATGCACATACACACAAACACAAGCACACAAACATGGTTACACACATTCACTCACTCACACATGCACATACACACAAACACAAGCACACAAACATGGACACACATACTATCACCACTACCCAACCACCCACCAATGAATTTAAAAATAAGTACAAATAGCATATTGAAATGTGTTTAGATTTCTTATCCCTGGTTGATTATAGACATCCTCAGGGTTTGTCAGGAAAGCTGCCTCTTTTTATGAGCAGTGAATAAATACCAAAATTAAGTACTTAAAGTTGGCTTACAATACACCTCGGTGCAGAGCCAATAAATTAATAAAACGTGATACATTTTCAGATCCCTCGAGGGGAAAATCCACAGCTAGCAAGGAGGCAAATTCACAGCAGCATCACACAGCAGTGCAAGCTAATTTTTCCATCTCCTGTGTGGAAAAGCTCAGATGATTTTTCACTGCCAACCCCCACATCTATACCTCTTAAAAAATATATATGTTTCTTAAAACATATTTCTTCATTGAGATTTTCATGTTCTCTTTTTTTTTTTCAATTGCTTTTGAAAAATGCCAACTTACAAACAAGAAGTGCAGACTGCTTTTATCCTATTTAGTCAAGGATTTTCTGCGCATTCGGTAATCAGTGGGGTACACTTATCCTGATGTTGGGCAGGGAATTGCATCCCCAACTCTTATTACCGTTCATAAATTATTGTTCCCATATGCACCATCCTGAAAATGGACCCCAATGGACTTTCTCTGGGCTCTGTACTCCTGAGGTTGGTAGTGTTAGGAATCTCACCAGAAGTCTGGAAAAGACCAATTAAAAGGCAAATTCTCTCTTCTCATTCCAATAACTCTGACCAAAGCAACCTAACATAAGGAGATAAAGGTGAATTATTTTCTACGTTTTCCATAAATTTTAAAATATATTTTACTACGGAATGTAGCATAGTACCCCCAGAGAGTTCTGTTTACAAATCATTTAAAGAAACATGATGTACTCAGCTAGCTCTCTTAATTATAATGACCTTGGGTATTTTTTTTTTTCATTGAAGGAGTCCTGGTGGTTCAAGTTTGAGCCAGCAGAAAATTAAATGGGAACATTGAAACTCTCCTATTTTTTTAAGGTACAGATTAGACACTTGATGTGGGAAAACAATAATCAGATCAGGATTGAGTCTCCCACATCATAAAAAAAAAATGTTGCGATATACTTACTCATAGTCTGGAAGACTTCACTTCCGGGGAGAGGGGCCACCACACAGAGACTCAAATAGGGGTCCAGGAGGGTGTGAAATCAATACTGACTTCTGTTGATTGAATTTCTGGGCATTCCAGATTGAACAGGGTGCCAGTTCTGCCCTCCAGGGACTTCCAATTCAGCAGGACAGCTTTAAAGATACATCTAAAAGACATTTGCTGCCCTGAGGATGCTGGATTCTTTAGTAAAGTGGTCCTGGGTATTCCAGCCTCATTTCCTTCTCATTGTTTTTCAAATTTAAAGCATTGATTTAACTATCAGAGGAAACATTTTCATTTCTTTTGCTCTATTTGTAAGTGTTGTCTCTTTCCCCACCCCCCAAAGCTTTCTTTCTGAGGGGATCTTTATTAAAACAGCTGCCACAAAATAACATAAACACATAATAATATACAATGCCTAACTAAACAAAAAGAAATACTATAGTTCAAAGGAAAGAGAGAGAGGGAGTGAGGGAGAAAGGAAGGAAGGAAGGAAGGAAGGAAGGAAGGAAGGAAGGAAGGAAGGAAGGAAGGAAGGAAGGAAGGAAGGAGAGAAAGAAGAAAGGTTGGTCACTCCCACAGAGGAAAACAAACAAATCATTTAAAGACATGCAACTATTTTTCAACACTAGCAGTGAACCTTCCTTCTATTGACCTAAAGTATGTCGTACTGGTGAGCAATTTGTTTGTTTGGATCTATTTTATCTTTATTAGAAAGGTTTATGGAGCTTTTGATGTTGCAGAAAAGCACAATATAGAATGAACCAAATATCATTTTCCCAGTCCTGCGTGCAGTGCGGGACTTGGGGCTGTTTACAATCTAGCTCTTCAGTGGTGAAGCACTACCCAGTGTTATTAACATCGTCTCCCACAAATTTCTCTCCCAGCCTAATACCTCATTCTGATTAATGGACTAGTAGCAGGGACTACTTCCAAAAAAAAAAAAAATCTGTTTTGCTTAGAGTATCTATTTAGATTCAACAAAACAAATAGTTGCACATATTAAGGAATATGGTGTTTTAGAACAAAGAAAGCAGCCAAGATTACAGGAAAGTTAACTGTTCCCTGGGGAGAAACCCTAGTGTTTAAACTGTTTCATCAGCAACAACTCGGAAATTGTTTTAATGGTGTTTTGAACATCTTATCCTTGTAAAAATAATGCCTATGCTCACAGCACACAGTGGATGAAATCTAGGCTTCAAGTTGGGCAAGTGGGTGTTTGTGGGGTGCAGCGGCGCTATTTCTATGCTGTCTGATACGGATAAAGATAAAGGAAAGCACAGAAACAACGATTGCCTTCAGACTGTTGACGACAACAAACACTTTTCAGGTTCCAGAGACAATTACCTCCTAGTCCCAAATTACTGGGCAAAACCCACATCATAAAACCTATGTAATAGCAGCCGATGAGAAATCACACAGGAAGGGTAACTGAAGCCCTCTGTATCTGTAAGAACAAATCTGTGCCTACAGAGCTCGCTCGCTTCCTCTTCTCAGATGGAAACACCTTATCCCTTTTTTCTCTCCTGATAATCTAGACCTCCAGTTACAAATGGAGGCCCCTAAATATTTGAGAGGATGCACTTTCCTTACATTCTAAACTTCACTTTACCCTCCTCCTGTGGGGCTGTAGGGGACAACAGGGAGACACTATACTACCTTCTGATTTTTAAATAGTGCTGAGGCTGTGGGGTATCACACATTTCTGCTTTTGATATTAACCTGACAGTAGCTAGGAATTCATGATTATCTTAGTGTAAGAGAGAAACCTTCTCATAAATTTAAAAAGTAAAAGTAAATAAATTATCCCCACTCGATGCAGGCTAACACCAGTAGATTACCTTGAAGAAACTTCGAGATTGTCATAGGGCGGAATTCACACACACACACACACACACACACACACACACACACACACACACCCTTATTTTAAGCTAGGGTCTTAAGTCTGAGCCACCACCGCCTTGGAATGTGACAGTCTCTCCTCATGTGGTCTAAGCTACCGACTGCTGTTGCGTGGGATCTTTCCCTCTGCCTTGGTAAAGCCTGTTTGAACTAGCCTGTGTTTGGAGGCAGAAGTTCTTTGGTAAAACGTATCATTATTTACGTACAAGAAAGCGATACGTTGTCTCTTAAATTAATTAGAAAGTGGTCTGAAAAGGATTTTTTTTTAAATCAACAAAAACCAGAAATCTTCGGGTAAAGAGGGAAAGAAGGAAGAAAAGGTTCAAATACAAAGCTGATTGTTTGCAGAGAGCCTGCCGCTCCTTTTGTGCCTAACTGAACCACGCCAGGAGCCCTCTTGAATCTCTACAAGAATACAGTTTCAGATCATCTGCATTCAGGGCCAGAGTCATGGCCCTGGAACCGATAATTGCCTCTGACAGGATTTAATTACCTTCTCCAGGACCTTTTCTCTGTTTGATTGGAGACCACCCCCTGCCTCCGATCAAATCAGACAGTAATAACACGCTGAAGCGCAGCAGCCAATCACGAGTCAAGTCTGAACAGTGACCTTGCTGAGCCGAAGCTGATTGGTGGTGTCAGCCTTGTCAACGGTGTCAGTGAACCATCAGACAAGAGCGAGCGAGGGGGGAGCGCAGGAGAGCCTGGGAGATAAGAGGCCCGCATTAACGCTAATGGAGGCTGTCAGCATTCAAGGCTCCAGGCCTCCTTGCTGGCGGCCTTGCACAAAAAAAAAAAAAAAAAACAAAAACAAAAAACAAAAATATGGAAGAACTCACACAAGTCTAAAATACTCAGAAGAGGAACGAACGCGTTCGTTTCTCCAGTGTGGGGAAATCTATTCAAGGTATAATTCACATGCAATTCAGATAAAATGACAGATACAGGCACAGTGTGTGACAGAATAATTTTTTATGAAAAGAAAAAAGGTCCCACAGAACAACTAAATGTATTTGGGGCTGCTAGGGACTGAGGCGGGGCCGTGGGGCGGAGGGCGGGGGGTGGGACTATGGGACTTTTTCATTTTTAACTATAGGACTGAGAGACATGGGTGTGTAAGAGGCATTACAAAATTCTGCATTTAATACCAAGCTGACTTACTTGCTGTATTATTTATGACTGTTGTAGTGTGAGATATAAGCCTACGCATGATCTTAAGGAGGACGAATACATTCATTAAATGGCCAACTTTTATGTATCTATCATTTTAAGACTGTTTATAGTTATGCATAATTCTAATGACTTGTATATATGTATATATCCCCACGAAGACATAAAACTTGGCTCACCTCTGTTCCTTTTGTAAATCTGGTTATCCCCCCAAAACAACATCAGGACATCGTGAACTCAAATAGACAAAAAAATGTTTCCAAGCAGCTGAGCCTTGGAGGAAAACACTGTATCATTAGGTCTGTACTAATTTAGAATTTAATTTATTCATTACATTTTTCTATAAACTAAGTAATCTTCCTTGTTACATTTATTTTGTTTATGACTCATTTACCTCCTTCCAACTCCAGCAAGAACTATGAAAACAAATTTACAGGAGCTCGTTGGATATTTATTAAAGAGTCATCTTCAGCTACACTTAGTAGAAATGAAGGATTTACTACTTGTATGCAGCACACCTTTTAAATAAACCTTTTAAGAAAGTTTGGTCACATCCAATTCTCTCTCAAAAAAAAAAAAAAAAAAGAGTTTTTTATGACTCTGTACTGTAGCCAAATTCTCTGTTACTTTTAAAATAATGTCAACTCCCGCCAGTGTAAGGTCAGCTCCTCTGTCATCTACATTGAGAGATATCTTTGTACCATGTCCTGCATGGTGGTGGACTTCCATGGAAATAGCCCCTGCGGAAGATTAGTGGTTTGTTTTTTTATTCCTCTTTATTTTTTATCCACCTACTCACCAAGAAAGGCATATTTAAATAAAGGGTTTCCTTCAAATCTATGACTCTTCTCTGTGGTAGTCATGAATGTAAAAGACCATTTAATTAATGTATAAATAAATCATGTTTTTATATTAGATGCAGTATGCAAAGGATTTGGTAAGATGAGATGAGTTTTTTTACTTTTGAGGGTTTTTTTTTTTTAAACAAATCAAAGGAATATAGCATCACCTTGAAATTGTTCTTCCTTTTTGGAAACTTAAGATTAATACAAGTCATCTGGGGGAAAATATACATAAGAAATCAGAAACGTTAGAGTCCAGGTCTGGCTTAACCATTGTCAAGCTGACCACACTGTGTCAAACTGTTTTGTTTACATGAGTGTTGGTATTCTTGGCTATTTATAAAACGCAATTAGAATGAGGTTACCCCAAGAACTCAAAGTTTGTACAATGCAAGTAGCATCACCATGGAAACATGCTAACAGTTGTGACTCTCGGGAACTGTCGGTTGTGAGCTGCTAGGCTCTGCTGCATCAGGCCTATCATATCGCACACTCACAGACCACTGCTCAGACCCAAACACACTTGACCAGTATAGAAAAGTAGATAACACCTGTCACTATCGCTGTCAACACTAGAACCAAACACGCCGAATCCCTTGGCTCTCTCCCATCCCTACTTTTTGCCACTTGGAATTAATAAGTTGTACTCAGACAAGAGCTGAAGTGTTATTGAAACAGTATGACAAACTTTTCATTCCTAGACTCTAGAGACACCCTGTGATCTTAGCCACGGGACACGGGACAAACACTTCCTAGAGACAGGGTTAAACACAACCTAACTCATGTGTGGTGATGATAATCTATTTCTGATTTATGTTATCATAATACATTTCAAGTAATAGTCACTTTGGACCAGTATCTCCAACTCCCAAATATATAGAACTCTGAAAATAAGGACAAGCTGGAAGTACTTTAGAAGCGTCAGAGAGCTGAAGTGCGCACACATCTCCATGCCAGAAGGATTTGATGTCTCAAAACAGTGGGTCAAGAGCACTTCCTTTCAATAGAGGATTTTACACTTTCCAAAGACAGCCTGCCACTATCATGAAAAGACACCTTTGACTGCCACATCTTTAGCCAGTTCAGAACAGACTGGACCTCTGCATAAGGGCACGGAGTCATGTCAGGACTCTGGCTTCTTTCCTTGCTTTGCCCTTGCCCTTCCGGGGTGAATCACTAAAACACATCTGGCTCCACCCACTTTAATCCTCATTTGCTTATTCTGTGCACCTTAACATGCTTTCCTGGAGAGGATCTAACCTGCGCTCACCCTCATGGTTTATATTTTTACAATTAAAAAGTTTACAATCAAAAACCTTACAGGCATGTGTGTGGTGTGTTTGTGTGCTTGCACATGCTCTTGTTAGTAACTGAAAATCAACTATGGTGTTGACTATTATGTTTTCCAAGTGGAAAACAGAAGACAAACCAATCTTTTTGACAGTAGCCTTTATAAAACAGACAATCCAGCCTCCTGTGGTCCTCAGTTATACTTCCACCTTTTAGTTAGGAAAATGATAAAACAAGATGCTTTTTGGTCCTATCAAAATTGAATATACTAGCAAAACCTGATCGATTAGAGAGAATCCCTGTTCCCAATCGCTGTTGCTGTTCATAATGATCGTTGCATAACCCAAGTTGCACAACAGAGTGACTCTAATGGCAAATTCAATCACTCTTTGACTGCGGCTCAGAAATCAATTCCCAGTAAAATATGACACTCAGTCACTCAAAACAATGGAATAGTCAATATTTCACCATCAGCAGCCTAGTTAGGATCTATTTCAATACAATAAAAATTCAGGTCTTTGACTGTTCCAGGCAAATCTTTTCTGTTCTTTGTAACCCTGCCTAACATTCCCAGTAATCAAAACCATGATGGAGCGTTAAATAAAATCATGAGGATGCCAAGACTTAGAGGGAGAATTTCATTCAAACGCCTCTGAGCTCAGAGTCCGAGCTCTCCTTTAATTTGTATTGATTGTTTGGTTCTCTTACATCCTTGTGGCTTGGCAATTTAAATTTAGACATAGCTCATTGAAGTGAGAGGGAGAGTAATATGAAATGGAGCTTAGGGGCACAGGAGAGATGGGAAAGCCATGTGTTCAATCAGACAGTCTAGAATCTGAGCAGAGATTATGGAATCCTGGTTGGCTGTACATAAAATGGAAGTTGCAATGCTGTTTTCCATCAAAAACTCCACTGACATCATTTTTCTCTACCAGCAAAAGAGAAAGGGTAGGACTCAGATGGGAAATTAAACATCAACTCTAGGAGCTAGGGAAGTAGGTAGGTGGGTATGCGTGCTAGAGCCATGAGCATGGGGATCTGTGTTTGAATCCCCAGTACCCACGGAAAGGGCCAGCCCAGCTGCATGGCCCTGTAATACCAGCCCACCCATCCAGGGGATGGATTGAGGGGCAGATATACATGGATCCTAAGAACCTGTTGGGACTACCCAGAAATGGAAAAAAAAAACAAAAACAAGTATCAAAACAACATCACCAACAAAAGCCTGAGTACTTTTGGTTCACTGTGAGAGGCCCTGTCTCAAGCCAATAAGGTGGTGAAAGCTCTCAGGGGAGGCTCCCAACATCCTGCTCTGGCCTCAGTGCAGATTCTCAGATACACACTCACCGTCATGGGCCCTGATTTGCTCACAATACTGGGACACAAAGAAAGAAAACTTATGTAGGAGACTGGTGGGTGGATAGTCTTGAAGCGTTGAATGTCTCTAACATTGGCATTCCTTGTGCTGATTTTCATTCCTTACTTAATTGGCCTAATCATGGTATCTAACTGAGGAAAATCTCCATTTCTCTTTCTCAGCCCTGAACTTTTAAGGTATGAAGACATGGCTCACACATTTCAGCTTGAACTTTCCCTTTTACTCACCACATACCCAAGGCTTGTGTCCTTCACTCGCAGAAGTATTGTTATTATTGTAAGAAGCTTAGGGTTTGCCTTTCCCCGTGTGCTTGTTAAGAGGTGTATCTAGAAAGAATCCATCCGATTAACTGCACTGTTTATTTACTTTCAGATACACACTTTAAAGGACCTGCACACAAAAGGCTCAGAAATGCTTCCAAAATGAAAAACTCCAGTCAAGTGATTACTTAGCTGGCAAAATGGATATTTCAAGTTGCATAGACAGCTAATTGTGGCCTGCCTCAGCAATGACAGGTCTATAATTTTTAGTTTTGTGTGCATTGAAAGCCAGTCACCTTGACACTCAGTAGTCCATTATCCACCGGCCACCAACCATATGATGATGATCAAGGAATGACAGGCACTTTCCATTATGGGTGATGAAACACGCTGTGTTTTATTTGGATAAAGCTGCCCTAAGAAAAGAGAGCCAGGTGCCTACCCCTCCCCAGGAGCAGCAAGCATCCTGGAACACCTTTAGTTACAAAGGAGAGACTTCTTTGTCCTGCATAATAACAACCTTCAGTTACTCTGGGTGTTGGTTGCCAACATCCGTTAACATGTCAGGATCCAGGCCGTTTAAATATAAATTTTGCCTCTTACTGTCAAGAACTCTCGCCTATTAAATTATATTATGTTGTAACTTGAAACCTGGCTAAAGCCTGTGTTCCAGGGGAAATTTAACACATTCTTTCCTTGTGTATATCTATGTGGTGTGTGTGTGTGTGTGTGTGTGCACTTGCATGCGCATGCACATACTAGTGCATATGTGTATGAGTGTGTTTGTATATATGGGGAGCCATGTACATGTGGAGACCATTGGTCAGCATGAGGTGTCATCCTCTGTAAATATTCAGCTATTCTCTCACTGAACACAGAGCTTATTGATTTCACTAGTGTGGCTGAGCAGTAGGCTCTGGGAATACATCTGTCTCCCCCTCTACAACATTGGAATTACAAGTTTTTGTCACCATGCCCCAAACAGCTTTTAGGATAGATTCTGGAGATCTGACAAGCACTTTACCAAAGAATCTATCTTCTCAGCCTCCACCTTAAAAAAACAAACAAATACCCTCAAAGTTATCATTTTAATTGTTCCGAGTATCCACGAAATAGTGGGATATGACTAAAGCAAGATGGAATCAATATAGTAGCAGATGCACTAACTTGCTACAACTTTGAATATTCAAATTATCTTACAGAGCCCCCATCATTACCCTAAAGAGGATGAGCCGGAAATGTCTTCTTCTTCTTCTGCCCCTGCATCAGCATGCTTCTGCTTCTATATAACTAATTAAAGTTTCGGTTGTAGATTTTTCTGACCAAGAATGGCACACAAGCAATTTGGGCGTTTGACCAGAAGAGTGGTGAGGATGCATCTAGCTGTAAACAATGCTACCCAACTGCAGTGTGAACAGAAAGGATGGCTGCCCCTCTTGCCCAGCGGAAACTGGAAGGCTTGCTCTTCGTGATTCTGTGTATCACAGTGCTACTGAGAACTGAGTCCTTACTGTTTACTGTGAGAAGGGCACTTCCTGCCCATCATTGATTATCAAAGTCACTGTAGCAGCTCCAGCACAAAAGTGTCTCCAAATTATCCCCCAAAAGAAGGAAGGGGGAGTGAAAAGAGGCCTCTCTGGTTATTAGGAAGTAAAAATTCACCCAGAGTTCTTACGGGGTGAACTAAGTGATGTCCACCATATCTTGGTTGTAGTTTCCGGAGCCGGTGAGTGTCACCTTATATGGCAAAAGGACTTGACAGGTGTGATTCCACTAGAGATCTGATGATGGACAGATTCTTCTGGCAATACCCCAAGGCCCTAAATAGAATGGTAAGTGTCCTGATAAGAGAGAAACAGTGGGAGACTGGGAGGAGTGAGAAGGAGGGCTTCAGGGGCTAAGAATGCAGGAAGTTCCCAACACCCTATCAGAGGTGTTTACCACCAAGATGCCTTTTAATTGGAAAACAAAGGAGAAAAGCTTAGGCTGGAAAAGACAAGGACTCTGATTTCCCAACCCCTGCCCCTGCCTTGGTTGCCTAAAGGAACTGTGGTCCAGGCCCTCCACTCTAGCCCTGTGACACTGATCTCAAGCCTCCAGTCTCCAGACCTATAAGAGAATAAAACTGCCTCTTTGGGGTGTAACAATTGCTCGTAATTTTTACAATGAAGGCACAGGAGCACACACAAGTCCCCAGGAACACACCTTTACTTCAGATTGGCCAGCCACATCAGTCAGATATCTACATGCAAGAGAAGCCGGCACATGGGAGGAAGATGGTTGTATCAGACCTATGCTGATTTGTCTGCCCCACTCCTTGCCAGGCTGAGAGGCCGCTGGACTGAGAGGCATTGACAGCCAGGAAGTCAGCAATAGGAAAGCTCTAGAAAGTTTATAAACTCTGAGGTTGTTTCCATCCTGAGACATTTTAACATTGTATCCAGTTGTGCTTCTACTCAATGACTAGTCCTAAGTTTCTCAAAACTTGGGTCGAGTAACCGTTTTCTGTGGTCTAACCATTGTCCATCTCCGAGATGGACTCTCTGAGAACACAGCCTTACCAATCTTTTAGCATCTTTCTTCTTCAGCTGTCCCCTCACACACGGGTGGCTCACTATCCATGAGAAGCAACCCCACTCATCCCCCACTCTGCCCTTTCCAATGACCATTTTAAACAGCAGTTTCCCAACAGCATTTTCCCCGGGGTTTGCAGTCTGTTGTGGTAATCCTGAGACTGACTATTCATTCCGTCCGTTTTATGCAACACTCAGCAGGCTGCAAACTACCTGCTTGGTGGTGCTTTCTCACTCAGCTGAGGTGAAGCCTGCTCGCAATGACAAGAAAACACCCTCAGAGAGAGGCCAGGCCGGGAAATGAGGTCAGCCCTGATGATGTGTGAGAAGCCAAACTCGAGGAAGGTGACACCATCTCCTACCTGGTGTGCTGTTTGAGTACTGATGCCTCCCCTGGGTGAAGCCAAACTCTTAACTTCAGTCACCTCCCTTGACATCATTTTTTATCACAGTCCCTAACAGGAAAGCTAATATATGACATTAGAAATACTGGGAAGGAGCCATGTTAAGAGAATGTCCTAAGAAAAGTGAAAGAGCTATTGAGGATGGCTCCCTCGACCTAAGTCAAAGCTCTGTGGGTCCTGATGACTGTACTTTGCCGGACACAAAGGATTTTCCATAAAGACAATTATATTTATTAAGCAATGGCAGCAAGTTAGACACTAACGCTGTGCAAGTCTGTGCCATAAACTTTTTGCCCATTGGATGCCAGATGCATCAAATCACCAAGCAGCATTTCTTGAAATTTGACCATACTACCTACCCATCGCAGAATCACTTACAGTATTTATTTAAATAATATTCTTCTCTGCTTCTCTTTAGACAAATTCTTGATGTGTAGCCCTGACTGGTCTAGACTCTGTAGTCTGGAACAGGCAGGCCTGGAATTCAGAGATTCACCTCCCTCTGTTCCCCAAGTGCTGAGACTAAAGATGTGTCCCACCATGCCTGTCTTAATGATATTCTCCAGTCCAACCTTTAACCTACTGTTGGGATTTTCTTGAGGTAAAACACTCCAGTGATTTTAGGCAACAAAAGTTCAGCAATTGTTATCATTGAAATAAAAAATAAATTGTTCTGTTAATTTTTTTAACGCCTAAGAATCCGTTTGTTTTTATTTTCTTGAGTCTAGTATCTTCATGTCATTTACACACAGACACCTAGTCTTTCTTCTGTGTGCATTTAGTCAGAGTATTCCACACATGCATCAGTGAGGTATCACATCAGCCCAGGAATTCTGCATGTATTCTTCTACAAAACTGTGGAACTAACACACTGTTCACCGCACAGGACAGTGGCCATTGGGGGATGTGTTTCATCTAATTTCTTACAAATAATGAACAAATCCTATTGGTTTTAATGGTATTCTCAAGTCCACATTTTGACATAAATTATTTATTCTACTAATTTAATGGCAAACAGTCACCAAGGTGAACTTAAGGCAATAATTTCACAAGTATATTGGGTACAGGTTAATTATTTAGGTGCCTCGAACAGCCTTGCAATAATGAACTCTCCTGGGTAGAGCCCATAAAATACATTCCTCAGCTTAAAAAGGTGGAGCGGGGTGTATATAACGCTTTCAAGTTTCTTATGGTGAGGTTTGTGGAACTTTCTGAATTGTTACTGAAATTTTAGGGAAAAGCACAGAAATGTTTGTGTGAAATAAACTGAAAGGGGAAACCAAAATGAAGGCCAGGGAAAGCTAGTGTGTTTATAAAACCTTTATGTGAAAGGTCTGAAAATTAGTGGTATCTTAAGTCACAAAATTGTGGAAGTTAAAATACTAAATAAACAAGTTTTAAGACATGACTTGTTTTGTAAAGAGCCCTTGACTTCATCCATTTGTAATATATGAACTTAACATCTATAGTAGAGTGCAAATCACTCATCCATTTAATTACAGTACATAACATACCTAAAGATATCCGTCCATGTTGATGGAGCAGTGGCTTCCAACCCCTGTGAACTGGCACTTCCCGGTGTTCTGTGCCAAAGTTTCTTCACTCTGAAATCTGTATTTATTATAAAGTAGGATGAGACTATAAGACCAAATAAGGAAATGGGCAGCTCACACACACAGCAGCAGCAGCAGCAGCAGCAACCTGCAGGATAAAAGCTAGAAGAGCTGGGATACCCAGAGCTGCTGAGAAAGCTGTACGTTTTCTGCAAAGCTCTCAGCATTAGCTTTTGTGTGTGCAGATCAAGACTACATTTTCATCTGAGGCAACAGGAAGCTGAAAGACTTCCGCATCTGCAGTGTGATATTGTTGGATGTTCATGCTCTCCTATGCTCTACCTCAAATCCCTGAAGTTGGTGATACCTGAGTGGATAAAGTGCTTGTTGCTCAAGTGTAAGGAACTGAGTTCAATCCCCCCCCCCCACACACACACACACATACACAAAGTCAGGTGTGGCAGCTTGCATCTGGAATTCCAGAACTCCTTAGGCAAGGTGGCAGTCTGAGGCAGGAGCATATCAGGAAGCTCACTGGCCAGCTACCCGAGAGGGCACAATGGCAAAGAGCAGAGACCAGGTCTCAAAGAAAGTGAGATGAGAACCGACCCCCATGGTTCTACTCTGAAGCCCACAAAGATATCATGGCACACCAACACTCATTCATGAACACACACACACACACACACACACACACACACACACACACTCACACACACACACACCATAAATTAATAATGAAGACCCCAGAGTTGAGATCCACTACAATTTCAAGAGTCTAGACTACAGCTTTAACATTTGGAAGAATATTTTAAGCTCCATAGTTCTGTGACATAAGCTACATCTAATTTTCAGAACATCCACATAAAGATTTTATAAACACACTTCCTCCACCAGGGTCTGCCCTTTATCTTTAATTTGACACAAATATTTCTCTCTCTCTCTCTCTTTTTTTTTTTTTTTTTTTTTTTGGCCTGGAGTTCCAGTATGTCTCTGGAAGTTGTTTCAAAGGGACATATGTAAGGTATGTGTGGACAAGAAGGAAGAAGTCTTAGTTTATTCAGGTTTGCAGTTAGAGCATTTCAAGGCTTGGTGTCTCATAAAAGAACTGAAAATCATGAAGAAAAAATATCATCCCTGAGCATGATTAATGTATTTGTAGAACAGTTGAAAAATGATGTGCAGAGAGCACCCTTAGTTCCCTTGAGGAGGAGACAGATACTCAATATGCTGAGAGAAATGTTAGCAATCCCATGGAGAGGTAGCTCAGCAGTTAGGAGCTCTTGCAGAAGACCCGAGTTGAGGTTCTAGCGCACTTGAGCAGCAAGTGGAAGATGATAAGTGACACCCATGGTTCTACTCTGAAGCCCACAACAATACCATGGCACACCACACTAATTAGGCCACTCAGGCCACCACTGTCTAGAACTCCAGCTGCAGAGGCTGGGATGCCCTTCTCTGGCTCCCAGCACTCACGTGCACACGGTATAGTCATACACAGACTCATAATACTTCTAACTTTAATTTTTTTATTTCCTTTCCTCAGAAATTGTTTTAAAATTCCATGCTGTCAAAGATCCAATGTGCCATCACTTGATATTTTCCCCACCTCTGCTTTCTTATGAAAATAATTAGGAACATATTTCATTGTGTTCTGGATAGGTCACAACCTGTCTATTGAGAGGTAAACAAAGCATAAGAAGGAAACCTGTCATTTCAGTATAAACCCTGTCACGTAGACTTCATGGTTTCTTTCTGCTTCTTCTGCTCCAGTGACTTCTCTATGTTATTCATTGTCCCCTTTGTTCCACCCAATATGTAGAAGGAGTATCAGTCCTCCAAAGCCCTGATTTGAAAGCCCAGCAGAGAGTCAAGCCTCATCCCTTTGGCTCATAGCTTCAGAAGAAGGTTCTCTTACAAGCCTGAAATAGTCTCTTTTGTGAAGACCCCGGGTCTGCAGCTTATGTAGAATGGCAATTCTCCGGAGTCGCAGCTCACTTGACTATATTGCTCATGGGCAAGCTCATATTTGTCAGGGTGAGGAGGGCGTTAAATGAAGTGATGCCTCAGCTCAGAGCTCTGTGTTTCCTGAAGCTCTGACCATGACTTAGCACAGAGTTGACTGCTGAAGATGCCATCTATAACCATCCTTCGCCTAAAACAGCACTAACGTGTCACCTCTTAGTACTTTACATGCTTTTGAGTGAGTGCCGGGATCACATAGGATTTTAGCATTTATGAAGCCTTGGACCTGGAATAAATATATTGCTTGATGAACAACTACTATTTTCAGAAAATGAGCCCAGTCCAGCCCAGCTTTGCTATCAGTTTATAAGTCTAGCTTGAGCTTGATTGATCAGAGAAATGCCTCTGTATGTTATGCTCTTTGCCTCTTGCAAGCTATTCAAAACCTGTAAAGAGGCAGTGCTAATATTTTCACTGAAGTACCCTCTTTAATGTGATAACAGGAAGAAAGGTCATCTGAACTATAAATGTGCACATTTCCTTGGAATGCAATGAAATCATTTTTATTTTTAGATTAAAAATGTCTTTAGCATAACTTTTTTCTGAAAACTTATTTTTAAAAGTTAATCACCATTGTGGATACAGACCATGTCCAAACAAAGATCCCGAACTTCTGAATGTAGATGACTGACTTTTAGTTTTTGGTTCAGCGTATAAAAAGATTAGAAGACTTCACACCATCCTAAAAATGGTAAAGACTTTTTATAATGAAAAGTCAAGTCTTCTTGGGTCTTGCCAATTCAGAGAGGGTCACAGGATAAACCTCTAGTCCCCGTAAGTGTGTGACAGAGAATATAGTCACTTAGAGAAGCAAAAAGCTCCATGTGACCAAGTCTATGAAGAAAACCTACCACACATGATGAATCAGTTACTGGAGGCTCACTGTGGACAAACCTGAAAAATTAAAACTCCAAGAGGAAGATAAATGAGGATCCTTGCAGTTCGGTGAGCAGATTAGCCAATTTTTCATGGCTGTAACACATTAGCTTGTTACAACTTAAGGGAAGAAGACTTTTATGTGGGCTCATGATTTCAGGGGAATGAGCCATGCTCACTCAACGCTGTTGGGACAATGTGCATTTAGGCAGAACACCATGACAAAGAGTGTATGCTGAGGTAAGGTGGAGTACTTCACAGCAGACATGAGACAGAGAGAAACGGGGGAAAGGGTTAGGGCCAAGCCATAGCCAGTGAGCTATGTTCTGCAACCAAGCCTCACCTCCTAACAGTCCAATTAGCTATGAATTCATCAACAGAGGAGTGGCAAAACTACTCAATTCCAGACTTCTCCAGCCATGTTTTCCCCATGTATGTTGCAGGGGTTAACTAGGAACCATTTGGGAAATTCATCTTGGAAAATGTGGTAAGTTAAGCCTGCCTCCACATATGAGTTTATATATGCATGAGTATGATACACAAATATACTTGTATGTAAGTAAAATGAATCAAACCAATTATGACATGAGATGGGAAGGAGGAGCCAGGGCAGTTTTGATATTATAAAGTGCCTGCACTGTAGGTAGGCAGTTATTATTCCAAAGTAGACTTAGATTTTTTTTTAAATTAGACTTTGGAAATGTATATTGAGAAATATAAGCCACTACAAAGACTAGAACTGCTAAAAATAGTTAATAAAAGCATAAGCAATAGCCTTTGAGTGAGGGGAAATAAAATCATATCACATAACTTGGATATAATTCACCAAAAAATACACTGTATCTTTAGTAGCATGAAGCTCAGTAAAACTCCATCCTTTACAGTGTAGTTTGCCTCCAGTATTTCATCAGAGTAACTAACCCAGGATAAGAGACATCCATAGTATTCCATTAAAACAATAAAGGGTTTAAAAAAAAAACACCCTGTAGAACATAACGCAAAAACCAAAAACAAAGACAAGATACAGCAAGGAGTAAGAGATAGGTGTGAATATAACCACCAATAATAACTTGAAATATCAGCTATCTTAAGATATCAACAAAGTGTGACTGAATGTGGGCATCAGAAAGTGAGACCCATCAATATGTTGTGTATAAGAAGTCCGCTGTCAACTATCAAAACAAAGCAACAGCAACAAAAACAAAGCCACACATCAGATCACCATCCTGTTCCCCTTCCCCCCCCCCCAAATCAGGGGAATGGGGGAGGGCCTAGGAGTGAGAATAGAAGTAAGTGGAAGGCATCTCTGAGACTAGCTGGAGGCCTGGGATGGCAGTGGGGCTACAAGAAATCTATTGGGGAGACCTGAGCTGTAATTCCTAGCAGTGGTGGTATATAGAGACTGAACTGGATACCTCTTGTAGTCAAGCAAGACTTCTCGTGGAGAGAGAGGGACATCAACCCACCCATAAAATCTTTAATCCAAAATTTGTCCTGCCTACAAGATGTGCAGGAATAAAAAGGGAGCAGTAAGAGCCTCAACCTGAGACTCATTTCATGTGAAAGGCGCCAACACCAGACACTACTAATGATACTCTGCTATGCTTGCAGACAGGAGCCCAGCATAACTGTCTCCTGAGAGGCTTCATCCAGCAGCTGAGGGAAACAGATGTACAGAACCACAGCCAAACATCAGGTGGAACTTTGGGAAGTCTTGTAGAAGACTGGAGGACAGAATTGAGTGAGCCAAAAAGGTCAAGGACACCACAAGAAGATTTAGAGTCAACTAATCTGTGCTCATCAGGGGCTCCCAGAGACTGAAACACCAGCCAAAGAGCATGCAGGGGCTGGACCTAGGCCGCCTACACATTTGCAGCAGATGTGCAGCTTGGCCTTCATGTGCATCCTCTAATAACTGAAGCAGGGGCTGCATCAGGTGCCGTTGCATTGCCATTGGGTCCCTTTTCCCGTACCTGGCTGCTTGGTTGGTCCTCAGTGGGAGAGGATGTGGCTAGCCCTGATGTCACTTGGGGTGATATTAAAGAGGGGACTTCCCCTTCTCTGAGAAGTAATAGAAGACAGTTGTAAGGGCAGGGCTGAGAGGAGAGGAGCAGGGTCTGTGATTGGGATGTAAAGTGAATAAAAATAATAACTACTGGGGGAAAAACCCACACACATAGCTTTCAAGTAAATAAATGAAGGACAGTATACCTGGTAATATCGTCGAAGGAAAAGCTGACATGTTACATGAATTTCATACAGAGCAGATGTTAGAGACCAAAGGAAGAGATGGATTGGTAAATGCAAGATTTGGAAAGACCCTGAAACTTCCTTGTATGATACCACAGTAACCCAGACATGCCAAACGTTAACCAAAACCCATAAAGTGCATAGCACCAAGAGTAAATCTTGATGTGAGCTGTGGATTTTGGGCTACAGCCGTGTGTCAGTGTGCCTTCACTGATGTCGGTGTGCCTTCACTGATCACAGTACATGGACCACTGCAGTGTGTTTGAAGGTAGATATGGGATCTCCCTGCCTCTCATTCAATTTGACTCTGAACTCAATTATTTTTTTTAAATCAGATTAATTTGAAAAACATTTAAAGCTGGAGCTCCCACTCCCTGCCTAGAATTCCCCGTTGCACTAGGCACTCACACATCTGCCAGCTCATATTTTTGTTTTTTATCCCAAAAGTCAGATAACATGCCTGTGTGTCACATGCACTTGGAAGACGGTGCCTTACTCCATCATAACTGAGCTGTAATTTCCAGGGGCTCCTACAGCTACATCTTGATTAATGCTGCATGCATTATTCATATTGATAAAATAGGGATTAGACTTTTTATTTCAGGATTTTTTTTCCTCTCAGGCTTTTTTTTAAAAATATTTCAGGAATATACAATTCAAGTATCCTCTTTCTCTTTTCGGGGTATCTGATATGTCTCCTATGCTCACAAACTTCAGCAGCTTCAAGTACAACATCACATGCCAAGACCTGTTTGGTGCCATAAATTTTAATTTTTTGATTATCTGTTTAAGCATAATCTGTATTTCATTAGTATTATTATTTCTCCCCAGAGAAAGAGACAGGCATCTCACATCTGTTTCTCATAGTCTGATCAAAATAATGAAGATAAACCATATGCACAAAAGACAGTATACGCTTTCAAAATATTTTCTACTAAGCGCTTGTCAGTTCAAGGCTCTTTTGTTAAAATTAGCATTCTATCTTTTATCATCTCAATCACAGCGGGACTGGTGGAAAAACGCAGCACATGTGCACCTCCCAACCGTCCACGCACTGCAGACTGTTTATACACTGTCGGGAAGCAGGATACAGAAAGGGTCTAGTGATTCCGGTAGAGCTCAGCAAAATTCTTTCAACTTGAATTCGAAGACTTTAAATTCACCTCTATCGTAAACTAGAAACACCTTTACACTGAAATTCTAGAAGAGAGGTTAAACAGAAGCCCTAACAGAACCGTGTGGGTCTAAATACAAGAGAAATTTGAATTCAGACTAATTTTTTATTTCAAAAATAAAAAGAACTGAAACATGCCTAATTCTTCTTGAGAAATGTGATGTGATAGGGGGGTTGATGTGTATTTGAAAAGTAAAGCTTTTAGAATAGAAAAGAAAAGCATGGAAGTTGCTTTTCTTTTTAATCTCCTCAGGAACCATAGGTTGGTCACAAGGCACCAGCCAGTGGTACCATCTAAGAGTTCAATTACAGAAGAAAAGATAAGAAAAAGTCTTAGTGGATGACCAGTAGACATTGCCTGGATCTTTATTTGGAGGACTCTGCAAATCAAGAGAAAGTGATGAGACGCCATGACAGAGGAAAGAGCCGCTGGTAGCATTCTGGTGTGTTTGCTGCAGTTTGTCTTGCTTTGTTTACAGAGTCCTGAAATTGTGTGTCAGCTGAGAGAGTAGCCAGCTTAGAATTCAGTTTCATCCAGCCATTCATTCAACAAAACGCTTAGTTGAAAGGTTGGCAATTAAGCTGAGATCTGCAAGATGCGCCCAGGTAAGGAAAGAACAAAAAAGCACCACGTGAAAATGAAGAAGCATCAAGGCTCTACAACGTGGAATGTTCTGAGGAAAAGTCAAGTTGGTGCCGTTGTAACTTAAACTCTAAACAGAAATTGGCATGAAGTGTTATGAAGAATATGAACAGTAACCACTTTTGTAACAGAAATAAATGAAAGCACCTTTGAGCGACTTTATAAGAGATTTGAATACTCTTTGGAGAGCCATGAAATAACTTTGATGAGCACTTACAATATACATGGATATGTGAATCTGTGTGTGTGTGTGTGTGTGTGTGTGTGTGTGTGTGTGTGTGTGTGTGTGCTGGGATTTAGATGTTTTTATCAATGTATTAATAAACTAACAAATGTATTAACTCCTTATCCTTTACCTCTGTGTAATGGACAGATACAAATTGTGGTTCTCAGAGGGAATGATTTTTTTGTCTCACAAGGAACTTATGGAAATGCCTTCTCAAAGGAGAAAGTTTTGCCTGTCAGAACCAAAGGAAAGAGAGGAAGTGCGTGGAGGTTAGACACTAAATTTCTGCAGGGACAATTACTTCAGGTGATTTTTGCTCTGTATCTGTCCAGAAGAGACTCTGATGTTGAATTTTGCTTTAACATCAGTGAGATACTTTTAACACAAAAATCAGAACTCAGATTTTGGCAATAATAACAGTTCTGCAAATCCTTCTCTATTTCGACCTCCGCCCAGCAGGGTTGCGTCACAGTGCGTAGGTAAGGTAGGAGCTTTCTGACCTTGCACAGATGGATCTAGCGTCCAGTAATTTGAGTGACCCAGAAAAATCGCAGGCCTAGAAAGCAGATTGGGATGATATTTAATTGTTAATACTTATAAGCCTACCTAGAGAAAGATAATATTCTCTAGAACTTTTCTAAAAATATTTTAACACAGCATAAGACCAAATCTAATTAAATGCATGGAAAAACAAGACAGATGTACCCAGCTATATAGATTATGACTGATATAAAATCTGATGAAAATAGACCAACCAGTACTGGACTTGACTACTGGATCACAGAATGCAAATCAACTATATCTGGAAGTTGAAAATCAATTTTAACCATTTCAAGAAGGAATGTAAAGACTTTTTTTCAGAGTCTCTACATATAGCTCAGACTGACCTTGAACTCATGACTTCCCTATCTCAGCCTCCTTTAAGTTCTGAGGGTTTGTGCACAAGTCAACATGCCAAAATCCAGAGAGTCTTGGGGGTATTTAAAACATATACAAGACATAAATACAATTTCAAGAGGAAAAACACCAATTTCAAAGCTGAGAGTTCAGTGAGTGGTTGGCAGAGCCGAAAGGGTAATTTATGAGCAAGAAAGAATTCCTTAGGGGGGGAAAGGCAAGAAAAGACAAAGACTGAAATATTCTTAAAAAAATTGTTAAGTGCCATCGCGTAGACAGAAAGATTTGATGTACATTTAATTTTAGTCTGAGATTAACAGAAAGGAGATCATAGAGAAGAGAAGCATTTGAAAATAGAAAATGATTATTCATTTTCAAATTTGCTGAAAGAAAGCAATCCACATAAACGGAGATCTCAACTCATCCTAGAATGATACATGAAAACACTTCACAGCTAGATACATCACCAAAGACAAAAAAAAAAAATCCAAATTAAAAGACTGCCTGCTCTTCACCAGGAGAAAGAACACCAGGAGAGATGAAATGGGAGCAAGAAGTCCAAGTCTGCAGGTATTAGACAGCTAAACTAGACTATGCAAATAGGGTCTTAGCAATTAAGGGTCATGACCAAATAATCTCAGACATTTTTTTCAACTAAAAAAATACTACAAGTTAGATTAGATCTCTCTCCTAAATGTTCTTCTGACACCTGAACTCCACTACATAGTATGACAGTCATCTGTTGAATTAATATAGGGTAAACGTTTTTAAAGCAAGAATAATGTTTCTATTTGTTATTCATTAAACAATACTTATGTATAGGCTTGTATAGAAAGTGCCAGCTGGAATTTTTGTGTTGAAATTATAAATTATTATGAGGAGAAGTAGCATCATAATATTGAGTGTCTTCAAGTTCAAATACATGAAAATGGCATATATCTCCGTACATGACACCATGCAGCCTAGGCTGGCCTTCAACTTGAACTTGCATCTTCCTACGTTGAAGGAGGAAGAGATCCCAAGTTTATAATACCATCTGTGTTTTATACAGTGCTGGGAATGGAATCCAAGTCTAGGCATGCTAAGAATTAACTCTACCAGCTATAATAAGTCCCCAGCCATTTAAAGCTTTCTTAATTTTTTTTTTTTTAATTTTCACTGTAGGGTCTTTTAAAATGTTTTAAAAGTTTTTGTTAAATTGTTTCTAGCTTATACTTTCCCATGTATGTGATACATCATATTGATAAATTCTTGTGCACTTCTGAATTCACTGAGAATCTGAGTGTGAAGGCAGAGTTGCCTCCTAGGTTTCAGACCCAGGCATGTTTCAGTGTCCTCCAGAGCACTTTGCCTGGGATGTTCTGCCCCACCTCCAAGTGAAGTTGTTGAAAAGATGCTCAAACCACTGGTCCTCATGTCTGTAGCAGCAGGGACAGATGCACAGAACCACACTATTGCCCTCGGCAACTGGAGAAGTTCCTTTAATCTTTTAAATACCTCAATGTAGGTAAAGATAAATCCTTGGTTTTGACACAGGAATGAATTTCAAGACAAGCCAGCATGAATCAAAGTCTGGAATTTATTAAAACTAAAAAGGCATACAGAGAAAAGTGTGGGCTTCTCAAAGGAGCATTATAAGTATCTTAGCAATACATATGTATATATATATATGTATATACATATAATATACATATATATATACACACATATATAGTGTGTGTGTGTATATGTGTATGTGTGTGTGTGCATGGACAGATGTATGTGATATACTTGCTATCATAAAGGTGTATACATGTGTGTTTGGGTGTGCAAGCATATTGTTCACATAATAGAAGCTATAGATCAACATCTGGTGTTTCTTCAATTACTTTCCACATTATTTTTGGAGACAGGGTCTCTCATCAAACCCAAAGCTCGTCTGTTTATCTAGACTGAAAATAAGCTTTAGGAATCTGCTCTTTCTGTCTCTCATGCTCTAGGGTTTCGGGGACCCACAGTCACACCCAACTTTTACAAAAGTTCCTGGGATCCAAACTCAAGCACGTGCTGCTCATGCAGAGACCCAAGTTTGATCCCCATCATGCTTCAGGTGACTCAAAACCTCCTGTAATTCCAGCTCCAGGGGATCATTGCTGCCTTCTTCTGGCCTTTTCTCTTCACACAGAGAGAGCAACTACCACAAACACACATAATTAAAAACAGAATACATTTTTTAAAAATAAAAGTAGTGTTGTGGTAGGTGTTAGGTTAGTTGGTAAGGGTTAGATGCTTGTCATGCAAGCATTAGGATCTGATTGGATCCCCAGGACCCCTGTACAAAGATGGAGTACAATGTGTTTATAATTCCAGTGCAGGAGAAGAAGAGAAAAAGAATCCTTGGGATTCACTGGCCCGCCTATCCCAATCTGCAAGCTTCAGGCCAATGGAGATAGGCTCCATTTCATGGTAGTATGCACCTTTAATACAAGCACCTAGGAGGCAGAGGTAGGCAGAGCTTCGTGAGTCGGAGGTCGGCCCAAATTACATATCAAGTTTCATGTTAGCCAGAGCTGTATATTAAGACCACATTTCAAAAAAGCAAAATCAAGGGGGAATGGTGCTTGAGGTTGATCTCTGGCCTCCACATCCATGCACGCATACATGCATGCGTACCTGCACATGCATGTATCACACATGTGTGCTTCCCTATATAGGCTCCCACATATGCATGCACACAAACGACTGTAGCGTTTGTAGAGACAGCAAGCAGAACCTGGATGACATGAGAAATCATGGTGAGGAGTTTGGACATTTTCCTGCTCTTTTAAAGGAGCCACCGCTTTTCATGGGTCCCTTAGATATATTCTGATCAAAGCCTTAAGATTATCCAGTAGTCAGTGGAGTACTGATGAGAAGGTCCAGATGATGGTGGGCCAGGCTAGAATTAGCCATGCTGTCAATGAAGATTTGCATTGACGTAGTGTTGTTTATTTTGACTTTTTGAACATGTGGTCTCATGTAGACAGGCTGGGCTTGAACTCATGATGTAGCCAAAGATTTCTACTTTTGCAAAGCTGTAGGTACGTATCCTGATCCTCCTACCCCCATCTCCCAAGAGCTAAAATTACTAGCACCAAATCCTAACTAAGCCAGACTGATTTATTCTAAATAGACTAGATGTCGAAGATGAACCCAAAACATTAAAACAAGGCTAACATCACTTTAGACAGAAGCTGCACAGACTGCCATCATCAGCGCCACCTCCATTATCTGCATCTCTCAGCAATGACCACTGACCATCCACTCTCACATCAGCACCATTCTGGAGCCTTATCATCCTCTGTCACAGTGGCTGCTGTACCAAAAACCCTGAGCCATTTTGTAAATTTAAACAGTCAGATATTAGTAGTTTCTCAGGGTTCCCCTTAAATGCTCACATTTCTTGTCATTTTGGCTTCTCGGATAGTGTGCTGGATAGTTTTATGTAAATGACACAAGTCTAAAAGGAGGGGAGCTCAGTTGAGAAAATGCCTTCATAAGATTAGGCTATAGACAGGCATTTTCTTAATGAATGATTATGGAGGAGGGCCCAGCACTTTGTAAGTGGTGCCATCCTGGGCTGGTGGTCCTGGGTGCTGTAAGAAAGCAGGCTGAGCAAGTCATAGAAAACAAGCCAGTAAGCAGCATTCCTTTATGGTTAGTTATTAATTAGGTCCTGTTTCCAGGTTGCTTCCTGGTTTGAGTTCCTGTCTTGACTTCCATTGATGATGAACAGTGATGTGGAAGCATATGCCAAATACGCAGTTTTCTTCCCAAGTTGTTTTTGGACATGTGTTTCATCACAGCAATAGTAAACCCAAGACAGGTAATAGGTAAGGTGTTCGACAGCTGTTGCAGCCATATAAGAGCACACAAGCTAAATATTAACTAGTCCTAGACTGAGATATTTGAAATCTATTGGATATAGGATGGATAAAAAGTCCTGGCCGGGAGAATGGCATGTTCACCCTAGGCCTGAACTGGTAGCTTTGCTCAGGATGAACTGGAGAGCAGGACACACTGGGGAGAGGGAAACTCAAGAGGGAAGGTGAGTAACAATGCAGGTCCAGTTCCTCCAAAGGGTGTGCTGTGAACATTAAACTCACTGTGATGGAGGAAGGTAAAGCAATCCCTTACCTCCTGGAGGTGGAGTTCTTTGGGACTTTGTTTTGTTATGGAGTGTACCCGGGAATAGATCATTGTCTCACACATGCCCTAGGGCTAAAGGACAACATACCCCTCCTACTTTCTATTTCTTAAAAGGAACTTTCCACTCTGAGATATGGAGTGGGCTGGATTAAGAGTGATTCCCTGCAGACAGACTATCCTCATGATAGAATCTTCCCATGAATCCTTGCCCCAGTGGTCTACCTAAGGGACAGGAAAGACGCACAAGTTACAGAAAGAATATGTGCAATTCTTGAAACACCTTTAATGTCTGTCATTGCTTACTGATGGCTACCAGAAGAGATAAAACAAAGGTGTGGGGTATATTGATAATCACTGTGCTGTGAAATAGTTCAAAATTAAAACCAGAGAAGTAATTGCCTAGCTTGCCTGTTGTTCCTCTTGGAAGCTCGAAACCTGGGAGCTGGGCACCTTTTCTTTGTTGGCAGTGATGATTTTAGTGAGTTGTATAATTTACATTAGTGGACAGATCTTTCAAAAGGGTCAGTGCTAAGGTGTGCTCCATTCATCCAATCAACAGACCAAAGTCTTTAGCGTGCCATGAGTTGGGCCTTTTAGGGTTTTGTTTGTTTGTTTGTTTGTTTGTTTTTAATTTCTCTGGTTTGATGATGGTGCTGGTGGCTTTCTATGCCTATTGCACTTCCAAAGAGGAGACATGACTCCAGGCTTCCCCTCATGTGCACTGTTTCCAATAAAGAAATTGCTCAAACAATCATGAGACCCTTTTACATTTTCACTTCATGATGTATTTGTTTAGATTTATGAAATTTAAAGGTGTCTCTTGTGTCAGACAAAACTTATTAAATGCTTAGTAATGGCACAGGACATTTACATTCCAATTACTTTTTCAGTTCAAAATGTAATCAGGTTGTAAAACTACGCAAACCAAAGCTTCTGCAAACCTGGGAAAAAAGTTCACTCCCCATTTGATGTCCAAATGTAACACTGTTTTGCTTCACAGATTATTAACTCCTTATCACATTAGGCTGGGCCATGTGAAATTAACATTTTCTAAGTTAGAAACAGATATTGACAGTTCTATAGTCATATCCAATCCACACATTTCTTAAGATTTTTGACTTCAGATAAAATGATTCATATTGCTTATTATATGCTATTTTTCTCCCACAATTAAGGCTTATAGAAGCATAATAGTGGTGCATGTTTTGAGACCCAGAACTCAGAAGGCAGAAGTTCTAAGTTCCAGGCTAGCCTGGACTTTTCTACATAACAGTTCCACATTAGCTAGACAGAATAGTGTGATCCTGTCTCAGAAAAACCAAAATAAATAAGTAAATAAGTCATCAAAACAACAACAAAAACCAACCAAACAAACAAAAAACAACAAAAAGCTTAAAGAAACAGAATGAGGACTACGTGACTACAATGACCCCAAAGTAAATATAAATTCCCATATAAACTTAAAAATGATATCTTCTACTTTGTAGCATTCAAGAGTCTGTCCCAATTCTATGACTTGTCATCCTAGCTTGACAGCATTACAAGAACAGAAACTACTGCTCAACATTAACAGTAAGGTTTCCTGGAGTGGGAGCATACTTCGGTGTCCTATATAAATTCCTGAAGTATCAGAGTATCTTTTCCATGGATCTGATAATTGTCATTGTCAAATTTTATCAATTTGGTTAAGTGGGAACCTTGCTGAGAAGGTTGGAAGTCTCTTCATTGGACTATGTAGAGAGCTTTTGGGACTGCTTGGCAGGAATTTGACCTTGGACCAGGACAAGGAAGTAGGCTTCAGGCAGAATCTGATAATGGGCCGGTACAAGGAAGTAAGCTCAGGCAGGAATCTGATTTGGGACTAGAACAAAGAAGTACGCTTTGGGCAAGAAGATGACTTTGGGCTTGGATGGGGAAGTAGGCTCAGATATCTTGGTTATCCTGATAAGCCCTTAGAAACAGTGCTCATAGGACTTTGTTTATTGCCTTGCTTGTTCCTTGACTATTTGTGTTTATTGTCTAGCTTGTTCCTTAACCTAGAACCAACCTTCTTTCTTGCAAGTACTTAAAGTTGTATAAAAGCAGATGGGCGGGTTGGAGAAATGGCTCAGTAGTTAAGAGCACTGACCGTTCTTCCAGAGGTCCTGAATTCAATTCCCAGCAACCACATCGTGGCTCACAACCATCTGAAATGGGATCCAATGCCTTCTTCTAGTGTGTCTGATGACAGCAACAGTGTACTCATACATTAAATGAATAAATAAATCTAAGAAAGAAAGAGAGAGAGAGAGAGAGAAAGAGAGAGAGAGAGAGAGAGAGAGAGAGAGAGAGAGAGAGAGAGAGAGAGAGAGAGAGAAAGCAAGCAAGCGAACTGGGGAAAAAAAAAACCTAGCCTCAGTCTCAGAACTGCCTGTGGCCATGCTACGTGTTGTTTAACTGTCATTTTTCTTTCTAATTCTCGCTGCTACCCTGGAGAACCTGTTGACTGGCTGAGCTGGCTTGATCAGGACAAACTACCTTTCCTTCATGCTTCCCTGAAGTACAGTTTCCCAAAACTCCTGATGAAAGAAAAACCATCAACTCTAATCTCTTTCTCTTCTTAACAAGCAGGTATTTTCAATTGAATATGTGCCATATAATGTCACGTGACGTGGTGAAGCATAGATTATCCTAATGGATCTGGGAAACGTTATTTAAAAAAGAAAATCTGGGAACAATTCTCACAATTTGACTCACTTGCAGTACTGGGATATCTGTGTTTTCTCCCCACAAATGACTAGTGTTTCCCTTGGATATTTCTCACTAATGTCTAAATATCACGGTCCTGAGCGCTGGGCTTTTTCTAGAAGCAGCAGGTAACATAGGTGTTCTTTTATCAAACTCTGGCAACGGCCAATGGAATGTTCACACTCCAGCACACCGCAGCCGCTCTCGCTTTCGCCACTGTGATGCCAGGCAGTGAAAGTGGAGAAGCTGAGACTCACTCAGGCTTGCTTACTTACAGAGCTGACATAAGGTGTCTATTCCAGGTACTTTAAATGTGCTCTATTTTAGTCAATGAAAATTCCTTCTTTTTTTTTTTTTTTCTGGGCAGAAATCCCATATGCTTCCCGTAGTTACCTAAGGATCTTGGTTACAAAAAATAGCAGCAGAAAAAGAAGCTGGGAACAATAGTCATTTAGAGAAGAGGCACAGGGTAAAGAGTGTTGTGGGGGGAGAGAACAAGTTAAACTTCTAGAGAAATCTTTATGTTCAGTGAACACATGTGAATACTGCCAACCAGCTGTAGCTCTGGCTTAGTGTGGGTGGCTCACAGCCTGAAGGCTGAAGTCACACTGTCCAGGTCCGGTTCCTGGATGCAATTGGGCTCCTAGGTAAATTGCCAGCCTCTGGGCCCTAAGCCACTTGTCATTGAAGCATTGTGTGGGATTGAGTTAAAAGGGTTCACCGTGACATCACAGGTGAAGCACACAGGTGCTGGTTTGGATTAACACCAGCAAATGTCACCTACAAAGCGGTGGTTACACTCCAGTGATTTCTTTTGTAGCTATTACAGCAAGACTTTCAGAGACATAGAAACAAAGTCTCTCCTTGACAACATCGTCAGAAAAAAACTCTGAGGAATGATGAGTTCAGATGAAGCCTAACTAATTGCTAAGTGATTCACAGACCGACTCAGCAGTGGGTACAGCCTGAGAGCTGCTTCGTTTCACCACCCAGCCAGGTATGGCCAGGTCATTCTTTTAGCTCTGTGAACATCAACTATTGATTTAATCTCCTCAAGTCCTGGTTTTCTGATTTTAAAGGTGGGAATAACGACACTTCCCCTGCAAGACTGTCATAGAATAAACAATAATAACTACAAGGCTGTTAGGCACATCACAGACATTCAATGAAAAGCACTTCTTGCACTTAAGAGGGGCCAGGTGAAGTAATAGATTATCAGGGTTTAATATACATCCAAAAAAACCTCTCACACTTTGAAGTCAAAATTAGAAGAAAAAAAAAAGCTTTACATATAAAGTAACATTTGAAAACTTATTTAAGTTCTTCTGGCCACCTTTAATTTTTTTCTAACTATTATAGACATTTAAATTTTCATAATTCCAAGAATATTGATATTATGTTCATATTAAGATTTTTAAAAGTCTACTCCTGGGCAAAATATATAACTCAATGGTAGAACACTTACCTGACATGCAGGAGGCCGTGGATTCAATCTTGAGTATACTGCAGGAAGTATCCATCCCTGGCCACAGCCCTCCAATGGTCCTCACTCCTGAGCCCTTACTGTGCATCCCTCAGGTATGTCATCTGCTAAGCCTGAACCAGGAACACTAGTTATCTGGAGTGGATATAATTTGTAGAAGTAAGTACAGTAAAAATAAAATAGTTTATAATACTTTAGCATCATGGAACTTTTATTTTTATCGAGAGATGAGAGCAAGAGAGAGCGAGAGCGAGAGAGAGAGAGAGAGAGAGAGAGAGACAGAGAGAGAGAGAGAGAGAGAGAGGTTACTAGAGTGTCAACCAGGGACTATGACCAAGCGTGTGTGTGTTCCTTGCCCTAATCCAAATCACTGGGGAAGAAGTGAAGAGGGAATTCCTTTCTTACAAGGAGAGTTGATGCTATTCATTCATATAATATTAGACATGTACTACCATGCGCTTAAACTTCAACATACCTACGACAAGCACTTCAGAAAGGAAGTGATTTTTCAAGGACTATGCTTCAGGGAAAGGTACACACATGTATGTTACAGGAGGCCAGCCATTGCGCCGTGTGCCTTCAATCAGCACTTGGGGGTTTGGCTCACCTTGTCTATACAACAAGTTCCAGGATACAGATAGAAACCTATTAAGTGATTAAATGTAATTTTTAAAGGAAAAGACTGTCTAGGATGAAGGAGCAGAACGTGCAATAAAGGGGAACAGCAGATGAGGATTGAAGGATAAGAACGCCAGCCTGCCTCAGACTGAAGGAGAAGCCTGAGGACCTGACGTAGTGTCCCCAGAATCCATGGCAAAAGATGATCGTGGGTGGTGGGCCTGCAATCCCAACGCAGGGAAGGCGGGAGACCCACAGGTTCACTAGCCACTCAATCTAACTGAATCCAGGAGCTCTGGGTCAGTAAAAGACCCTTGTCTCAAATAAATAAATAAATAAATAAATAAATAAATAAATAAATAAATAAATAATAAAGTGAAGAATAATAAGTAAAAACGACCTGACATTTTTCTCTGGTGTGTGTGTGTGTGTGCTTGTGTGTGTGTGTGTTTGTGTGTGTGTGTGTTTGTGTGTGTGTGTGTTTGTGTGTGTGTGTGTGTGTGTGTGTACACTTATGCACACATACATGCATGTGTGCATACACTCAGAAGTGGGGAGAGAGAGAGGGAGGAGAGGTAAAGGGAAGGCTTCTACCATTGGTGTGGGGCCAGAAAGCCATGCAACTAGGGGAACCAGTTCAAAACAAGAGTGAGATTAAAAATGTGTCCAACCCCCCAAAATCTTGCCCTGAGACCGGCAGGGGTAGGAACTTTCCTTCATTGGTCTGTGCCTAAATGTTCCAGGGCATGTAGCCCCTAAGATCCTCACCTCTGCCTTCCTTGAGGGAGTCATGCAGACTGGTGGCCAAAATACAAGTGTAACACTCTCTCCTCCCTCTCCCTCCCCCTCCTTCACCCCCTCCCCCTCCCCCTGTCCAGCCAGCACCTGGAATTTGTCTTCATGCAAATGAAGCATTACCAGCACCTTGGTACTAGCCAATAATGTACACTCACCCCCAAAACCCATTCCCACTCCTCAAATTCTATATAGCCCTTCTTCCCCCCCAATTAGGGAGAGCCAATTCACTGAAAACTGCTTCCCACGATGGCGATTTGGCATGTCCCTCAGTTTTAGCTATGTCATCTACTCAGCATACCTCTGCTGCCCTCTGATACTGAGACTTACTGGGGCTCTTCTTTTCTGAGATTTCTAATTGCTTCCTCATTCCTAAAGGTCCTTTCCACATTCCTCTCTAGATGGTCAAATCTCTTTCTATCTCAGAACTTTCACACCTGCCTAGCCTTCTTCCTTCCTCCCTTCCCCCTCCTACTTCAGGCTAACTTGTATTCAACCTCTGCTCACCCCCATGCTTTCCCACTGTGATGTAAATGGGCCATGGATCCACCAGTCTTTCTCAAGCCTAACTTGATTGATTCATTGCTAGAAGTTGGGAATCTTCTGTACAGTCATGTTAATCTTCGTCACTTTGTGGCTTTTCCTTCCTTTGCTCGTGGTCACAATGCCTGTGCATAATTTTGACATGCTGTGTGAGCATTATTAATCTTATCATGTCCAAGAAGTAGTGAGAAGAATAAAAACTCCAAACTGGTAGCATATTATGATGGGGGAAAGGTGAATGCTGGCATTCATTGCTCTGGGCACGACTGTCAATTGTATGAAATTGCTTTAAAAATCTGAAGTAATAAGCACAACTAATTTGGTGAGCTGAATGTATTTATTCCCCCAAAGAGTTTTTCTGGTTTGTCATCATATTTGGATTTTTCCTTACTTAAAGCTCTGTACAACTAAGGAATCAATTCTGTTTTGTTCAACATGGTGTCACTGACTACCTCACAGCAACCTCAGTGATGTCTGGTGCTCACTACTGGAATCTGGACAGACTTACAGATGGTTGTGAGCTGCCATCAAGGTGCTGGGAATGGGACCCAGATGCTCTGCTAGAGCAGCAAGTGCTTTTAAGCTCTGAGCCAATTCTCTAGCCCTAGGAAATGGGTTCTTAAATAAGAAGATATTTAGCTGTATCTGGGCATGTGGTTGTTTATGAAGATGGGGATTACATTCTTCAAGAGTAAATAGATAATGACCTAGCAAGTCCACTATGTATATACACCCAAAAATGGAAAACAGAGACTCCAATGCATAGCCATAGACCTACCCATGTTCACAGCAATTGTATCTATAATAGTCAATGGAATCAGCTCAAATGTTTTGTGACAGATCAATAGATATAAACTAAATAGCGTGCATACATTCAATGGAATATCTTCAGCCAAAAAAAAAGCAAGTTAATCTTAACATAGACTGCAATACAAAGAGAGCTTGGAAGACATCATGACAAGTGAAACGAGCCAAGTATGGAAGGATGAATATCACGTGGTTTCCACATATCCACTTATATAAGATACCTAGAGGAGTCAAATTCATAGACGTGAAAAACGATGCTTACCAGGGGGTGGCTGTAGGAGGGAATGAGAAGTTACAGTTTCATGAGTATAGAGAATCAATTCTCAACCTGCCAGCCATGACCCCTTTGGGGGGTGGATGACCCTTTTACTGTGGGTAACATATCAGACTTCCTGCATATCAGATATTTACATTATGATTCATAACAGTAGCAGAATTACAGTTAGAAAGTAGCAATGGAAATAACTTTGTGGTTGGGGATCACCACACCATGAGCAAGAACCATTGGACTAGAGTTGCATGTCATTGTTGGAGAGCCTGACAATGGTAAAGGTTGTAATGTCGATGAGCCCTCTGCGACTGAGTTATGCTCTTAAAATTACTGAGCAACATTTAAAACGATATATTTTTGTTTTTTCCTTTGAGAATTTTGCACATGCATGCCTGTGCTGTGATCCTATATTTTTCCCAACTACCCCTCCAACTGTTCCTGGATGCCTCCTAAATCTCCTTCCGAATTCATGATTTTGGTCCTTCCCCGTCCCCCAGAGTTCAATTACAGCTGTCCTTATGAGCCTATGTGTGAGGGCGTCTGCTAGAACACCAGTTTGCTTCTCCATTGCTGTGATAAAACATGGACAACAAAAGCAACTGGGCTGAGTTCGAGGCCAGCCTGGTCTACAGAGTGAGTTCCAGGACAGCCAGGGCTATACAGAGAAACCTTGTCTTGAAAAAATAAACCAAAAAAAAAAAAAAAAAGTGACCGGGAAGGAAAGGTTTATCTGGTTTACAGGTTACAGTTCATCTATGAAGGAAGCCAGAACTCAAGATGGGAGCCTGAAGCAGAAAGAAGCCATGAAGGCTTGCTGCTTGCTAGTTTGCTTTCTTTGTGGCTCATAGTATTCTTACACAACCCAGGACCCCTACCTTGGGATGGTACTGGGAACAGTGAGCTGGACTCACTTACATGGAGTAGCAATCAAGAAAAGGGTCCACAGCGTGCCCACTAGCCAGTCTGATGAAAGAAAGGCCTCAACTGAAGCAAGCGCCTTCTTCTCAGGTGTATTAAATTGACAACCAAGATTAGCTGTCACAACAGTCAACCAAGTCATCAGCAACCACACACCAAGAAAAACCCGATTCCCCTCCCCCAGCAGCCTTAAACTGCTGATAACTCCTGGAGGTGGGGGCTCCAGCTTGGAATGTGGACTGACTTGATTTTTGTGGAGATCAGATCTTGTGCAGGCAACTGTAAGGGTTGTGAGTTCATGAGGACAAAGGTCCAGTCATAAATGCACACATGGTTTTACTTCAATCCTTCTCAATCTCTGGCTCTTATTATCATTCTGTGCCCCCTTTTGTGATGTGCCATGAGCCTTGTGGGGAACGATGTGTGATATAGATGTCCCTTAATGGCTGAGCACCCTGAAGACACTTATTCTCCACAATCTGACTAGTTCTCTCTGAAATAAACACTGCCCCCTGCCAAAGACACTTCTCTGATGAAGTCTGAGGCATCTCACACACTTACTTATTACATTGTAATAATAAGACTCAGGCTGCCGTGCACATGTAAGGAAATTGTTTTGGCTTGGTTTTCCTTTCGTCATCAACAAAGCCTAGAGCTATGTTAGAAACAGTCATGTCTCTAACATGAATTTTTCACATTGAAGGCTACTTCAAAAGCTTATTAGCATCTTCAGCAGGCAAGGCATGGGTTTTACTTGCATTTTGTTTTTAAAAAAATATGATAAATATGGAAATTATAGAAACAAATGTCACCTGAGTGGATTATTACTACCTCCCTGCCACAGCTATAATCTTTGTCCTTATCATATAGGTTTGATAGAGCTGGGAAATCCAGGAATTAGAAATGCTTTCTGACTGGAGATCTCCAAAGCACTGTTGTTGTTGTTGTTGTTGTTGTTGTTGTTGTTGTTGTTGCTGTTGTTGTTGTTGTTGTTGTTGTTGGTGGTGGTGGTGCTGCTGCTGCTGCTGCTGCTGCTGCTGCAGTTACTGATGGTGGCAGCGACATGTCTTTCTCTGCATCTCTCAGAAACGCCATAGAGGCTCAGCAGGGATTGTGGGTTTCTTCTCTATTCGCTTCTTAACATAGTGAACTTGCATGCCCAGCACCTAGTCAAGAAAGACTTGGATCAGTAGAAAGCAGAAGAGTGTGGCTCCTACAATCTTTACATAGTTTATCCATCGTAGTGACTAATGAGTGACCATATTCTTAAATAGCAGTTCAAGGATAAAGTGATCCTTGCTCTAAGAGTGGTGAGCATAGAAATCCTTTCTCCTTCCTTGAGTTGAAGACTTGGGAATGCTAAGCCTGTGCAGTTTCGCTGATCTACATATCTAGTCCCGCACTATTAGTTGATATACCATAAAAGTGATCATCGTTCAAGAAGAAAGAACACAGATCAGACCCCATCAGTGGAATACACTCAGTATCACACTGGAAGAAGAACAGGGGAAAAAGCTATGTATGAGTACAGTCATTTTGGAGAAATGTAATACTTTAAGCTTTCTTGATTGATAGCACGCTGTTACTATCTGTAAACTCCTTGCTGCTGACCTTTGTCAGGGTCAGATTCTATTATTTGAAAATTCAAGGATCCCAATGTAATAAAAAAAACCTACTTTATTAATCCCTTAACAATTAAATGCCACTTCAGTGGTGGATATTTAATTAATAACACCATCAAGAGGTTGGTACTTATTCATTCATTAATTTCTAAGCACACCTGCCTAGCTCAGAAGGCTAGCCTTCTGCAGCAAACAACTATAGCCATTTTATCGGGTTTCATTCCATTGCTGCAAAATAGGCATGATCATAAGAAAGCAGCTGAGGCAGAGAAAGGCAACCTGGTTGGTCACAGATGACAATGGGAGTGCAAAGCTTCTAGAAACTTACCCAGAAGTTTTCATTCCCTGGGCCAGGCTGAAACTATTAAATCACAAAGAAATACTAGGAAAGATAAGCTACAGGAACCAGTGATTGCTAAGCTAAGCACTCGGGTGAGTTCAAAGAGCCCTTAGGGCCTGCTGTTTATTTGGAAAAACCAGGGGTTGGGACTGGGGTTGGTGGTGAGTGAATGACAGAAATAGAAGCCTAGCTACACATTAGTTGATGATAGTATCTTAACCAGTCATGTCTGAAGAATTTACATAGTAAGGGTGCATAAGTTCATGTGTGTGTGTGTGTGTGTGTGTGTGTGTGCAAGCACATGTATTTTTTTAAATCATCCTTTAGTCCTTAAAAAAGACCTTCAGGATATATATATGCACATGTTACTCTTTTTAAAAAGGCTTCACTGTATACATGTACACTTTTAAAGTAAAACTTATTTCCTAAAATGTCAGGAAATCATTGTAATAGCCCACATAAAGAGTTCTGAGACAAAAAGCACATGAAAGCAACCATACAAGTTAGAAAAAAACAGGAAATAATACAATGCATTGAGTATATTGTTGCTTTCTCAAAAATGAAAATATTGACTAATGGAATGAAACTGTGGATTTGTCACTTCTAGTAGTCGTCATTCCTTTTTTTCTGGAACTTATTAGTCAATTTCTCTAAGAGGCTAGAAGGTTCCAAAAGATATTTTTAATGTAATTGACTGATTATCTTCCACAATCTTTTACTAATGAAACCCTTAGAAATTAAAAAAAAAGAAGAAGAAGAAAAGAAAGAAAATATATGTCAGTGATACCAGCCACTGATAATTTTTAGGATTTAATTTTGACCTTGTAGTGTTCTATTACAAAAATTCACATTTTTTTAAATCTCTCTGTAGGTCTGGTTTCTTAGGCCCTTCTCAGCTTGGTTCTCTCACAGAAGCCAGCATCCTTGATGACAGACATGCCCCTAGCTGTTCTTCACGACCACCAGCTGTGTTGTGAGAACTCTTTGGCCTTGCTTTCCTTCATATCTGTCAAAGTGCACTGAGTGTCGAAGGCTGAGAACACAGCCTGTGTCAGGGTGCCCCAGAGACCCTTCCCAGTATCTCAATAAAACTTCCAGGGAGCTCCAGTTTGCACAAAGGGTTTCAGTAAAAGGATGTGCACTTTACCAATATGATGTTATATTAAATAACACCTTTAAAAGACCCAGCTAAATACAGAAAATACAATTAAACCCCTACACAAGTTTGTACTACCAATCGTAACTAAAACTACAAAATTCCCAGCACAAAAACCATGCTTACTCTTTTCCAAAAAAAAAAAAAAATGTCAAATGTCCTAAAACCTTTGACTTGAAACCCTCTGGTGGCCAAACTCCTTGAGGCCTCTAAATACTTTAAGCTATTGTGCAGAAAATTTTGTGTCAAGATTCTTGCAGGAATGAGACCCCCTTACTGTCCCTAGCAAAGAAGTGCTTACAAGGAACACTATCAAGTCTCTTCTGTGTGGACTATTTCAGAAGCTGTCTGTTTTGCTCCTTGCTTTCCGTTTGCTGTTTGTTTTTATTTACAATGTTCTGCTGGATTCTAATATATTCACTCTTGGCACAGCAAGGATTTTTTTAATGTTCTGCTCTGCCATGAGAGCCCTCTGAAAATGTTATATTTTCACCTCCTGGTACGTGGCTGCTGCTGCACTGAGCAGTGTTCGTAACTGAGCAGTGCACACAACTTCATCTCTCATCTGTGTTCCCTCTGCGTTAGGGGTCTCACTGGCATGGAAATAAGAGCCCCAGCTCCAATTCTCCCAGCTGTCTCTGCTGCCCTGTGATCTTTTGGGACAAATTTTCTAGCCCGTTTAAAAAGGCAAGCTCCTACACCCCCCCCCCCCACTTCTTTGATTGTGTTTAGGCATTTTGCCAGTCTGAAACAGGGATTCCTGTGAACACAACCACAGACTTTTCTGAGCGAGAGTCATTTATGTGCAGTTAGTAGCATAAACCAGGCAAGAAAAAAAGGCAGCCGGTCCCTGACTTTGTCCAGCGTCTGGGTAGGTTTTGATTTTACATAGAGTAAGAACAAAGCAACCGCTGACTTTTCCCCAAACTCAGACCTTACAGAGTGACTTTTAACGACTTCATGAACCCACTAGTCTTCAGACAACTGTAGTATTTTTTCTTTACTCTTTTAGTTTCTCTTTTTCTGTGACGTTTTAAGATTATACATTATGGTACAGTTCTATTTTTGTTCCTCATGTTTTTCTGAGTTCTTGAAGTCGAAAGGGCATGTTTTTTCAATCACTTGCCCACCATCAAATGTGTTTTATGGTTTGGGGATAATGTGGAGAGAAGCTTTAAGCTCTGTGCCAATCCCAAACATGGCATTCCCTATTGAGTGAGCCAATTCCATCTCCTGAGTCTGAATAACTTAGAGGAGACGTGATGTCATTGTCTACTTAGAGATAAATGGAAAGGAGTCTGGGTGTAGAATTTTGGAGTGGTCTTTGTAATAATAGTAATTAAAAGGAACATTACCTCATGTATTTAAACTTTTTTCTGCAAGCCATGTGCTTTTCTCATTTTTGCTCAGTTTCACTCGGAGAGGGTTAGTATTTCTGTTTCATTATTTTTGAAGCGCTGTTTAATGACACTGGTTTAACACTTTCTCACAGTTCACTGCTTCAGTTTTCATCGAATTATAGTTCTTGTTACACTAGACATTTTCATCGCCAATTTCCATATGCCTCAAAGCCATGCAAGGACCAGTTTGCCAACAGTGGATTCAGATACCAGATCATAAGAGCTGCAGAGTATAATTTTTCTCTTTAGCCTTTCCTTTCCTTTCCTTTCCTTTCCTTTCCTTTCCTTTCCTTTCCTTTCCTTTCCTTTCCTTTCCTTTCCTTTCCTTTCCTTTCCTTTCCTTTCAAAATATATATTAATTGTACAGTTTCTTTGTGATATTTCCATATATTTGTGTCATGTACTTGGAATCCTCTACCACCTTTAAAAAAATCTTTAATCCCTTAACCTTTTCCCAAACAAAATGTTTAGAAATCACAGACTACCCAAAGCCTTGGGGCCAAAGCAGCAGATATTTGTTCAACTAGATTAGTCTGTGTCTTTGGTGAAGGTTTAGCTTACTGCAGACTGGAATTCTGATACACAAATATTATGATAAGTTAAGCCTTGGCCATATATGCTTTCATATTCTTCATATCCCAGCTGTGGAAAAGCAACAGCCATACAATTTACCACATAAAATGGCCAGCATCTAAAGGATCTCTCCTAAATTCTGGAACTTTCCTGTGCTGTTGCCTTTGCCAATGAAGTTCCTGCTTTCACAAGATTGACACAGACTAGGGCTGATTGCGACTCTGAATTTGCAGGGTTATAGCACCAACCCTGATACAAATTAGTGATACAAGTTCAGTTTCAGTTCATTGACACTTTCCAATGAACATACTTCTCTTGTCTTTGAATCTGGATATAACAAAAATGATCCAAAGGTAATCAGCAAAATATTAATTCTTTAATTTGCTTCTTGCAAATATCATCTATGTATCAAGAACAAGCGAACAATCAAAAAAAGTGAGGGAATTAGTATAATTTGTGCTAACTTGACAAGTAAATGCAAATGTTTGGTCTTTCAAATATCAATTCCAGAGATTTGATTACCAGAAGACTACTGAATTCTGGAGAAGGAATCTCACAAGAAAGTCTCCTTGGCTATCATGCATGTAGTGTCCCAGAATGGAATATGATTCTTGAGTATGCTGAACTTAGACCATGACTGTGCTATCTTTATTTTTATCTTTAGTCTATTAAGATGCTTAATGACATGGGAAAATGCATACAGTATTAACTCAGAGGGAAGAGAAGCTATACAGGGATTGGGATTAATTGTTGTACTTAATATGCTTCTACATTGAGCCATATATAATACCTTCATATTAATTTTATGTGAAAGATTTGCAAGTGGGTTATACAACTATGATTTGTTGGATGTTTCGGGCATTATCTAAGTTTTTTTAAAAGTATCAATTCGGGGGCTGGTGAGATGGCTCAGTGGGTAAGAGCACCCGACTGCTCTTCCAAAGGTCCGGAGTTCAAATCCCAGCAACCACATGGTGGCTCACAACCATCTGTAACGAGATCTGACTCCGTCTTCTGGAGTGTCTGAAGACAGCTACAGTGTACTTACATATAATAAATAAATAAATCTTAAAAAAAAAAAGTATCAATTCATTCATTCCTCATAGTAACTTTACAGATCAGGGCCTTTCCACAAAGAAGAAAACAAGGCACAAAGGGCTTATGGCACTTGCCTGAATTAGAGAGGCAGTGCTAGGGACAGACGAGTTCAAACCTTGCTCTGCCCTCCCAATTCCCAGCTGTCTACTGAGTTTGGAAAATACACTTGATTGGAAATCTATTTAACTAAATGTTCACAGTAGATATTTCTGAGTGATGGAATTAATTTTAATCTAGTCCTCTATTTTCTGATCTGTATTTTCTAGTCCTTCTCAAGGTAATTTAGTCCTTTAAAAAGGAAAAATAAAGTTGTGTTGTTGTTTTAAGTTCCTTCTGTACTAAGTGCAGAATGTGGATTTTAATGTTGTACTGTATTGTTACCTAAAACAAGACAAAACAAAAGCAACTTTCTAGTAAATGTTCCTTTAATTTGATGCAGCTGGTAAGGCCACATGGCCAAGATCTTGGCTTTTCAACCACTGTCTTAAGTAGCAATCTCACTTTGTTTATCTAGCACTGTGGGGAATCTGGAGGACAAAAGAAATACAAATGAAAGTTTCAAAACACACAAACACCAAGAAAGGAGTAAAGCTGGAAAATATAGTTGTCATTGCCTTGGTTCTAAATGTCTCTATTCATTTCCATTCATTTCCTCTTTGCAGTCTGAGCTGCTAAGGAGGAGTGTAGTGACAGCTTGAAGCATGGAGCCCAGCCACTGGATTATTATTCTTACAGTAGATTTTTTTCAAGACTAACAAGGTTCACATGGGACCATCTATTACCAAGAGAATAATCGTGTTATCTGTCTATATTTCAGCCTCCCTGAAAGCGTATCTGTTTCTTTAAAAACTTCTTCACTGAAGATTTATTTTTCTTTGTGAATCTCTGTGTGCGTGTGTAAGTATGTAAGTGTGTATGCATGCACTCCCACTATATATGTGCAGGTGCCTATAGTTTCTAGTCCAGAAGAGGGCACAGGATCCTCTGGAGTTGGAACTCTAGGTATTTGGAAGACATGGTCAATAGGAACTGAACTCAGGTCCTCTGGAAGAGCAGTGTGTACTCTTAGCTGATGAGCCAGCCATCTCTGCAGCTCTTTGAAGATTCCAATTTAAGGATGCTCACAGTCAGCTATTGGATGGATCACAGGGCCCCCAATGGAGGAGCTAGAGAAAGTAACCAAGGAGCTAAAGGGATCTGCAACCCTATAGGTGGAACAACAATATGAACTACCCAGTACCCCCTAAAGCTCGTGTCTCTAGCTGCATATGTATCAGAAGATGGCCTAGTCGGCCATCAGTGGAAAGAAAGGCCCATTGGTCGTGCAAACTTTATCTGCCTCAGTACAGGGGAACGCCAGGGCCAAGAAGAGGGAGTGGGTGGGTGGGTGGGGGAGTGGGTAGGGGAGCGTGTGGGGGACTTTTGGGATAGCATTGGAAATGTAAATGAAATAAATACCTAATTAAAAATAGAATACACGAATGGAAAATAATAAAGAAAAATACATAAAAATAAAAAATAAATAAAAGAATTATTTGTTAATAAGCCTTTTAGAATTTTCTGTGTAATACTAAACATAAGTGAATTAGTTCTGATAAAATCAGATGTGGAACTTTTACCTATAAAAGTTTTGAAAGGAGAACAGAACTACATTTGCCTCCTGCTTTTATATTCATAGGGAAAGAGAACAAGTCCACAACATCAATCAAAAATCAATGCACACCACTGGATGCTTTAAGCTTTGTAAGCTTCAACCCAGAGACACTAACAGCATTTAATACAACTGCTGCATGTAGCGTTGGGATCCTTCCTAAGATATGGGATTCCAAAAGACACGTGCATGATGTAGGGGGGATGGCTAGAAGACTCAGCAAGGCTGGGGTGAGACTGGATTAGGGGATTAAGGATGGTGTCACTGGGTAGTAGAGATCTGCATCTGTGGCTGGGGGCACATGCCTGCAACCTGATTGTCAAGATTCTGGTAAACATTTTAAAAAATTATCATTTAAAATGCATTCAAATCTTGAATTCATTCCTGCCTTCCCATGTCTCATCTTCATAATAATCCTTATGAAAGTTGGCATCCCCTTCAAAACAATGGCTTCAGAATCTCCCTGTTGGCTTCACTGTGCTCCCTGTAGCCTCCTGAAATCCACTCTCCACACTGGGAAAGAATGACCTTTACAGAACACTAATGTCATCATGTCACCGGTCTTCTATTTAAGATCTTTAAACAGTTTCCGGTTGCCCTCAGGATAAAGTCAAACATCTTGAACAAGGGCTCAGCTATGACCTTCAATCATCTTGAGTTTAGCCCTGCAGTCTGGCCATCAGCTCTATCAGTTCCAAATTCCTATCCCACTACAAAAAACCAAAAAAACAAAAAAAACATCACTCTCAGTACCTGGCCACCCTGCACCCTGGTGTCTCTTTTCTGTGATAATACCTTTATGCTCCTTTCTTCCACAGGAAGCCTTCGCTCACCCCATGAGACTGTAGGGAGTTGGCCCCAGGTATCCATGGGTTCTGCACACTCAGGCTCAATCAACTTGAGATATAAATATTCAAAAAGCAATGGCATCTACACTATAGATGCACTATGCTTTTTGTCATTGTTCCCCAACAGTATTAACAACTATTTACATAGCATTTGCATTGTATTAGTTATTTTAAGTAACCCAGAGATAAATATGCTAGAGGATGTGCGTGTAATGCAGATAATACTATGCCATTTTATATAAAGGACTTTGGCATGTCCAGATTATGATATTCAAGAGACAGAGAGGGCTGGGAAGCAATTACTTGTGGATATCGAAGGACTGTTGTAATGTGAGGAAAAGCATCCCTACTTTGGGCACAAGCGTATCATCAGCATAGTGTAAGAACTATGTCTAGGACTGGAGAGATGGCTCAGTGGTTAAGAGCACTGGTTGGTCTTGCAAAGAACCTGAGTTTGATTCCCAGGACCCACATGACAATTCACAACTGTCTGTCACTCCAGTTCCAAGGGATCTGATTCACAATTCCATCCTTCCTGTGTACTCCATGCAGGAGACCTACAGACAGACATGCAGACAAAACATCCATATGCATTCATAGGCTGTATAAATAAATCACTAAAACATTTAGAAAAAGAACTGTACTGGGCCCAGAGCAAGGCCTCCAAACTATGAGTTGATAGTCCAACACAATAGCTTGGTGGAGAAAGATGCTTGTCACCAAACCTAACCACCTGGATCAATCCTCTGGTCCCAGCAAGTTATCCCCTGATCACATATGTGTCATGGCATTACACACTCACATACATACTAGATAAATAAATGTAATAAAGATTTAAAAAATGTAGCAGTTGTGTAATTGAATTATTATGCTAGTGGGGAAATTTTTAGTTTCTGCTGTTCTCTGAACTCAGTTTTAGAAGTTGTATCTACCCATTTTATTTATTTATTTTTTTTGAGAAGGAAAATTATGCTACCTTGTTAAATTGAATTATCCATTTGAAAAAAAAACACATGGGTACTGTTTTCAGATTACATGGCTTTTTCACATTATTCATCTTTTAAGAATATTGTAGCTCTGCTTCTGTGAGAATGTATGCTTTTCCCAAGTAGCTCCAAATTCTACAACGTTTTCAGACCTGGGAACATGGTGTCAAAAGGCTTAGTATAGTATGTAAAAACTGATAGCAAAACTCATGCAAACCTGTTAGAATGGATATTAAAACTGAAAATACATTAACCCATGCTCAGCATTTTTAAAATTTCCCCTAGTGTAGTGTTTAAATACAGCTGGTTTGTAGCTCATATGTGTAAGGCTGTAGGTTCAATCCTTAGCACCACAAAATAAATTTGTCTAGCTCATTATATGCTCATAAAAGCTCATTATAATATTATTAAATTATATTCATAATAAATATATCCACTATTTGTAATAGTACATATAATATGTCTGATACATGCTAGACATCGCTTACTAAAATTGTAAGAATTAATATTTTGTAAATTTCTAAGATTTTCACATCTTCCTTGCTTGCCATTATTTCTGCTACTAGCAAAGCTAAATCAAATTTACCTTTTCCAGTATACTGATTACACAACTTTTCAAGAAGTAAAATTTCATCTATTCTAGAATGTCGCAAATCGTTCTGAGTCACATACCTTGTAAATCAAAAAGAAGTTTTAAATAAAATGAACCCCCAAATTATTCTTGCATTTATTTTGAAGGTATCACAAAAAAGACATATCCAAGGATCAGATTAATCACATGGGTCCCTTTGAGACCATATCTTGACAAACTGTCTTTGCAAATATTTAGGTGCCAATTTACTCAGCTTTCTTTTCTCTTGCAGTATTACTGTATTCAAAGAGAAAAACCTTCAAATGGGCCAGACACAGTATAGTCAGTGTTCAGTTTCTGGTTGAACACTGAGAAAATAATTTTGTGAAAAAGTCTTAAATTTCTAGAAACACGAACAAAAATGCCTTTAAGCTGAACTATTTTACCTACATGGAAAGTTCTGATTTACCCAACACCAGCCTTATGACGTCACTTCCTTTCTTGCAGACCTGGCATGGATTTTTCTTCATTGTTCATTTGACTTTCTCACTGATGCGCTCCGTCCTTTGCTTTTTCATCTGTTGATTCATGTGGTCATTTAACAACCATGTCCAAGTGTCTTATGTGTGCACTGTACATTTGTGTGAGGGATAGAGAGGAATATAAGGCATAGATGGACAACCTTGAGCAGGAGGTACAATAAATACACACAAAACTATTTTTAAAAGTGAGGACCATCAGGATTCAGGAGTTTAAAAAGTAGTTTGTTGTTGAGTATTTTTTATCATATCTTAGTGGTAGTGCTACTAGCCACTCTCATTTCTAGTGATACCTCAAATTTTGATGGAAAATAATTATAAAAAACTTGAACAGGTTGAAGACAAAAGGAACATACATAGCTGTGTGGTTTTTTTTTTTTCATGAGATTCACATAATTTCATTATCCAAAGAGAGTTAATGATTGTATTCCTTTAAAGAGTTGTAGGACTAACCTTGGCTTTAGTGTGCTCTGTTCCAGGAGTCTCTCTTACAGGAGGCTGAGCGTGAATTCCAACAAAGCACTGAACATTTAGGGGAAGCGTCATTTGCTTCTAAGCTTCTATCTAAACTTCTGCCAGTCTCCCTCATTTTCTTCCCTAAATGTATTCTGAGGAGATATTTGCAGGGATTTACAGTGAGTATCAGGAAATGCATGTGGTCTGCATCCGATCATTTTGAAAGTAAGCTTTTAGAGTATGTACCTCTACTTGTGGATAATATCTCAATTTGGGAGTTCAAATCCACTTACTGAAAATTATTTGAAAAGTGACTTCCTCTTGTTCCTGACTTACTGCTTAAATTCATTTACATTTCTCCAGTTTTTTTTTGGTTTTGTTTGAACAAGTTTGGCTTTAACAGCCTAATGGAAATAAAACTTATCAACCCAGGTACAAGTTGGTCATTGCTGGATAATTAATTATTTATAAGCAGGGACCCAGTAAGTTTGGTTTTCTTCTTATATTGAAATTTTGTTTTAAATATTATTTTCCTCAGTTTCTCCTACTCAAAAAATGATACAAATTCCCACCAACTTTGTAAAGAACCACACACTTGATTTTTAATCACATTAAATATCCTTTAAAATGTGCCTGTAAAACAGAGCACATTGTTATTTATAGTCAGTGTGCCCATATTTAGATCTCAAACCATATTAAATTAGTATGACTGTTTCAAGTAACGATTCAGTGTGTGTGTGTGTGGGGGGGGGGGGTTAGTGCACAGTGATATTAGACTGATCAAATCAGTCTAATTAGTCTTAAAATTCAAACTGTTTACAAAAGAGGAGTGTATTGCTAACTCTTCTGGGAGACAAAATCTAATAACTTAAAAGAACAAGTTTCTAGTCAGTGTTCATGGTTGGGCTGAAAACCAAAAGACAGCAAAATATGAAACTGCCCCTTCACCTCATCTTTGGCATCCTTTAATGTCAGTGTCACTTGCTGTGATTTGTGCTTGGCCAGAGAAGGCACTGTCCTTTCCCCTCAGCCCATCAGGCAAGCACTGACACTCTGGGCACACTATACAATGAAAGTACATCAGTAAGCCCATTTCCCCTTCATTTCTGCATCCTGAGCAGAAGAGATGGACTACTTAAAATTCAAGTGTCAGGAAAGTCCATTGTAAAAGGGAAATATTTTCAAGCGAATTCCGTTTGATCTTTTTTTTTTTTTTCTTTAAATAAGGGGCTCCTTCTGCCTCTCTCCCTTCCTTTCCAGACCTTGGAAACCAATTAGTCTCAGCACAGAGGCTACAGGCCAGGTTGAAACGGCTCCTTTTTAATTTTAGGGGATATAATTTCAGCCAGGACGTCTAGTCAGTTGTCATGTAGTATACAAAGCACAGGTTTCACTCTCGTGCACATACATTGGTGTTCCCTTCGGAGAATGCAGATTTTCTTTTCTTTTCTTCTTTCTTCTTCTTCTTCTTTTTTTTTTTTTTTTTTTTTTTTTTTTTTTGAATCTGACTCCTAGAAAGGAATTAGATCTGGTCGCCGTCCAAATCCTTCGGCTCTGACAGTGGCATAACATCACAGGGCCACCTCATCTTTCAGACAGCCGTGCCAACCAAGTTTTCTAAAAAGCCGTCTGTCCCACCATTTCAGCGGCTTTTCCTATCCTTACCCCGCCCTCCTTTTGCATACAAATCCTAGTGTTCCGCTCCCCTTCCCCGCCAGGTTTCCAAAGTAGCAGAGAAAATTGGAGTAACTTCGATTTATTTATTTATTTATTTATTTGAAGAGCGTGTCTTTGGGAAAGGGAGAATGTGATTCAAAGGGGCGCGGGGGTGTGGGTGCGGAAACAATTAAAGCCTTTGCCTGACTTCACCTTCTTATCCTGAACCTGTCTTAATTCTTGAAGGTGAAAAAACACCAGCTGGGTTGGCCTTTTCTTTCTCAGGAACAACATTACAGAGCCAAAGTGGGGTGTGTGTGCCTCTGGCTCTATGAGAGGGTTTAGGAGAGGGAAGCCTTGATACCCCATAGGAAAGTCTCAGTTCAGCAGTGTGGAGGGACCCTGGGGTCGCCCCTCTTGTGAGATCTTAGTGCCCCAGTCGCTCCTCCTGCCCCTGCAGCGAGTTCTGCGCTTTGGAGCTGTGCCAGGACCTCTGACAGAGCCTGGCAGGTTCATGAGTGGGGGGCGGGGGCTTGGTGTTCTCTTTGCAGAAGACGACCATCTGGGGGGCTCCCTTATTTTCCTGGCGCTCAGTGGCCCGCCCCCATCTCCCCGACCCCTATCATTTTAACGCTGATCACACACGATGGTGAACTTGCAGCTCAGCTTCCTGCCGCCTGCTTGACCCAGGGAGCACCAGCAGCCTGCGGGCCTCGCCCTCCGCTCTCCCTCCTCTCCTGGAAACCCCGCGGCCTCGGGGCGTGGGTGGGGGGTTCGAGTGGGCCGGAACTACGGCAGGGGCGTGCAGGGCGCGGGGTCCCAGCGGGGAGCTCACAGCAAGCGGCGCCTGGGCGGCCCTGCTTCCTGGAGCTGTGCTCCTTTGACCCCAGTGGCAGTCCCTGTCACTGCACCGCTCGCGCTCCCTTCGCTCGCCGCGCCCTCGCTGCCTCTCCTCGCCCCCTCGCTCCTTCTCTTCCCAGATCGAGGCTGCTCCGGTCCTCTCCACCTCCCCACGCAGCGACCCCGCGTCCCGCTCGCACCGCGCCCCTGTGCTGCCCTCCCAGGCCCTGGATCGGCGGCGGGGACCTCCGGGGTCGAAGGTTCTGGCCCGCCCGCGCCCCTCGCCCCTGCCGCCCCCAGCGCTGCTCCAAGCCGGCTCGGGTTGCTTGGCGATGGCTCGCCCGCACACCGGGCGCTGAAGGCATCCCGGGGACCCGGAGCGCAGCCCGGGAAAGGTAATCCGCCCGGGGAAGGGAGGCGGAGGGCGGGGGAGGGGGGAGGAGGCGGCCGGTGCCGGGCGCGAGAGGAAGGGGAAAAAAAAATGCACACACAAAGCGGAGCCCGGGTGAGAGGTGCCTTGTCAGAGGCGCGTGCGAGGGCGCGGGGGCTGCGGAGCGCGGCGGCCCCGCCGACCCTGAGGTTGGCCGACTGAACACTCGAGGACCCGGGGAGAGCAGATTTGTCTCCCCCGAAGCCCCCAACAAGCGAGAGCGAATTTCTTTACGTAGCTGTCCTTCTTCCCACTCCCCATCTCGCCCCCTGTTCTCCCTTCCCCCCAGCCCTCGGCCACGGACCTCTCGGGGTCCCCACCTCCCTGCCCCCTCCTCCGCCGGGTTTCTCAGGAAGGTGGTGGCGGCAGGGGGAGGGGGTTGTCCGCGAAAGCCTGCGGCAAAGCCCCGGGGCAAGGGATGGGGGTGGGGCCCGGGAGTCCGAGATCTGTTTACTAGAAAGTCCCAGGGTCGTGCGCCGCAGCTGCCCCGGCCTAGGCCCGGGTGCATTGTGTTGGCCCGAGCCCTGTGCGCCCGCGGCGGCCCGGGGCCAGGTGCAGTGGCCGGACGGCTCGGTGCAGCTTTGTGCTCCGGCCGCCCGCGCGCGCAGCGCTCCAGCGCGGAGCTCTCCGCCAGCCCCCGCGCCCGGACCTTACTCTCCGGTCTCGGCGATTGCTGCCTGCCGAGCGAGAGGGCTGGGAGGCGGGGTACGGCAGCGTGGAAAAGTAACCGTAGCCGCCCAGTTTCTTTTCTACCTAAGCAGTAGTTGTGTGGATCTCCCCCTTTACCCCCCAACCCTATTTACATTTACATGTGGCAAGATTCTCTTTTAAAATCTTTTGAATTTCGGGCTTTTGCGGCCTAGGAGGTGAAGGGAGCATTTTTTTTTTTTTAACCTAGAGGTTCGAGAGGGCATTGAAATCCCCCAGCAAGAAAAGAGCACGGAAAGATAAGCAGTGGGGTTGATTTATAGCGCACCCCACAACACACCCGGAATTAAGAGTGAATGCGGGTCATGAAAAATGTGTAATTGATTTGTGATGGTAAAGACACTAACAGGTCAGGCTGGGAAAAACACACAACTTTAACTGGAAGGGAAAGACTTCCAAAGAGGGGGCAAGGCGGTGGCCTCCACATTCTCCTCCAGCCCGATGGCTGGCTGGATCTCTTCCCTTCCCAACTGTTCCCGGGAGGAGCCTGGCAGCTCCGGGACTCAGAGCAAAGAGGCAGCTGCTTAGGGTACGGACTCGGGCTCTGGTCTGTATGCTCGGAGATGCCAGTGCGCTTCGGAGGCTTCCGTCCCAGACCTGGGGTTAAGATGCCCCACCGAGGATGGCAGCGACGTCAGAGCCCGTTTTCTACGGCGGTCTTCAGTCGGTGTCCCGCTGGGAGAGAGGAAGGTGGGGGAAAATGCTTAACCGACCCTGGGGGAGAAAGTCTACTGTCCTTCGTGCTGCCTCCACCGCCGGCAGTGGCGGTGCCCAGCGGGTACTCAGCGTCTACGGAAAGAGGAGGGAGTTGTGGCCAGGACCAGGCAACGGGAGCTGTTGACAGAGCAGGGCATGTGTGTGTGTGTGTGTGTGTGTGTGTGTGCGCGCGCGCGCGCGCGTGTATGTGTGTAGTAGCTGCAGCCCCCCACCTCATCTGCCCACCCTAGATTTAAAACAAACAAACCAATCCAAAGTAGAGAATTCTGCGTCCCCCCTCGCCCCACCATATATAGACCCCACGCTTTGTCAGAGGCTCAGGAGAAAAGTCGTGCCCTCCCTCTCCGAAAGAATGTGCCAGCTGGGTGTCAGCAGTGCTGGAGACAAGTTCAGGTGTAAGTGTGAAGGGAAGGGAGGGAGCTTAGTGGACAGAGGCACGTGGAACTTTTTTAGCATTTCCAGAAAAATAAAGAAGCGGTGCAGCCACGGTTTGGACAGCGTGTGGGCATCGCTCCCGCATGCGGAGATGAGTAACTGGAAATGGGCATAAAAGAGTAGGGGCGTGAGTTAAGGTTCTCGATCCGCGAGACAGAGGGAGGAGAGAATGAATTTTGGCGGGGTTGGATCAGGAGCGAACTCCAAAGTCCCTCCACCCAGTAAGTGAGGTGGCTATCTTCCTAACTCAAATGAGCACCATTATTTAAACAAGGAAAGCGAAATCCAGGGCTCATTTCTTCTGGGTTTGGCGTAGGCAGCACGCGAGTACAGAGGTCAGAAATGGTTGCTTTGAAAGTTGAGGTAAATCGGACTTCTGGTGTCTAGGAGGTGGAGACAGTTATTTAAGCCTTCAGTGTTTAATCCCCTCCTTGCCAGCAGACTTTAAGAGGTTTTCCAAGTGGGTTCCTGGAAAAGAAAATTTCAGCTTAAGGGACAGAGTGACTGCTGTCTAGGAAATGCTCAATGTGCTCACGTGGGTTTTCTTTCTTTCTTTCTTCTTCTTTTTTTTTTTTTTTTTTAACAGAAACTCTAACACCAGCATGAATGCTTGGCAGTGACAGTCCTGTTTAGATTTTTCTTTAGGCATTTTGGCATCTTGTACTGGGTGCCTTTGTTTGTGGATAAAATGCATTGAAGTATAAAATTAAAAGAAGAAGGCTTCTCCCTTTAACTGTTGTGAGAAGATGTAGTTGGGAGGGGGTGGTTATAGCCTGAATATTTGAAGCAGGGTGGTGCAGCATCTTCGAAGGTTAAGGTGAAGTCCTTCCATCTTTCAGGCTTTCCCCCATATCTCATTAAAGTGACGTGGTTTAGCTCATGGCTTTGTCACGGAGATCCTTCCTCTATCCCTTGTCCTCCCAATCACACTCGTGCGCGCGCACACACACACACACACACACACACACACACACACACACACCAGTCTTAGGATATGTTCATTTTGGTACATGGACGGAATTGAACATAGCATTTTAAAAAATAAGCCTTTTCTTGACTTGTCTGTAAAGGTGCTATGAAAGTTTTGAAGCTCTCTGCCTCGGTCTGACATTTCCTTCAAAGGACTCCAGATTAAAGAAGATAGACCCGGCAGGTGCACTGTTTCGATAAAACATTTGAAAGGGAACAAGGCAAAGATGAATTCAAATGAGGTGCTAGCCACCCATTTAGCCCTTCAGAATCACAGACGTCTGGGCTTGCTAGTGGAGAGAGATTGTTTACCTTGCTGGGGCAGAGTAGCAAAGAGGTAGGTAGGTGTTTCCTGACAGAAAATGAAAATCTACAGGCTAACTTCAGGATAGCCAGGACTACTTAGAAGTGTGAATCCGGCATCTAAGTTCCGCTTCTTTTTGGCTTCAATCGAGACGGCTTAAGAGGGTCTCCCTCTAGCCACTTCAAGTCACTGTAAATACTCAATATGACTATTTTATTTCTGGCCTACACTCTTTTAGTTTAATTAGTAAGTTTTCTTCCCATTTAAATTCTTTCTGGCAAGGGGTACAGAAACTTACTCTGAGGTCACATTGGTCTAGACATGAATTTGGTTTTCTGTTGCTTCTGAAATGTTCTGTATCTCACACAATAGACATTGATGGAAGGAAAATAAGAATCGCCAAGTAGTTTTTATACCACTCCCTAATTTATGCAAACACTAAGTTCTTGTATTCTGAAAATGCCTATTTTTCCCCCTCTGCGCTTTGATGGCTAACATTCTTTTTAATGACAGTCATTTCTGTAACAGGAAGATGTCTTCATTTGTGTTTACTTTTCAGTACCACGCAATTACGCAGCTCCGTGCTTCAGTTGTGTCTCGGTACTTTGTGTCTCAAAAGAGAATTACAGCACTCAGAACAGGACTGCAATTTGAAGCAGGTGTTGTGTTTTACTGTTATGCAAAATAACAGTAAAATATAATTGTGTAGGAAATTAAGGAAACAGCTGCAAACTTAGTATGAAACTGCTACATTATGATTCGTAAGCAGTTCTTTACAGATTATCTTACATGGGAGGAGCAGGGCAAGATTTGACTTAGCTAATCCTACTGGCCAGATTGTCTATCAACTCGTGCTCAAGGGAGTCATACCTCCCTGAAGGGAGGAAACAGCAGCAAGGGAACCCAAGGCAACATTATGTTAAAAGAGTCAGAATACCAGGGCTTCTCTCTGGGCTATGGGAACCAAGGCCAGGTGGGTATAACCTAGCTTGCTTCACTATTGTGTTCTTAGCCCAGCTAGCATATGGAGGGCTACAGGAGCCCTGGGTTGCAAAATAATAAAATAAATGGCTTATTATGACAGACGGTCTATCTGCTTTTGTTCGCTATTTTAAGGTGTTTCATGCTAAATTTCAATCTAATCTTATTATTCTATTTTTTTTTTGAGATAACAGCTAAGATGTCTGGAGCTTAATGGTATACATGGCAAATTAATTCTGATACATTGTTTTGAGAAAAATGCAGGTTAGCCAAGGGTTAGTTAACCAAGGAGTGTGTGGTGCCTCCTGCTTCTTCCAAGTGCTCATCAATTGCAACAGCTTCCATGCAAGGGCTTGTGTCCCTCCATCTTTGATTATCTGCCATAAGAACAGACATTTTCATTTCTGTACTTCACATGGCAACCAATACATTGACACTTATAAAAAGAATGAGAATTGCTGGAAATTTCTTGGGAAAATGTGATCAGCTAGTAAGAATAACAGCACCAAGAATGAGGGCTCGGATGTGATGGCTGCCCTCCCTAAATGCTCCCTTAGGTGGGGAAGAGGGAAGTCCTGGTTAGAAGTGACTGACCAACCATGTGCTCCTCTGGCGTGCTGCTGAGTGACTAAGAGTATTGAAAGAAAGTGCACCATGCTTACTTAGTAAGAAGTATTTGCTTTACCGTTAAGTTCCTGGCCAGAGAGAAGTTTGTATGTAAACTAGGCACTGTGTATTAAGAATGTGCCTGCAAGACAAACCTATGTGTAACATGTGCATCTAGTCCATTTGATAGTTATCCTCAGTTATCTGTTAATGAGTACAGACCCTTAAGCTTGTACTTGTTATGATGTCCTGTGGATCATTCAAGCATCAAGATTGCAAGAGATTGTATAATGTGATACCAATTTTGTAAGAACCAAATATTTCAATTAGCAGGGAGGGCTTGGAAGAGTCTTCAAGCACAAACCATTTATAGCTAGACACCATGGCAACTGTGGATTTGGTCCTTCTGCAATTCACGTTAAGTGCCATAATTATAATTAGAGAGAAATTCTTAGTTTGAACTCCATTGAGACGATTTACTAGCATCTAGTGATACCATAGAGGGTGTATCGTCCACTCTGAGGGACATGCAGGAAAGAGTAGGCAACGGTTATGTCCATGAGGAAATAATATTAATTCACATTTTTTTCCTGAGCCAATTTCGTATATAGATTCCAAACTCAGTCTGTTTTAGAATCATCTTACTCATTGTTTTTTTTTTTAATTTATATACACACATACACATATGTATGGTTTTTTTTTTTCTTCTAGAACGCACAGTGGTATTGATGAGTAGACCCTTGGATTCAGAGGTTGGCTGAAACCCATCATGCCCGCTTCCAGCTTTTGCTCCGGAGAGTTGTGAATTGCTCATGCCTGTAGGGAGGAAGGATGGCACATGGGATTCCTTCTCAAGGCAAAGTTACCATAACGGTGGATGAGTATAGCTCAAACCCCACCCAGGCATTCACACACTACAACATCAACCAGAGCAGATTCCAGCCGCCACATGTACATATGTAAGTATTCCTCATGTACATATGTAAGTATTCCTCATGAATGTACAAAAGAAAAAAAAATTAGCAGTCAAGAAAAGAAAAAGCAAACTGAAAGCAAACTCTCCCTTCCACCTTCTGCTAGGGAGGAGTGGAAGTCAGTGATTTCCCAAACAGATGGGTATCTGCAGTTTCACAGACAGGCCAGGAGAAACCCCTTGCTTGCATAACTAGTCACAGTTTCAACAGCACAGCCGATCACTAAAGGACGTTAGGTCTTCAGAGCCTCTGATGGATTTTGATAAGCTGCCCACGTTTTGTAGCTAAGAAGGGAGCGTTCAGGTGTTTTCCTAATGCCACACTATGCATTTTGGCAGTGAAATCTCACTCTAAGTTCAGTTTGCTTCACCAGGTCCTGTTCACTTCCATGATGAAACATTTCTATAAAATTTCTCCAACAGTTTCTTCCACCCTTCGTTCCACTAAGGCTTCATATTCAGCTGGGAAATAGGCCTCATTGGAACTAATTGTCCAGCTACTGCTGAATCCATTGTCTTGCCTGTTGCGAAACACGGCTGCTTTATGAAGACTTGAACAATACAGGGAACAAAGGGTTAAGGGAGAGTGGAAGAGTGTGTCTCGGGAATTTTACTTTTCTTTCACTCCCTGACACTATGGAGTACATATCGGGCCTTAAGCTATTTAAGGAAAATAAACGTATAGGAGCAACTCAGAAGCAAGGACACTGGAGCACCTAGTCACATACACCAACTTTTGTTTGGTCCTCTGCAGCAGAAGTGCCAGGCTGTCGATGGAAGGGGACAGAAGGTCACCATGTCTCTTGTTTATTCAAGGCCTGGTGCCCATTCTTTAAGAGCCCCCTTCCACTGTCTAACACGAGTCTTTCATGGCAGGACTGAATCTCTTTGAATACTATTGTGTAGTCAAGAGCGAAAGGTGGTTAGGATTTTGTTGGCTGTTTTTACTCCTGGCAAAACTGAACTCTGGGCACACACAAGTCACAGGCTCTTTCTTCCAGTAATTGTTCTATGTGGGCATTTAAAAAAAAAAAGGAACCCCCACCACCTAAACATACACACACACACACACACACACGCACACGCACACGCACACGCACACGCACACGCACACGCACACACACACACACACACACCCTTTTCAATTCAGAAACCTTAATCAAACGGATTGGTGTTTTGTTTGATTGTTTGGCTATTAGAGTAAATAGCAGGGTGGTGTTTTATAAATGAGTTATGGGAAGCCACTTAAAGTGACTATGATGAGGTTTGTGCAAAGTGGGAAAATCAAAACAGTAGGCTTGAGGGGAAGAAAAACTAAAACCAAACACCACCACCACCATCACCACCACAAAAATATCAACAAAAAACAAAAACAAAAAGAACAAAAACATCTTTGCAAATGGTTAGTTTCTAAGATCTTCTTGCTGGCTGTATGTGAGAATCTGCTCGTGACTGTGAGGGACTGTGAGCTGACAGAGAGTAAGGCAGGTCTGTAGGTGATGTGTTTGCTCTTGGTTGAGATGGAAGTTTTTCTGCACAATAAACATCTATTTGTCTTAAGTAGTTCTCTTATTGTTTCCATTTATTCCCCTTTCTTCAAGTGTGTTAGAGAATTTGTTATGGCATAGTCGAGGACCCCCTTTGGCTTGCTTTGGGAGGCTGATATTTGTACTGAAGAATCTCAAAGAACTCTGTGGATCCTGTTTCGTGTGAGGCAGAGTGAATGCTGCTCTGTCCAGATTCTTTGGGAAATGACTGGAAGGCTCAGCCATTGCTCAGCTCCGTAGACATCCTCTCATTTGCTCTTAACCACAGGAGTCCACTGGTGAACTGTGAACGACTCGAGATAGCTTTTAAATCAACTTAGAGCTGATCTTAGATCTCTCTCTCTCTGTGTCTCTCTCTGTGTATCTCTGTCTCTCTGTTTCTCAGGAGGGGGACAAAACCCCAAAACTCCCAAGAACAACAACAAAAAAAGAGGTTTGTCATGGCAATCTAGATAGCTGTGGAGCCTGTCACTGGACTCCAGCCTGGGAACACAGGGTTCCTCCCCAATGGCTTCAGTGTGGCCTTTCCTTTTCATCACCCTTGGCTTCCTCTCACCTGAAAGCACCTTGGGCCCTCCGATGTCTGCCTTTGAGTTAGCTGTTTCTTGCAGTGGTGACACCTTTCTGCTCTGTTTAGCGTTTGCTCTGAGCTAGTTTAGTTTCCTGCACTCACAGGAAGCCTCTTGTCCTCTGTCTTGTTACTTCTTTCCCAATATGGGACAGTCACATCTGTTCCATATGACATCCTAGGTACTTGTCTTTTATTTCTAAGACCTCTATTATTTGTCTGTCTGTTTTCCATCTATTATTATCTTTTGCTCTCTGTGTCTAGCATCAATCATCCATTTTTACTTTCCTATCATCTACCTACCCAACTATCATCTATTATATTTTATCTACTTATTTTTATTATTTAATTAATTTTGTTATTTGTTGTTAATCGATATATACTCGTACATCTACATATTTATATAAAATTGTAATTATTTTATTATGTTTATTCATCAATAGCTATTTCTTATTTTATCTGTTTACCATATGTTAGTATTTTCTATCTATATTGTTTTTCTTTCTATATTAACTATTACTACTTTTTCTGTCAATCATCTATCTCCATCTGTCTGTCTTCTGTCTACCTGCCTGCCTGAGGTACTGATTGATTCAAACTCTTTAATTATGTACTGATAGGAGGAACCGGGGTTATTTTGGGAGTGTGAGGGTCTCTTCGTGCCTCATCCTTACCTGTTCAGCTAAGGGCCTGTTGTTGCTTTGCATGTTGATGGCCGAGCTCATGACAGCCCTGGTAGGTTGTAGGCACTTGGGCATCTTCCTTGACTGCAATCATGTTCTATTTTGTGCATGAAAAAAAAAAACAAAAACAAAAACAAAAAAACATGACCCTTTGTCTAAATAGACACAGAAAGATGACCGGAAAGTATTGAGGAGATACTGAACCTAAAATTTCTCCTGATTTTTGGAAAAATTCCAACATGTCGTGGCAGAGTTTGGCTCACTCCTAGAGCGCTCTTGCCTTTCCTACTTGAAGCCTTCACATATTTGCTTAGCTCTGGGTCCTTCAACCACTCCCTTTCCTTTTCCACTCCCATCTGAGGTCTGTGGAGACCCCTGGCAAAACCAGTGCCCTTGGTCTTCCTTCGTATGACCCATTGGTAGCAGCAGGCATTGACTCACCTTAATTAAGGGATTTTCATCTCCCACTTAATGTGGTGAGCCTCAGCTCAACTTTGTGACTAGCTCCTGTCTAGGTCTCCCTTATGATCAACTTCCCTTCCCCAGACATCAGCTTATTCAATTGCACCAAATGACTGGTATTGTTTTTAACTGTGACTTATGAAGACTGAAATTCAAATAAACTTTTTTGCAAGGTGTCACGGTGAGGGACAAAAATCAGCACGAGGCAGCCACCATCATTATGAAGCGTCCCTCCTTTAGAACTGGGTTCTCACCCCGTTTAAAGAGGTTTGGGTTTAGTCCGTGTCTATAAACTCTAACAAGATTGCTACCAGACTTTCTAAGAACCATCGCTTTGAATTTCCTTCTGACGTAGGGTTTTCTTTTTTATTTTTTTTAAAAAGTAATCCTATCTGACTTTAGAAAAGAAAATCAAAGCACAGCTGGAGTTAGTAGACCAAAATGTAGCCTAGAATATGAGTCCTTTCTTTCTCCCTCACTCTTGATTATTCTGATAGACGGATGGCTGAAATCTAACAATGAGTAGGTCTTCATCTGCCCCAAGCCCTTCATCTTCCTTGAACAGAACGTTCAGACAGTTATTTAGTATTTTTAATGATGATTAGAGAAGGCATTCAAAGGACCATTTTAGGTCTGAAAGCGCCATAAAGACTTTGTGTGTTTTTAATGATGGGAGGCCTAATTGCGCACTCTATAGCTGTGTTGATAAGGTGTCCAGCTCTAATGGTGTTAACGCTGGAAATTTGACTTTGTGAGAAGCCCTTCTCTTCCTTACAAGTCAGGATGGCTGGTCACACTACTGAGCTGAATTTATCTTCTGTTTTGTTTTATTTTGTTTTGCTTTGTTTTGAGGGTTGCCTATAGGAATTTCGAATTCAACTCTTGTCTCCGATTTGGCACTTTCCCTTGTCCATACCTTCAGTTACTGTGGTCCCAGGATCTTTTTCCCTCCCTGGCTTTTTACGAGGCCTTTAGAAAGTGTCATCACGTAGAGGTGGCTGTCACCAATGGAATCTCATTTCCCCTTTTCATCTGTAAGATAAGGCTGGTAAATGTTGTGAATTAAAGAGAAATTCTGAGCAGTACTCACTGTATATTCAGTGCTAACTATTACCGTGAGCGAGTGTCTCATTGATCCCAAGTTTCTTAGTTCAAAACCTCCATTATCCGTCAGTGTCTTCTGCAAGGAGCTACTAGAGGGCACCATGGAAGTTTTTTCCTGGTGGAATTTGGGGTAGAATCAGCAGGTGGTTGCGTGTCTGTCATGATCATGAACAGCCAGGAAGGTCTCTATACCTTCAGTTACACCATGAAAGTAGCAATCCCAAATGGGTAGAAATCCTATACACATGGCTGTTCAGTGAAGACCACAAAGGTCTTGGGTCCGGTCTGACTTCTGTGCCCCTGACAGTGTCTCTGGTTCCCCTACTCTGTGTTTAAAACAATCAAGTGTTTAGCAGGATTGTCACAGGCTTCTTCAGCAGAAGGAAATGACAGCTGAGAATGTATAATTGGGCTTGTCACTGGCTTGTTGGAAAAATGTGGGGTCTCAATCTTATCATCTATGAAGTGGGCTTAACACCATAATGCTTGTTAAGCCTAAATGAACCTTTCATTACCCATCTCTGTGGTTACCACCAGCACCCTTCAGATCATACAGAACCAAAAGGCAGTGCTTGATACACAGATATGATCGCAACTGTGCCTCTGTGTACTGATGGCGGCCACAGGGCTAAGATGCTTCTGAACTGCTTGGCTCTATAAGATACGACAGGTCCAATGTTGTTCTGTGGCACCGTTGCCTTGGGTGGCATTTATCTGTGCTGTTTGGGCACTGAAAAATCGGAAAGTAATCTTGTGAGTAAGCCTGAATAAGCTTGCATCTCATGACAGATTCACGCAGTTTCTATAGGTGTTCCATTTGATCTGAGGTTTTCTTTCTTCCCTGTTGGAGAATGTGGTAGGAAAGGCCTTCATTTCAGGATTGGGTTAGGTATGCTCAGGAAGGAAAGCAAGTGAGGGGTGACTGTGACGTGCCTGTCACGAGCACTCGTATGAAGACTTGGCTGTTGTGCATGGCACTCTTTCAGGGTTGTGGAGCCCATGGAATGTGGGGCCTTGTGGAAGCAAGTTTATCACTGGAGGATGGGCCTTGAGATTCCTCGATCAGTCCAGTTTGAACTTTTCTTTGCTTCCTGATCCCCAAAGGGTGGATCCTATAATCAAGCCTTCCCCATCAGAGTTGAATGAATCTCATCAAACAGAACAAATCTTTTTTTTTTTTTTTTTTTTTTCAAGACAGGGTTTCTCTGTGTAGCCCTCGCTGTCCTGGAACTCACTCTGTAGACCAGGCTGGCCTCGAACTAAGAAATCCGCCTGCTTCTGCCTCCCGAGTGCTGGGATTAAAGGCGTGCACCACTACGCCCGGCCAAACAGAACAAATCTTGACTCTTCAGAGAGTCTAGTATTTGGTTGTGAGAACAAAAAAGTAGCTAATATAATTATATAAAAATGATACTTGCTTATGAATCTGTACATAAGAGGGTAGGAAGGACAAACACCAGTTTTACTGATGATCCCTTAGTTAACCACTTGGTGTCATTTGTTGCATGGTGACCTTTATGTTTTATATGCTTCTTGATAGTGGAATTAATTTTGTAAGAGCATATGGTACTTTTCTGCTAATTTTTCAAAAGAATGATAAGTCATCTCTAAGCCACACAAGGAAAAAACTTGCTACTCTCCTTATCTTCTCCTTTTTTTGGGTCTCAGCCTCCTGGGGTGACACTCTCCTCTAGTTTATGGTGCAGTCAAGGAGTAAACCAAAAGCTGTTCAGCTTGCTCCTGTATGAGAGGATGAAAATGAGGCCAGTCATACTGTCTCCTTGCTGGTCCTATCCACAAACAGATGTTTAAAATGTTATTTTATTTGTGTGTGTGTGTGTGTGTGTGTGTGTGTGGTGGGTGTGCACGCACGTGTTCTCGTGCACCAAGGTACACGTGTGTGTGAGGTCAGAGGATAACCTCTGAGAGATCGAGTTCTTTCACTACCTCATTAAGACAAGGTCTCTCTTGTTCCATTCAATACTCTAGGCTTCATGGCCCATGAGCTTCTGAGAAATTTTCCTGTCTGCTGGGCTTACACATCCCCCTTGGTTCTGTGGGTTCTGTGGGTTGGGCTGCTGTTGTTAGGTTTGGGTGACAAGGCAGACATTGCCTCTCCCTCAGTGAGCCATCTCACTCACTCAGTGAGGAGAAATTTCAAGAAGTGTCTTAAGCCCCATTTTGAGAAGGCAGCAGAGAGTACAGCATCAATCAGCAGCTGACTGTCATACACACAGGCAGTGTTTCAGGGAACTTGGGTCCGGGTCCTACTGGGGTCACTAACTCTGGGATCTTCAGGGAGCAAACGCTCTTTGATCTCTGATCTGCTCACTATTTACCAGGCTACGTGGCCTGGAATATCCTCCTTTTTTTTTCCCCTAGAATTTCTGTTTCTTACCTCAGATCTCCCCACCCCCCTTGGCTCTATTTGAAATTAAGAACATAAATCCCATCTTGTTAGTGAATTTCTGTGGGGAAAGAATATTAGTGGGACATTGTGGAGATGCTGTGTGGGAAAAGAGACGTGATCCTGAACTCTCACACAGGGGAGAAGTCGGATCAGTGAACAAATTAACGCCTGGGCTTCCGTAAAATCTCTAATAAGGGCAGATCTTTATTTTTTACTGCTGGACTGGACTGTGTTAACAGTGTAAAAATCTCAATATACCCTTCTCTCAGAAAAGCACATTCTCTTTCTTAGTACAGATTTATCGCTGGCCTGCATGTTAGCATGACCATAATTTACAAAAGTATTTTCAGTCTGAAGTTTGCCTTGTAGATACTGAATGGGCCTTTTTTAGTTTACACTCTTATAAAAAAGAGTGGCTTTCTTTTCTCTCTCTCTCTCTCTCTCTCTCTCTCTTTCTCTTAAACATAAGTTGTTTTTCTATACACACCCTTAGGGTGCCATCTTGTGATCTCTGACAGCTGGACGGCTTTTTTGAGCTCACTTCCCCCCTGTTTTGCAGATCTCTTTATTTGCGTCCAAGCAATAAAGAAACAATCTAAGACTGGGTGTTCTGGTCAAAACACCCAAAGCAAGGGTTTCTTCTTCAGAACCTCCAGTGTAAGAATGCATAACAGGGTGGGAATGCTTTGCCTTTCTTTGGCTACTGGGCTATCAAAGAGGGAAAATAATTAAAAAAAAAAAACACAGATCATATCTGAGGTTAGGTCTGGATTGTTTTATTTGTGTGTGTATGTCTGAGACAGGGGAGAGAGAGGAGGGGTGCAGGCAAGCAGGCAGGCAGGCAGGCAGGCAGGCAGGCAGGCAGGCAGGCAGGCAGAAAGCATAGGCCAGAAAGAACTGTGGTTCCTCCTCAGGAACAGTGTCTGCCTCCTTTGACACAGGCCTCTTATTGACCTGTTGTTCACCAGTTAGCTTACCTGATTGGCTAGTGAGCCCTGCGAATCCTATAGTCTCCGCCTCCCCAGTGCTGGGATTACAAGCAGGAATCCCATGCCTGTCATTTTTACCTGGACTCTAGGGATTGTGCTTGTGAGGCAAGTCTTTGTCTCTGAGCCATCATCTCCTAAGCCCTGACTTTGTTAGTCTGGCTTTGTTTTGTGATAGGCTTGCCTTGTATCTCTGACTGACTGACAGACAGGTCCTGATACCTGGACGCCCACAGGGCAGCCCCTTCACCGATAGTCTCTCTCTCTCTCTCTCTCTCTCTCTCTCTCTCTCTCTCTCTCTCTCTCTCTCTCCTGCTTTACATTCAGGCTTTCTTTCATCTTCTTTGGCTGAGATCCTGTGATAGAATGTCAGGATGAAGTAAATATAAAGAAGATAAATTCAGCTTTAATTCTGAGATTTTTGGAACTTAGGAAGGTGAGATTTTTAAGATGTTAAGGCAGAGCTAGTACTGCCCAACCTACCGAATCTTAATACACCGTGGGGCGGGCCATTATGAATGGAAAGGGGCAAAGCTTACTGCACTCGGGAAGGTCTGTGTGTGAGCATGTCTCCTCCCATCTCAGGGGTTCCTCAGCATCCTTGTTCCTATGCTGTTTTACCTTTGTGACTTTCATAGCATCCCGGTACAGCTAGGCTATACCATGGCAGTATAGACACTCAGCAGACCACCGTGTCAGTCTTGTCTGTCTCTCTTGCTGAATGTAAAAAGAGCACGTTTAGTCTGTGTCAGTGTGGCATCACTGCCTGGAGAAAATGGTTGGATTTGTGAGCCCTTGCAGTATTTGGGTTCACATGGTTTTATTGTTTGGCTTTGGAGTTTTAACCCCTTCAGTTTCTGTCTTTGACAGTGAAGAGGTGAGACACACATGCTTATAAGAATATGCATTTTTGCAGTGTTTTCAGTTTTTCCTTTCTTAGTGTGAATCAGAAATACAAACTAGTCTAGTTTATGTTCAATGTTTTGTCCTGTTTAGTGTTACATGCTTTAAAAAAGGAAAATGACGACTAAGGCAGACAAGATGGTTCAGAGGAGAAGGGTGCTTGTGGCCAAATTTGACAACTTGAGCTTGATACCCAGCACACCCGTGTTGAGAGGAGAGAGCTGATTCCTTAAGTTGTTCTCTGATTTCCATAAGCCCATCCCATCCCACCCCCATTAAGGAAATTAATAAAATGTAAAAAATGTATTAAAAATGGAGAAGCAAGTTAGCATACACATTCAAGAAAGTAAAAGGATAGAGTTGTAGTGTTGAACTTAGAAATCTCAGCAAGGGCAAGTGTTATCAATGTTCCTGGCATGGCTTCCTTAAAAGAGAGCAGGACTCTAGTTCATATCATGGACTCTGCTCGAACCCATTTATTTCTTATTAGGACAGAGTCTGAAACTTTCCAGCCCAAAGATTTGGTAATTCTCGGATGGATGGCACAGATGCCTAGTCCCGTCTTGCTGTGGGCTATTTTGTCAGGGACACTGGTTGGCTTAGAGAATGCTTTCCTCTTACTTGGTTTTAGGGATCTGTAGCACAGTCCGAGGATTCGAACCTTTTCCATGCTGTGTAGTTTTAAAATGTGTTTTGAACAAAGACATAAAGCTGAAATTAGGGAAAAAAGCAGCCTTAGCACGCTTTTGGAATTCTCTGAAAGACAGGGCCTTTGGCTGTAAACAAGGGCATTTTGCAATTCTGAATAAGTCTTTAAGTTTTGAAAATAAAAAAAAATCCCCATTTTGTTTCAGTTGGATTTGCTCTAACATTTAGAGATAATATGAATCTATCAAACCATATTGTGTGTATGTGTGTATGTGTGTGTGTATGTGCGTGTGTGTATGTGTGTGTATGTGTATGTATGTGTGTGTGTGTATATGTGTGTGTGTGTGTGTGTTCATGTGTGATAGGAGTGTAAGTGAACATCTTCATTTTTGTAAAGACTCCAAGTCATCTCTCTCCTTCCGTCCTTCCTTCCTTCCTTCCTTCCTTCCTTCCTTCCTTCCTTCCTTCCGTCCTTCCTTCCTTCCTTCCTTCCTTCCTTCCTTCCTTCCTTCCTCCCTCCCTCCCTCCCTCCCTCCCTCCCTCCCTCCCTCCCTCCCTCTCTCTTTCTTTCTTTCCACAAAACTTCTCCCTGTAGCTGGAGTCTACTGACTGGCTACTGGCTGGCCACTGAATCCCCAGGATCTGCTCCTTGCCTCAGTGCTAGAGTTACAAACATGCTGCTGTGTGCAGCTTTTACTGTGGCTCAGAGCTCGGATCCACGTGCTTGAAAGGCAGCAAACACTTTATCTGCAGGGCCGTCTTCCTACCCTGTATTTTATTTTACAATTACAAAAATTCCCATTTCACTTAACCACATTGTATTTAACACATCCTACTTTTAAAACTTGCTCAAGGGTTTGTATATAGGCCCTGCTTGGATCAGTGTTACTTGTGATGTTTAAATATTTGTGTTTCTTCAAGATTCGTAGAGTGAAATTCTAACCTCCAAAGCATAAGGTTAAGGGATGGAACCCTTGGAAGGTGATTTTTGTTGCTGAGGATAGAATTCCTAAAATTGGCATCTAGGAGAGACCCTTGCTCTTCCATCATACGAGGTTATAGGTGACTGTCTCTGAGGAAGTGTCCCTTCACTTCAGACACACAGTCTCCCTTGACCTTTGTAGAACATAACAAATGTATTCAAAGGCCAGAGCTCTTCTTGTCTAGTGTGATGTCCTGGCCTTGACTTTCACACTAGGAGAGGGTCAGCATCCATGAACTCTTTGGTCAGCAAGGGGATGAGGCAAAACAGTGTCTGGGCTTTCCTGAGTTCAGGACTCAACATACCGGCGAGCCTACAAATGTCTAGGGCAGCAATTTTCAGCAATTTTCAAAGTGTTGATCTATAAGATGGAATGACTTTTTAAAGGCCATTTCAGATCATTCAAAACTTGACGTTTGGATTTCATTTTCTTTTTGTAAGTCCACTTGACATGTGGTGAGCTATGAACTGGCTTTTGAGAAACATGAGAATATGTGATGCTGTGGTGTCCCACGTTCACCATCTGTTAGGACCCAGGAGATGTAGCATCTGCTGGGCCCCAGCTCTGACTCCTGCAGGTTAAGTAGTTCTCACGTTGTACTTAAGCTCACATTCTGAGCTTGTCTGGTGGCACTGAAACCCATCCTGAGCTAACAAACCCAGAAAAGGGAAGAATGGGGGAAGTGAGATTGCGCACAGGCGGGGGTTCCTTATCAATCTTAATTCCTAATTCTTCTGTACCACAAATTGTCGTCTGCCTTCCCATCCTGAGATATCCTAGTCTGTGCTGAGATAGGAAGGCATGGATGGTTTGCTCTGTCCATGCCACATAGAGAACCATGTTCCCGCTGAACTCCAACAGCTCCCCTGAGAATCCGGAAGAGAAACAATAACCCTTGTGTTCTGCTCCTCATCCCTGGCCCTCCTTCCATCCCCCCTCCATCCCACCCCACTTCATTCCACCCAACCCACCCTCTACCCTATCCCCCACTCCATCCTCACCCCACCCCACCCTATCCCCTACCCTACCTACCACTCCATCCCCCCTCCACCCCTCCACCACCCCATCCTACTTCACTTCACCTCATTCCCCATCCCCCCATTCCCTCCCCCCTCACTCCCCTTGGCCCTAGACGATTGGTCATGGATGGCTCCTCTCCCCATCTCCACCCCACCAGGATGTTAATGGCCATGGCACGCTTCACTGTTTATCTTGGAATTTGATACCATCATCTTGGCAACCAGACCGGGGGACCTTTATTGCTTGGATTGTTTGTCATTTGCTGTTAATTATCTGTTTCCATAAATTCTTCACTTTGAGAAAAAAGAGAATGTTTTGAAATATTTCCTCCAACATGTAAGCAGGGCTTCATTTTCTGTGGACAAAAGAGAAAGAGCGGAGCTCTCTGGTAACTCAGAGCAATCAAGTGCCCCGGTTTTTTCCCTACAGGCTCAGCTAGACTCTGCTAATTCAACCAGGATTTGTGCTGAAAGAGCCTTTGGGAGGGTGGGGTGGGGCAAAACTAAAAAGAACAATTTAACTCTACTCAAGAGCTTTGCTTCGCTTCCAAGCTTTTTATGCCAGAACTCTGCTTTGTGTGTGCTGGGGTCACTTCCCTTCAGCTGGTCCCCGTTTCTGAAGGTTAAAGCTGAACAGCTCAGGGTGAGGCTTCTTCTGCCTACCTGCCTTTATGAGGTGTTTATTTTGTCAAGTGTGGAATGAAAATGAGTTTTCTGGCCATTTGTACACATTAGTCCTGAGCTCACGCCGCACAGGGAGGGCTTGCCACGTTATAAACACACAGCGCCCTTTTCTGAGGTGTGGAACCCCAGGCTGCTGGAGCCATGCTGGACTCTTTATCTTACTATAAAGGGTGGAGCAGTGGGGGTGGGGAGAGGTGAGCTTGAGTGCCTGTGCTTTAAACTGTGGGGTTCAGGGATGGTGTGATCGTTGCAAAGGAGAAATATGGGCACAGCTAAAAGTATTTGTAAAAATGGAAATGTTGTCGAAGTTATTAGGACAAAGTATAGACAGACTTTCCCTTACCCCTTCTTGTCCCCTGTCCATGTCTTCACTATGCTTACTGCCTGTACTGAAGATGCATCTTTATGGACAAGGTCTTTTACAAATTGTTAAGAGACAGAGAGATGGAGAGAGCATCTGTATTTATGGGCACAGCCCACTCTCTCTCTCTCTCTCTCTCTCTCTCTCTCTCTCTCTCTCTCTCTGTGTGTGTGTGTGTGTGTGTGTCTTCATCTGTGGTGTGTGTATAGGTCTGTGGGAGTCATTTCTCTCCATCCCACTGTGGATCCTGGGGGATTGAGCTCGGGTCATTAGGCTTGGTAGGAAGTGCCTATGGAGTCACCAAAGCCTGCTGGTGAGGATCTTAGCACCCTTCCCCACCTCTCTACCCCAAATAACTAGTAACAGGAAGAACAGAATGAGTAGGACCACTTTGACCAAGCCTGAGGACCGACCTGAGTTTGATCTCACAACACCTACGTGTGTGCGTGCATGCATGCATGCATATGTGTGTATTCATACACACACCTATACCCACAAAATGTAGTTAATTTCTTTTTTTCAAGTAATGCTGAGCAAGTGTGGTGACATGTGTCTTTAACCCCAGCTCTCAGCAGGTAAAGGCAGGCGGATCTCTGAGTTCAGGGCCAGCCAGGGCTACACAGTAAGACCCTGCATTTAAAAGTAACCTAGCATTGGGAGGTAGAGACAAATGGATCCTCAGAGGTAGGTCTCTGATCTCTGGTCACTTCACCCTCAGCAGCCTCAGAGGCAATAGTTCCGCTCTGCCATCGCTATGGCTTTCTTCCTGCTCTTACGTTTGATGTGTTGGGGCATATTTAGGGTTGTAGTGTCTCAAAGAGATCCTGAACTAGGATAGAGGAAGAGAGTCTTGGTGACAGGATCCAGACACAGTTAACACCATCTTTGCTTGTGCAGCACCTTGCTGGGGGTGGGGCTGGGGGTGGGGTGGGGGTGGGGCAGGGGATGGGAGGATGTAACGCTCACTGTGTGCCTGTTACTGGATCTGTGGAACTGCTAGGGCAAAGATGCTCTCCCCAAACTCCTAAGCAAACAAGACCAAGTCTTGTCCCTCATGTCAAGCAGCATCTCTAAGGATTTTACTTTCATTATCCTTTTCCTTGCTGTAAGTGAATTGTTAAAAAGTATCACATATGAAAAACTTTAGGATTGCCTAAGCATTCAATATAATAGTAAGCTTAACAACTGCTTATTAGAATAGGAGATTGGGGGAATAGTGGGAATTGGGGAACAAACACCTTCTGATTGCTCTTGGGGAGGCTGGGAAAAGGATTTAACACTTCAGCGTTTTTGAGAAGCCATTAAAACTCTGCCGGGATCAGATGACTGGCCTGCACATCTGAAACATGAGACTCTCGCCCTAAACCATGCAATTGAGTTAAGCTCAGAATCCAAGGCCTCCCTGTAAGCCTGGCCTCTGGGTGAGCCACATTCTTGATCACAAAATTATTTCCTTTGAGAAGAGCAAGAGTACAGAGAGGTTTTCATGGCCAATTTAGTCTGTATGTTGGTGCCAGCCAGACATTTGGCAACAGTTACTGCCAGCTTTGGTGAGATGTCCACCGACATTTTCCAAGGTCTTCAAAGCTGTCTGGAGTCAGTGCTGACATTGAAGGAACACTGCATTGGAATTCCTAGACAATCGTCCTGCATTTCTAGTTTTTTAAAGTGAAGAAGTATGATGGGTGCTCGAGATCAGCAGGCTGATCCTCTGCCCTTAGTTCCAAGGCTTTGAGGGACCTTGGGGTGCGGCTACAACTTTTTTTTATCACCTTTGGGGTTTTTTTTTGGAGGTCGGGGTGCTGGTGGTGTTGTAGGTTCTCACGTAGCCCAGGCTGACCTTGCAGTAGCTATGCAGCCAAGGATGAGATTAGACTTCCGATCCTCCTTCCCTCTTCTTCCCTAATACGTGGAATAAATCTTGAGCCACCATACCTTGTTTCCATGGTACTGAGGATCAAACCCAGGGCTTCATCTATGCTAAACAAGAGGTCTGCCTACTGAACTACACAGTCAACCTCCTTTGTCTCCTTGCTTGAACTCAGAATGCTGACGAGTAAGCCCCCCCACCAGTATTTTTTTTCTTTTTAAAGATTTATTTTTATTATGCGCAAATGTCTGAATGATACACAGGTGTGTATCAGATCCCTTGGAGCTGGAGTTATAGGAAGTTATGAGCTGACTGACATGGGTTCTTTGATCTAAGCTTGAATTCTCTGGGAAAAGAGTAGGAAACACACGTTCTCTTAATCACTGGACCAGCTTTCTAGTCCCCAAAGTATATTTTCCAATCATGAAATGTCCGTGTCCCACTAGGCTCTATCTCTGAAGACAGCAACTCTGTGACATTCGTCTTTGCCTTGTGATATTTGTATACCATGTTGTGGTCTTAGCTGGGACTAGGCAGTCTTTGGATACCTGTTGAGTAGAGTTGGGTTTTTAGGGATTCAAAGGACACTGGTGTGCGCTTCTCCTAGAAATCATTGTCACCTTGTAATATCTCTTCACTTGGAGACTTGACAGTGTATTTGGCTATAAAAGACAATGTAGGTCAGTCTCTCCTGCGGTTTTTAGGATGTAGCTGAAAGATAGGCAGTATTTGTGGAGATCCTACACTAAAGGTACAATCTATTCTGCCTCCAGTTGACTCTGATGTCATCAATTTATTTCTAACAGAAAAAGAATATTGAAGATTCCTTTTAACCAGGCCAGTGGTTCTCAACTAATGCTGTGACTCTTTAATACAGTTTCACATGTTTTGGTGACCCCAACCATAAAATTGTCTCGCTGCTGCTTCAAAGATAATCTTGCTACTGTTGTGAATCATAATGTAAATATCAGGTTGAGGAACACTGAACTAGACTCTAAAGATTTGAGGTTCCTATGTTGTTTTGTAACTTTAAAGGTGAGGACTGAGAAAGCACATTGTGTGAACCCAGTTACTGCGCTCATGTATTGACCCTGTCAGAAGTCAGTGACTGTGGGCTGAGGGTTCCAACTGTAAGATTAACGTACTAGGAATCTGAGTAACAAGTCCCCACTATACCCACTGCATAGAGTATGCTTGCAATGAAGACTGAGCAAGAAAATGAGCTAACTGTCATAACAGGAGTCATGAGTTTTGTGTAAAGCAAACCACTTTTATTCTGTGATTTTTAACAGCGTCTTTGTAGTTTTTGAAATAGTACACTCATTCTTTATCTCAAAACTTTCTCTTAGTAACTTAGTAAACAAGGTAGTGTTTACTATCGGTTTCAGTATCCAATTTCCATGTGTATATGCAGTTATACTTAGTTCTTCTATAGGACCCTAACCACCTTACCCTTGCCTTGATGGCTCCTGTCTACATTCTTAAAGATCTCATAGGTGGGTGTGGTGGTGCACACCTTTGATCCCAGCATTGAGGAGACAGGTGGGTCTCTGTGAGTTCAAGGTTAGCCTGGTCCACATAGTGAGAAAATCAAAACCAAACAACAACAGAAGCTCTTACAGAGCCTTTTGACAGTCTGGGCTTTGGGTTAAATATGGATAAAACTCTGATTACGACTTTGAGGTTACAAAAACACATAAAACATTTTAAAAATGGACTTACAGGGAAACCAAATAAAAGTCAGACTAAGACTGTGGTAGAATTCTAAGTGTGAACAGCTAAACTGTAGACTCCTGTAGTACCAGGCAAGTAGAAGAAGAAAAATCCCCAGGGGGAGTGGGGGAAAAAACCCTGCTCTAAGGTTCCAGGCTTAAGAGAGAATTTTACATAGGGCAAAGACCCCTGAGGAGGAGAGAGAAGAAGAGAGTGCTGTTGATGTTGCATTGTAAGCCCTTTGGGGGTAGGAAGTTTTTAATTTAGGTGACTGACTCCAGGGTTTCTCCCCAGCTTTTTCTGTGGCTGTGGCTGCCCAGATGGGTTATGTAATTAGCCTTTCTGGGGATGCCCTTTGGCTGAAGACCTAATTGAGTCTCTGGACTTACAAGCAGGGTTAGAGTTGGTGCAGCTTTCTGCCCTGCAGGTAGAAGCCCTTTGATGGACCTGCCTCTTTGAAAGGTACCTATAGCAACTGGCAGTGACATTATTTGGGCAAAGCAGGGTTTAGTAATTGAGGAGTCAGTCCTTTTTAGTATATGACAATCTCTAAAATAGAGAAGACACCAAAAGCCACCCGTACGGTTTAAATGAGCCTGTATTGTGCATTATAAATATGCACCGGATGGATGCCAAGTAGAAAACACCGGAACACTCTCTCAGGATGCTGTTAGGGCCAAGCGGAATCTCATTAGGGACAGCTTCAAAGATCAGTTCCTCGTGTCCATAAAAACAAGTGTAAATTATCTGGTGCGCGCCTGCTGTTAGTGGCTGTGGTGTTGCATTATGCATGATTCGAGATTGCACAGAGGAGGTGGGGCTGCTTGGAGTTCCACAATAGATGCGGGATTTCTCCACTTTTTTTTTTTATTGCTGAGTCTACATTTTGGAAATTTATTGGTGCGTTTCAGCTAATGGATGATGCCATATATAACTGGTACCTACATCTTTGATGAATTGGAGTCAGTTCAGAGAGGCGTGATGAGGTCGGAAATGTTTGTAGGAACCACCAGTCTATCCAGGTTTCTGTGTCTTGTTTACTCCCACGCGGAACTGGGAGAGGGCACAGGAAGGTGGTCCTTGTATGTAGAATCCAGTGACTTTGTTCCAATCACATGTTCTTCCTGTTTCTCCTTCTCTGTCTCTCTGTCGGCCCTTTTAAAAGTGTGGGTGTTCAGGATTTAAGAAAATGTAGTTAAGCTCGACATAAAAGGTATAATAAACAGTTTTGAAATGGATTGTGAGGTCTAGAAATATAAAGTCAACCTTTCTCGCTTGAGGAGTTCACTAGAATGTAGTGTTGGGGAACGCGGATTGTAGAAGTTTGAATCTGGTCTGTCAGAGGAAGAATGCAGTAGAGTTCTAAGCATGGGCAGCTAAACTGTAGTACCAGAGCCTCAGAAAAAGAAGAAAAATCCCCAGAAAAATAAAAAAATAAAAAAAAATAAATGTCTAAATGCTTCCCAGAAAATGGAGTAACTTATGGCCACATGATTGTTTGTTTGTTTGTTTGTTTGTTTTGGTTTTGTTTTTAAACTCAGTTATTATTTATGTATTGATCTGTTGTGCGTGACTTGGTGAAGTTAACTTTTCAGTTTTCTTACTTGTAAGGGGGGGGGGGCAATTGTTACATTTCTCCAGAGACAAGGGGCATGTTAAAGGAGCTGATTTATATATCATACTTACATTTCCTGAGCTGTAATAAGTCTTAGGGATGTGTTTATTCGTTTGGATGTTATCACGGCTAGCTTGTTTGGAGGTGGCAGGCTCTCCGGTGTGGTCAGGGCTGTGTAGGTGTGCAGCACCTTGAGCCTGCCTTTGCAAGCCTGTGTGGTTGGAGTGTGTGTGTGTACTCCTTCACACAGAGGGCGAACAACTTCAGGGAGCACAGACCCTGGGGACAAGCAGAGGAAACCACAGACATATAAAACATTTTTTTGTGGTCCATGTGATATGGAGAGAGAACTATGAGATTCTGGGGAATGGTAAAGAAATATGGAAAAAAAAACTGCTTTCCTTTCTGTTGGTTGGTGTCTGTACCCACAGCAGAAACAAAACAAAACAAAACAAAACAAAAGCAACCCCCACCCCACCCCACCCCCGCAAAGCCCTACATGATAGAAAGAGCAAGAGAGCACTTTACTTGGTGTCACGTGACTTAACCCAACAATCATTCTAGCACCTGCTACTTTGGGTTTTGAATTCACAGCTTGGCAAAAGTCTCCATTGACAGTGCTAGGTATGAACAGTTCCCTTTCTAGGGTGGAAGTTCTTTGAGAATAGGATAAAGGTTGGCTCATTTTTGAATCCTGCTGTGCTCCTGAACCCACCATTATGAAGTGCATCTCCCAGCCCTCACTGAAGGTTTAAGTAGCTCTTTCCTCCTCTGAATCGCCTCTGCTGAGAGATGCTGCCGCAACAACATGTTCACTTTCATACTTACTTCTCTCTGCCTTACCTTGCTTGCTTCAGATTTCTTCCTTAGAGTTTTCCCTCCCATTTCTTATCACTTGCTCATCAAAGTGTTAAGGAAGGCTTGTTGGCACCTCTCATATGGCACATGAAGTAATGATTGGGTACTCTGGGATTCTACAGTCCTTTGATACAACCTTTTTTTTTTTTTTAAACATGAGAAAGAGAAATAGTTTGGCTCCATGTCAGGGTGATAGTGAGTGTCACAGTTGATCAATTGATAAGTACTTATTGAAAGTAGTATGCCAAACAAAGACTGTGGCTATTTTGTTTCTCTATCCCCTGTATGTAAGACAGCACCTAGTATACTAATAAACTGTTATTGATACATAAGTGGGTATAGCAGGCAGAATAACGTAGACCCCTAAACCACCTAGTTCTTGTCAATTATGAAGACAATCAAATATTCCATAACTAACATGTGCTAAAGTCATCATACATTATTAATAATGTAATAGTCAAGTTAGGATGGGACACATACACACCACACACATCTACTCATAAGTTCACGGTGAGGGAAACATGAGTAGAGAACCTTACCTGTAGCTTATTAACAGCTCAGAGAAGTGGAGGAAACCACAGAGCTTTGCTGGGTTTCACTACAGTATGTTCCTTTGTGACTCTTAATGGGTTTTTAATCCCTGGAGAACCCACACTTAGAGGCAGACAATATATGCTGACCGAGTCAGAGAATCAAGGGAGAGTTTCTTTAAGGCATATCTAAAATAAACCTTTTAAGGGGATTGGACTTGACTCTCCTAAATGGCCTTTCAATGTTACTTCCAAAGTTTTCCCTGCAGACATGTACCAGGACAGTTAAGAGGGTCTCACGTCTGATTCTTCTCCTAACCCTGAAGGAAGATAGGCTCCCTGCAAGGGGTGCCATGCAATGGAAAACTACTTTTTAAAAAGTAGCCATTTTTTTTACACTGGCAGAGCATGCCTTGCTTTCATTTCAGAACATTTCCCCCTCTTCTTGCCACTCTGTGTCCCGTTCTCCCTCTCAAGCCTGGCAGAATCTTGAAGCCCAGTGGGTTCTGTAAAGCACTGCCATTTCTTACACTGAGCTTGTCCACACTTGGACGGTGATTGCATTTTTGCTATGATGTGGGAGTTGAGAAGTGTGCAGCCATATGCCATGGGCTTGGATGATGGCTTACATTCCAAACAAGTTAGATGCTTTCCGGCCCACTGCTTGTACTGTGTGGAAATGAGCAAACCTTCGCATTTCTAGGTCTTTCTATTTGGAGATATGAAGAAGTTTCACTGTGTCAACCCAGTATATTTTTATAAGTTCACTTTGCGTGTAGTTTTGAGACCTGTGTAGGGTGGCATAGTCAAGATCCAGAGTAACTTGAAAGGATCTTCTCTGTTGAGACGTTCCCAAAGGTTATTGTTTGAAGTGGTGTCTCTAGCCAGAAGGAGCTGGTGTCGCTGTTTGGAAAATTACTTCTATTAGTAGCTGGTGTTGCCATCCCTTGTAGATCATCGAAGTGTGTCATCCTTATGAGGGTTTGAAAAACCCTGTGGCCACAGTCATTTCCTTCTCTGGGGAGCGTTTTTAGACACATGCAATTTCCTTCTTGGAAAATGCATTGTGGCAGGTGGGAAGCATCACATGAAACTTTTCATGTTACAACTACAGCTGGGCCCAAGTGGGCTTGGCAGCGGTCCTCTTTGACTAGGATGTTGCAAGTCTAGCTGTAAGTCAGTTCTAAGCCAGATGCCTAGGCTGTAGGTGCTGTGGCTGGTAGCTGGACATCTGTTTGCTGGCTGGGGGTGGAGTGTGTGTGTGTGTGTGTGTGTGTGTGTAATCCAATAGTATCTGTTCTGTCTTTAAGACCTGAGCATCTCAGGAAATGGGAAATTACTGGGGATGGGTCTCCAGTGCTCTTCTTGGAAGGTCAGAGATGGCATGTGGTGGTGACCTCCACTTGTAGTTGAAATAGTTAAACGTCACATTCAGTTGTTGGATTTTTATGATAGAAAAATTATCAAAGCTCTCGGTTTGGGATGATGGTTGAAATAATATCCCCGGGGTGCCCAAGACTCAACTTACTAGACAGAATTCTTAAACTATTCCCTCTGAGGCGGCAACTAGTGAGTATATATTTGTCACAGCTGTCGTTACTTCAGTGTAGAAGTTATACTTTATATTGTCTCCATACAAATATTTGTGTGTGTACACATGCACACCCACCCAGAGAAATGAAGGTTTCAGGTCAGACACACATGTAAATGCTTACTGAACAATGCATTTGACCACCTAAAAAATAAAATAAGCATAGGCTAGTGTCTGCCTTTGGCTTGAACACCTCAGCCAGCGATCACTCACATAGTTGACCTTGGTTTTTATTGAGGGCACTGGGAGCCACATTATCAAGCACATTGAGCCAACCCCGATTCGCCTTAGCATCATTTTTCTTTCTGCACAAATGAAAAGGTCCTCAGACAGATTGTTTTCTTTTTGTTCCGCACTGGGTGGTAGTGGTGGGGGAAAACATGATTTTTGCATGACTATGGGTCTGCTCTATAAATACGCAAATTCGGGCCTTTGTTTTAAATGTAATCAGCAAGATTGCATTTGCATTGCTTGTAAGTGAATCACATAAGTGAAATTACTTTGCCTGCATCTCATTTGGTATCATAAAATGTTATGGGATACAGGCTGTTTTTCTCCAGCTAAAGTGTCTCGAGCTAGTATTAGGGTGCTGGCTCTCATTTTCCTTTGTGACCATGTTTGTTGTGTTCTTCAGAGCCAGGGCTGTATTTTCATTTATGTCGGTTAGGAGAGAAATTCTCTTTGGAGCCCTCTAGAATGAGCTAAGATATTGGTTCAGTAGGGGGTAAATGGGAGTTTTAAGACTGTCTCATGTCGTGTAGCAAGTGATTGCTAATCACTTTCTGTCGCTAGTGACAACTGCTTACTAAGACTAAATGCCAGTCACTGTTGGTTGGGACTATAAAGCAATTTGAAGCTCTTCAGGCAGTTGGCTACAGAAAGTAGTTTACATGATTAAAAAAAAATCCAACTTAAGTCAATTGCCACATTTTTAGTGAACACTTTGAAATACACGTCTTCTTGGTTGTTTAGAAGATATTCTTAAGGCCTGTGACTCAGAAGCCATTGTGAGATTTCCTCACATTTCTCCTTGAAAAAAAAGTTAACACAACAATTAATAGTTATTGACCTTAAAAGGCCCAGTAAGAAATGAGCACATGTTCTTTCCTTTCTCTACTTTCTCTTTCAATTCCCTTCTCTTTTACGATGCAGCTAATTATAGAAACACTCCAGGTTGGCTTCGAACTTATGACCCTCTTGTCTCAGTTCCCGGAGTGCTGACTTCACTGGCTTGCTCTCCCACGGTCTTTGAAGGATTTTGTAATTCATATAGTTTCAAGGCAGGAGTCAATTGAAAGCAAGGTGTGAGATTGCTTAGGTAGTCTGTTTGGTGTGATTACCCGCAAACCCTCTTCATTAGGGACATCATTGAGAAAACCAGTGATGCTCCACAGCTGAGCATGCAGACTGTTCAGAGAGAAGGCAGCTACAGTGAGGCCCCAGCAGAGGACAGACCCTCCCCTCGGGCAAGGACCAGCTTTGGGTTTGGAAGAAGTGTTGACAACATACTTGATGTGGTTCAAACAGTAGAGAGAACTAGAAAGAGTCGGATGTGATGAATGAAAACTACATCTTTAGAGTAAGGTGGTTTTTATTTAGTTGGCTATTTTTCCTGTCAGAAGAGAAGACTTGATCTGATGTGAAGAGAAAAAGGACCTTTCGCCTTCTGTTATTCTCAACAAGACTTAGAAGGGGATTCGGTTTCACACTCTTAAGTCATTAAAAAAAAAAATCTATCCCTGAGAAATACATTTTATATAGAAGAGGAAGACTGAGTATGGCATCTTTTTAATTAGTAAGCTCCTAATTGAAACATGCAAATAGGGAAGTGTTCAAGTTAAATGTGTTCTAGGCAATAAACTCCTACAAAGCAAAAATACTTGTGTGACCAGTATCGTGTGTAGTTTTAAAGATCGTTTTGTTTGTTCTTGTTGGTAAAATAATATTATAAAGTCATAAGATTTTAAATGTTATTGCTTCCTACTTTTAAAACTTTTTTTATTCACAAAAATCGTAAAGACTTGCGTTCCACTTGCCAAGTGGATCGTAAAGGAGACAGCTACGTGCATTGAGGTCTCAGTGCTTCCCATAAAGTCCCCCACAGCTGCATCTTCTGGGGTGTAGAGTTACCTGTCTGACTACTGTGACTTTTGTTTCAACCTGTCTCCAAGGTGTACTGTTTCATGTGTAGTCACTTCCTGAGCCTTGCTCCCTCTGATTTGAAAAAAAAAAAATTCTCTGGATAGTGTTTCCAAATTGATGGCCTTCTTGAGTTCAGACATTTCTTTTTAGTCTAACTTTACAGATATCTTTATTTTATATTAGATTCATCACTATTTTCTCATTGAAAAAAATTAACCATAACCATGCTTATCCTGATTCAAATGAGCAGCTGCGCTTTGAAACCAAATCCGTCTCCGGGCTATAATTGGCCCAGTGAAGGAGACCAGGTTTGCTCACAAAGAATTGTTTCTGACTGGGAAGCACTCTTCACTTTCTTCTTCTTCTTTTTTTCTTTTTCTTCTTCCTCTCTTTTTTTCTCTCTCAAAATTTGGAGTCTTCCCAAGCCATGAAATAAAAAGAAAGAAGAAAGGAAGGGGGAGGGAGGGAGAGAGAGAGAGAGGGAGAGGGATTAAAGAAAGGAAAGACAAAGAAAGGGGCCCACAGCAGCTTTTGAATACCTGGGAGCAAAGCACCCACACTTCTCTGTGACTTCAGAGCTGATGGTTTGAGACTGAGGCAGGGTGAATGAGGGGGAAGGAAGTGGTGCCCCTCACTCCAGGGATCTAACTGAAGCCTCAAAGAAACCAACAAAGCAGCAAGAACTGCATTACAGTCAACAATTGTTTCAGGTCCTGGTCTCTTTCCAGCCACAAACCTGCAGATTTCTAGGATCTCACCAGAAACCCTGCACACAGGAAGAGAGCATGTACTAACCCCCTTGTGTAACCGTAGTGACTGCTGCTCTCATCATATCAGATTATAATTCTATCCAAGGCATCCCAGAGCCACCTCACGGGTCAAAAGAGGGATAAGAAGGAGGGGAAAGGGTTCTGACATGTAACTTGAGAGCCACCAACATGGCGTATATATGACTGGTGCTTAGCAGTTATTTTTTCATTGGCCCTTGGGGAGCCAGTACCCACACTTGAGTATGTCTTAGTTTCCCACTACTTCTTCTTTAAGAAGCCTACATTCAACTCTGCTGTATCCTTAGCTGGCTAGTACTGAAATTCTCCTTGTAAATGCCACCAATCCCCATAGGACTTGAATTGAGCTCCCTAAATGTCTAGGTGTACTCCTCCAGCTGCAAAGAGAGGCAGTGTGCAATTGTGTCTCTGTCACATCACAGCTGACAAGGTGACTCCCATAAGCCTGTTAGCGAGTCAAGCTCTTTACTGCAGAGCCAGATTCGTCTCCTTTTAGAAGTAAATTTACCAGAATCAGTAAAATAGTTAACAAAGTATATCCCATACAGACCCATGCTTGTGTACGAGTCTGTATGCTTGTGTTTATTCTGTTGGCTGCAATACTCGGGCAGCTGAGAGAGCAGAAACCAATGCTATGAGAGAGAATTAGGTATTAAGAACAGATTTGTGGGCACATAGAGTCTGTCTCCATGTGTCTCAGCCCCAGAAAGTGTCTTCCCACATATCCATTCAAACCACCCCAGTCCTGGCAAAGTCCACACAGCTCTAGCTCTGTGTGTCTAAGAAATAATTCTCACAAGTGAGTTTTCACATGTTCCCTTTTCCCTCTGGGCACAAAGATCTTTAGACTCAGCCGGCTAACTGTCTTGGATTGGATCCATCCAGGAAAGTTTTCATGTGCATATTGCCATAGCAATTTTCCAGTTGCTCACAAAGGTATTGGACTGACAACTGGAAAGCTGATCTAAAAGTTGACCCCAATGATCTTTTGTAAATGCTAAATGGGGTCTATTAACTAAGAGATAAAGATAATTGCATATTTTGCTGTTAAGAGCGCCAAGCAAATGATCTGAAATGCTCACTGGTAGGTTATTCAATGAGGACTAATTTCTTTAAACAAAACCAAACCAAAAAACCACCCCCGCCACCAACAGCAACAACAGAAACACCCAGGAAACTAATCACCAAAGTATACGATCTGGCTATGTATATTGTACCCCATAATAACTAGAAAACAGCATTTCCAAATGAACATGAATTATAGCACTGTTTATAATATAGCACTGATAGGAATTTATCTTGACTTTTGGGCTATCAGCAGCCAGCCATGAATAAATAAAAATACCCATGTAATTCTAAATGAATATTTGATTTTTATATCATTCAACTTGTGTGTTGTCTCCAAGAAAAACATTGGAATTGATACCTCTAGATAAGATAGACAAGTTCAAAAAGCTTAACCTTAGCCTTGTAAGCAGAATGTTCAGTGTAACAGTGTAACTATTCTAGATTTGATAGGCATTTGCTTGTTTGCTATGATGCTTCTTTTATTCATTCAGCCACTGAAATATTTATTGAATTCCTAATATGTTGCTAGGCAAACAAAATTGCAAGTCTGGAAGGTTTTAACACATCGAAACGAGAATCTCCTAAATTCATGTGGGCACACTCCTTCAATGCACTGCCCATAGGTAATTTGTGTGAGTCTTCATACACAGTTCAGTGTAGCCTAGAGTCTAGACCTAAAGCCTACTATTTTGGTTGTGTTCCCCCCCCCATATTATTATTTTATGCTAGTTAAACACGGCCGTCTCTTGTGCTGATTTGGGAGCTCATTCATATATTAAACTTTTTAAACTACAGGGGATACATATGCTCTAAGTTTTAGACCAAGGAAATGGCTAAATAGAGGCTGACCAATTGAGAGAAAGTAAACCCCACAGAGGTTGTATTGGTGACGATGATGTTGAAATGTCCACCCCCTTTTGTGTTTAGCCATGTGCTAGTTGTCCTAGTGAAATCATATATTATCTTAATTTCCCAGCTTAGCTGGTGACTCCTTTTTTTGCAGACAAGAAAACAAAGCCAACGGCGGCTGTCACGAGTGACCTGGATTGCGCAGATTTTCAGTTTGTTGGAAGTTTGTTGACTCTGTGGGTTATGGCTTCTAGTCTCTCAGGGAGTTTTTTCCATAGATTAACCATGTGGATTTTGACTATTTTCTTTTCCAAAGTGAGGCTCATGGTAAACCATGTGGAGCTGAGGTCACGAAGGATGTAATCCAGACTCGAAAGCGGAACTTTGGAACGACTCCACTGATTGAGGCTCTGGAAAAAGTGTGACCTAGGATGACTTCTTCTCTATGAAGCACAAATATGGAGAGACTCCATGTAAGAAGGCCTGGAGAAAAGCATATTGAATGTAGAGTCAAGTAGCTTAGGCCTCAATTCCCTTACCTATAAATGAGGCCAGTATTGGCCAGAGCTAGTGGTCTCCAAGTCTCCTTGCAATTTCCAGCATCCTAAGCTAGCAGGACAAAGTTGCTTAGATTTCTGTACATGAGTTGCTGGACTTCAGGGAGCTGCAGGCTTGGATGAGAATGTAGTATGGAAGCTTCCATGCACACATCGCACTGCTAGTCATGGGTTATAGTGGGGCCACTCCAACCATTTAGTCACCTAAACTCCTAGACTGAGTTAAAAAGAAAAAATCGAAAGGATAAGTTCTTTCTCAACCTTGAAATACTCTTGGGAACCCATGAAAGGAATTTCTCAAGGGTCATGCTGATTGAGGCATTAAAGATATGAGGACCCGCCTGGCCTTCAGCTGGTTGGAATAAGGACACTGAGACTCTGTAAGAGCGTGTGGGATAGTTTTGGTTTGATTCGTAGATACATATTTATCACAAATCTATGAACACTGGCCCAAGCAACTGTCTGGGAGCTTCGAATATCAGTATTTCTGTTGACTCACTTCTAATTCCAACGTCTGGCTCCCATTTTGTTCACTGTAAAAGGTAGACTGGGTCCCCCAAACCTGCTTCCTGGTTCTAGAACTCTGAATTGGTTTGTTTGGCTTCTATATCTTGCATTGGGTTTGGAATAGTTGGCTTCTCACAGGGTATAGGTCATGGGTGTAATTGGTTTGACAAGTAGTTTCTATGGGGAAGAAAAGCCCACCGTGTACAAAACAACTCACATCTGAGTCGGAGCTCGTAGTCGTGTGGAGTGGGTGATGATTGTGCTGTCAGAGAATTGTCATCCTGGAAATGGCAGGAGAGGCAGGTCGGTGCAAAATGGTCTTGCTGTGGAATCCTGGAGACTGCTTGCCTTGGGAGCTTCTGTGAGCTGCCATCTTGAAAGGAGAAGAGGTCACGTGGATCTGTGGAGGTCCGTGCTAGTAACTGAGTTCAGAGAGGCTAGCATGTGGCATCAGTACTAAATGCAGCAAATATATATGTATATGTATATGTGTATGTGTATGTGTATGTGTATATATATATGTGTGTGTGTATACACACACACACACACATATCCAGGTTCAATAGAATATTTACTGCAAAGAAGTATTAGACTGGCCAATGTGATATGGAGTGGGTAGCCCAAAATGGCTGTCTGCACACCGGAAAACATGAAAACCCCAGAGCTTCTCAGTCAATGAGAATGGATTCCTCAGCAGTCGCAGAATGGCACTGGGAGGCCTGGAGGGATCCTGGAGGGCCACTGGTCTGCAGTCCATGTTGGAAGTCGGAAGAAGCTGGGGTCTGATGTCAGCAAAGGCTGGCGGAACAGCAATAGGGTATCTGTGCTCACCAGCAAAAGATGAGAATGGACAAGGACACACCTCGGCTTGTCCCTTGCTCATCGTCATATCTAGTTGCTGTCAGAAGATGGAATGTGACTTCTTCAGCTAATCCTTCCTGCAAATGCCCTCACAGACCATGCCAGAGGTCTGTGTCTTAGCTGATTACAGATACAATCAAGTCACAGCATTAACCATAATGCTGTACCGTAGGTAGCAGGATTCATGGGGACATGCTGGGGTTATAGGGGCTATAGAAGCTTTAAAAGCTGAGCCTTTTCTTAAAGGAACAAGGCAAGGAGAACCTGACTGTGATCTCTGGATTTGAGACTGTAGTCTCTGGATTTTAGACTGTCATCTTACAGCTTAGTAGCCAACGCTGAAACCCCTTCTCTAAACTGAAGTGAAGCAAGCAGGGAGAGAGGTTGGAGTGGTTAATCTCCTCACTGTTTGAGGCTCGGAGTATGTCTCTTTTGAATGCCATCTACTGTTCAGTTCAATTCAGGAGCCTGGCCTTGAACTGAGCCGAATGGTCAGCCTGCCACAGTTTTCCATAAAGGATTGGCACAGGATTGGAAATGAAGGCTCTACAGTTGGGATGTTCACACACTGTAGAGAAGGTTCTAAATTGGGTGTTCTAAATTGAGGCCATCTCAGGATAATTTGGGCAGGGTGTGCCTGTCTCTCTTGTTCTTCATTACCTTCATAAAATAAAACAGAAGCCCTAGTCTTAATTGCTCAATTTCTAGGCCCTCGATGCTATCTTTAGGGTCACTTATTTTCCTAGATTTCTTGCAGTTTGACATGCTGACAGCTTCCATGCGGTGTAAGGCTTTTCGTATTGTCTCCACTAAGACTGGAAAGCCTTGTTCTTTATGATGTACCTGTCTGATGTCCCGCATGGGGCTTGGCATTCTAGATGTCATATTTAAGACCTGAAGAACTTTTCAAAGTGGCCGTTTAAGCCTCCGGTCATGAGGCTTGAATCAGAATTGTCCCTGCTCTTCTTGTGACAGGGCCCATTCTTTTCCATTAGATCTTTCTTTGAACTTGACGCCTTTAGTTCTGGACTCTCACTCTGGTGTCCTCAAGAACAATAAAGGTCTTTTGCAATTTCAGGTGCTGTGCCTGGGATTTAAAACTGCTGTCTGCTCTTTTGCTTAGCCTGTAATTGCTTAAAGCAGGAATCCACGAGCATTTGCCTGTTTTAACCAATGGAGCTTACCACTCATTCTGTTCTCCACCATGGTGAGTGGAAGGCTTTGGCTTTGAACGATGGTGGTGCCTGATAACACCAGTACTGAGTGAGCCCTGGTAATGGTGTTTGCTGTCATCAACCTTGTATACTATAAAATAAACAATTTCACTATCCTTTTCTCTACCTAACTCTTGTCCTTCTGCTGTCTTTTAACTCACGAAAGAAAATAAAATGGATGTGCTGCATTACATAAAACATAGATTTTTGTGGCGCACTTGGTGGCCAGTGGTGTTGAGTGGTGACGGAACAGTGACTTCAGAAATAAACTGAGCAGAGGAAGAGGAGAAAAGCAGCCATTCACATCTGGACTCTAGTTTGCACTGAACTTGGGTTGCAAAGGTGGGAGGTGTTTATGATTCTCCCTGTTCCCACTGTGGGTGGCCAGAGCTGCCAAGAGCATGGTTTTATTTATCTTGGAGGAGTTGCTATGATTGTTGATCAGAACTACTGGCATTTGGGGCTTACGTATCGATGAATGCATGATCTGTTGGCATTTCAAGAATATGGCTATAGTATTTCTCACCCCAGGACAGAAGTTACATAGCTGGTTCTCCCCATGGTCTGGCTCAGGACCATGAGCATCCTCCATCATCAGGGCTCTACACAGAGAACTGTGTAGCTTAACAGTCTAAATGCCTTTGGGGGGGCAGGGGGAGTTCAACAGAGAGAAATGGTTAAGAAAGAAATTTGACAAAACCAACGTGTGTAATAATGTGCCGCCAGTGCCAGTGTTTACAAGGAGCTTTTGGGGACATTCAACATGCTGATGTTATAATGATTGAAGTGGAACAGGAGAAAACATACACACAGAAAGAAGAAAACCTAGAATATAGCATGTTGAGCACATAATGATCCCAATTATGTTTAAAAAAATCACAGAAGAAAGAGGAAATGGAAAGATACCAAAATGTTACCAGTAGCTATTTCTGGGGTAAAGAGTTATGGGTTCTTCTTTCTTTCTTTGTGCTCTCTCTCTCTCTCTCTCTCTATATATATATATATATATATATATATATATATATATATATATATTCTCCCTAACTTTAGTAAAATTGCATTTTTATAATTAGAGAAGCAAAGCTTAAAAAAATAGTAAAACATAATTTCTCATATTTTGGGGAAAACTCTCTTTTGAGAACAGGGACACTTATTCATTCCCTGGTCTTTCTGCTTTCCCCGGGGGACTCCTGGTTGACTGGATTAACACATTATCGTGTGTGTGTGTGTGTGTGTGTGTGTGTGTGTGTGTGTGTGTGTGTGAAATAACACCTATTTGACAGGAGCATGAGGGAACCCTGGAAGACATGACAGTTTTAATAGTACTGGCTGACTAAGAACTGTCAGGGTCACAGGGTGATTAAGGTAGGGTCTGACTGAAGGAACATGATGTCCCCCAGTGCGGGCGTGGGTACCTTGTCTTCTGTTTATATCAAGACTATATGTGGAGCAATTCATCAAGGAGAGTGTTCAGGATCCATCACCTTGCTTAAATTAGGGCAATCCGAGGCAGAAATAGCAGAGAAACAATAATAGTATAATTAGTGGTCCTCTGCCTTGTGCCTAGTGGCTTTCCACCACAGCTTGTCAGTATCCCAGGGAAGCCAGTAGTTTTACTTAAATGCAAATTCAAAACCGGAGTAGGCTTAGTTCTTGCCTGCATCTCAGAGGTTGTCAGTTTGTGCTTTTGGAATTTAAATCTCTGCCCGTTTGTCTCCAGAACCTCCTGTGCTCATGAAGTTTTCTCAGACGTCTAGTAAAATTCACGCAGGAATTTATATTAAGCCATTTGCTTTTCTTTCAAATGAAATAAGAGATGGAAGCCAATAACATTTGGACCAGTAAAAACACCTAGCAAAGGATAGAAGTTTTTAGTTTTTAAAGTATTTTCTGTTTGGCATTATCAAAGTTGTTAAAACGAGGATTTCAGAAGTTTATTAGGCACTTACAAGTAATTTATTTGAAATCTTAAGAAAACTTGTATTTCTCCCACTGAGCATTGGGTTGCTTGGTCAATGGGAACCGCCAGAGAGGCAGTGTAACACTGAATAATCCCAGGATGCAGACAGACTCCTCTTGTAGGTGAGGGTTTGTGCTTTATGGTGTTTCTGACCTTGGGGAAATTATTTAACTTCATAGCCTGGTATCTCTCATCTGTAAAATGGGATTAATAATACCTACCCCACAGGATTCTTGCAATGAATAGATGAGGTAATGCTTGTAAGGCATTTGGCACAGAGCCCAACCCCTGGTTCCAGGACTCATCGATGGCAGCTTTTATGTTTATTACTGGGAGTTGAGAAGCTTGGAGCCTGTACTCCGTTCTGCTGTGTTGACTTTGGCTTTAAGAAAGGCACTCAGCCCTCTGGGCCCTAGCCCGTCTGCAGAATAGTAACAATGTTCTAGAAGGTAAAGACAGGACAGAATTACAGCTGAGGACGTGTTTTCAAAGGGTGTGGGGCTCCACTGATACTTGTGGTAAACTTGAAGATGAGCAGCAGGCAGCAGGGGTGGTGGTGGTGGAGAATCATCAGCTCTTCTTATTCTGGCTCTTCTCTGGGAGCGCGCCTGCACTGAACAAGTCAAGTGAGTTATACCGAGTCCCTCGGGGCAGAAAAGCTTTCACCCAGAAGCACTAGGATGCTGTCCACCCATCTGCCTGATTTGTTGCGTTCTCACCAAGGAAGAGCCCAGCTCGACTGAGCCTGCTATGAGAACGCGATGCATCTTTCCCCAGGCTGTGCCTTCTGGCTAATAGGGAGTCTCCTGACAGGGCAGCTGCTGTTGTACTTGCTCTCAGGAGTGAGGGAAGGGTGGAAAGAGATGGTTGCTTTCTTCCCTGCAAGTTGTGCAAGCAGGAGGCAGGGTGGTGGGGGAACACCAGACAGACACAGTGACTGACTGTGTGTCTGTGTGTAGGCTTGTCTGTACCCCTCAGACCAAGTGGCTACCCATCTTGGCTGCATCCTGAGTTGCTACCAACGTGCTACAAAGCTTTACCCTGGTAAACTCACATCGAAATTCCTGCCTCTTTTTGCAATTCCAGTAGTGTGAGTATTGACTGGCCCCCATCCTGTAGTAGGCATTTAAGAGTCAGAGCAAACAGAGGGAAATTATATTCTATCCCCACTGAACCAGCGGCCACAGATTCAGCACTCTTGGTGTGCTTTGGCGTGGTAATGCAAGGACAAGAAAGAGGCAGTTAGTTCTTTGGAATCAAAGACTGGTGCTTGTTGGGGCAGAGCAATCCTTTCAGAGACTGATCGTCAGTCCTCTCCAAATTGTAGATTCCCATGGGATTCCACTGTCCTCACAGATAGCTTCGGCCCCAGCACTAACAGAATTCAGTTTCAGCAGTGTGCATTGGACATTGGGGGTGGGGGCATCACCTGCTACAACGACTTCCTTTTCATCTACTTGGGAACTATTCTGAGTCTTGGTAGGGGAGTCACCATATTTTATATTATGAGTAGAAAGGATGCAGACTCAAACAATGTGTCCACCCCTCCCCAAAAGATGATTTACAGCAAGCGGCGAGCCACAGAATGTGCAAGGCTAACTTTCTCATGTGGAAGAGAAAAATTATTGCAGTGCCCTTTAGCTAAGTACACTCACTTCAGCCTTTATGGATGGTGGTGGTCACGTGCTCACCCCTTCACAAGGAAGAGAACTTGGAACTATTGCAAGGCAGAAGCCAGAGATGTGGCTCTGATGATATCTGATACTGCAGCACAGGCAGTATCTATCGAAAGCAGGGTTTTTCTTGGTTTGTTTGTTTGTTTGTTTGTTTGTTTTTTAAAGAAGGTACATTCCTGCAAAAAAGGCAGAATGAACTGAGCCCTCTTTCATCTTACCCACCAGTGCTTTAGCAGAGAGAGCTGGCATTCCTGCGTCTTAGCAGGGCCATAGAGACAACAATAAGCTGTTGGTGAGAATGCATCCGTGAGGGGTGTGCAGCCTCGCATGCACACAAGAGCAGAAAGAAGCGGGAAGGGAAGCCCAACTGGAGTTATGCAGACAGGGGATGAAGGTTTTCTAGTAAGTCTTCAGCAAATGTTAACACAGAGCCCAGGACTAGCTGCAGTTTGTTTCGCTAGCCAAAATATCCCAAGGAGTGACTGATTTGGAGTAAACCAGGAAAGATTTGGATTCCAGCTTTAAGACCCATGAAGTGTAGAGACCTACACTAGGCTTGAGCATCGACTTCAACTTCTTCTGAGCTTTTCAGAAGATCAAAGGTTATAATGTACAAGAGCCCCGGACACAGGAGGCAACACTGATAATTAGGCCTCATTATCACCAAACAGGAAAGCTATCTCTCTCACTTTAAGCTGTTATTTAGAAGATGTCTGCTTGGCTGGAGATAGGGCTCACCGGTTAAAAGTACTTACTGCTCTTCCAGAGAACCTGGGATTAGTTCCTAGCATCCATATGGCAGTTTACAACTAACATCTATAACTCCATATCCAGGGAACTTAAACTCACATTGACATATCCTACACAAAACACATGGACAGAAACCCTGTCTCGACGAACCAAAAAAAAAACAAACTAAAATGCATCTTAAACTAATATAAGCAAAGGTCTGTTGAGTGATGGAATCCAGAGACAACAAACCTTGCTGTGAAAGTTCTGACTGTGCCACCCCAAAATATGATATCCTGGTTATTTTCTGCTGAGTCCCTTGAAAAATAACAAATGCCTGAGAGGTTTTCTCCAAATTTGCTTATCTGCCTAAAGACAGTTTCTCCAGGAGATTCAGTTGTCATTCCTGTCCTTCCTAGAAGTTTCATCAACCGAAGACATTTGAATGCTGTCTGTCACAGGAGAGAAGCTTCGTAGGTGAACTTTGCCATGAGCATTCTGCCTCCCTTCTCTCCCCAAGGGCGTGGCTTCCTTCCTCAAAATCACCCTTACCTAAGCTCTCTGACCCTGCTTCCATTCCCTGAGGAAGGCAGCACCCTCATGACCAGGTGTCCCTGCCTTTTTGAATGTTTGCTTTTCTTTAGGTGCACGTGCGCACACTTGTAACCTATCCTCTAAAGATCCAGATAGTAAATATTTTAGGCTTTATAGTCCATGTGGTATTTGTTGCAAGTATAAAACTCCACCCTGGTATATTGAAAGCAGCCATAGACAATATTTAAACAAGTGAATGCGGTTGTTTGCCTGTTAAATGTTACAAAACCAGGCAATGGGCTGGATTTTGCCTTTGGGCTAAGGTTTATCACCACTAGAGCAAGAGAGGCTAATTGGAAAGTGTGGAGAAGACTGATTGCTCAGTGTTCTTACAGGTAGGCCTTGTCAGTGTCCTGCAACAGAGAAACCCAGGCAAAGCTTGGCTGGCATGACAGATGGCATTGCCTGTGGTATTGTTAGAAACAAACTGTGTGGCTTGCCTTTTGCTACTTTGTGGATTCTTCTTTCTTCCATTCTTGTCCACGTTTTTTCCCCCAACCCTTTCAGCCCCCTAACACTAGATAAGAGAGATAAAAGGATGGAGAAGGAAGGAAAGAGATCCTTAGGGGGTGACATTATCATCAGACCACTTCCTGCTGATTTGAGGTGTCTAGTTTCTTGGGGCAAGTTTGGTCTTTGCCATCGGGATATCTAATTTCTTCTTCTTGCTTCTTCTTTAAGCATGACTTACTAAATGAACCGTAACTAACAACGACCAACAACAACCAACAGCCAACAACCCACCATGCCTCTCGGGAAGCTAGCAGTTATATACCCTCTGAAAAGACCCCAGATATCACACAACTGCAGAAACTACATGCAGCTGGAAATAAATAAACAAATAAATAAATCACACCCCTGCTAGAACGTGAGGCAAATCATGAAGCAACCGTATATTGCCACCCCTGGGATTAAAACAAAACAAAACAAAACAAAACAAAACAAAACAAATTCTTATAATATTTCTGTTTTTTTTTTTTAAAGAAACCAAAATTCCAAATTTCTCATTACAAAATTGAGCACTGGGGTTCCAGGCAGACCTATAACGGATTCTCTTCTCAAGAGAATAGCTAGCCACTGGCCACAGCCCTCCTCCTTTCCAACTTGAATCCAGCAACTCCTAGCACTCATGAGAAAGTAAACACTTGGTAGAACTCTAGCTTGGCAGCCTCCCCACCCCCACTGTGGGGCGAAAGTAATCTTCCATGGGTTATACGAACGGATGCAAGCATTGCCACTAATCAGTGAGTTAGCCATTTCAGCAAGGGGTAAAAAGATAGGATTAAAGTCTTTATCTCTCAAAACAGCTTCCAGAGAAATAACTATTAAATGTAAAAATCATTATGTTGGATTAATTTTGAAAAGTAATTAAGTGTTAGAACCTTGCTAAGGGTCTTCGAACTGCTTACTTATCTTGAAACATACTTACATGATTTTCTATATTTGGGTAAAAATTGTGGGTTGGTTTTGGTTTTTTTTTTTTTTTTTTTTTGCCTTACGCATGACTAGTTTTGTGACTCTATTAAGTAACCAGAGTTAGACAAAGAAACCAACAATGACTATTACAACCTACTTGAAATGGCTCTGCTATTTGGTGTTGGTTTGGTGTTGGTTTGTTTGTTTTTTTTCCCCCAAGTGCATTGCACACCAGCGCCTGGCATGTAAATAAATATTGCTGCTCTTATTCGTTAACATTGTCGTGGTGATATTGTCACAGTGTTCCTTATTCAGATGATGCTAACGGGGGTGAGACAGGAGACTGCCTGGCTGGCTGGATATACCGACCCCTTGACAGTGTGTGTGAGCGGGAGGGTCGATGCCAGGGTATGATGTTCTCAGCCCTGGTTTCCCCTTTGACCCAGCTTGGCTGTACCACCATGTCTGTGGCTTTTGTAGTCACTTCTGAGCTGACCTTTCCTCGTTCACTGTCCTCTTCTCTTCCCCTGTGTGGAGCTTTGTCAGCTTTTCTAAAACCAAGAGCTCTTTGAAACTATGAGGGTCCTCCAGCTTCATAGTCAGGCTCTCTCGGGCTCCTCCAATCGCACTTGGGCTTCAAAACTTCTGCTTTTCACTGTCATGGGGACACTCTTCCAGCCACACCTTCTTATCCACAAGTCCCCAACAGGCTAAGCAGCTCCACACTATTCTTACTCCCTGGATAACCCTTATTTCTTCCTGACATTTAAAGTTCTATGTTTGCTTTCATCTGAAGTCAAATTCCAGCATTGGGCCACTTTGGGCCTCTGTCTTTCTGATGACAGGAGGGAACTCCTCCCCCACCCCGTCCCCATCCCCACCCCCAACTCCTGGGCACCTGACATTGACACACTCACTGTCATGTGTTCTGAGCCCACCCACTGACATGCCCCCTCCACTCTCTCACACACACAGGCAGTGCCCCGTGTTCCACTCTATTCCACACAGTACAGAAGCCCTCCGATATAATACTTGCACATAGTTTCCCAAACCCTACGTTTACAAGCCACGGGGGCCATCTATGCATCTTGCAGCTGCCTCCACAACACCCAGTGTTATCCATGGGCTACAGGAGGTTATCAATAAGTTCTTGTGAGATAAGCAAATGACCAAGACACTTGACAATGCTATACTTTTTTTTTTTAACTGAAAATGTGTAAGCTATGGCAGAATCCATAAAGATTCTTTGCCCTCCTAAGCACCCTGCATGCTTCTGCCCTCCCAAGTACCTTGGGCCGTTCCTGGCACACATAAATAAGTGGTTAAGAAATGATTGTTGACTGACTGGAAGAATAACTCTCAGGAAAGTGTCATGTGTCACTTTTCCACAAGTGTAGGACCATTGTCTAGAATTTTAAGCGAATCAATATGGGTGTCACATTAGAGGCATTTAGCCCCAACAATGTTTCCAGTGGGTTACTTCCACCTAATGCTGTGCCATCTGAGAGACTTCCGAGGCTGATACAGTAGCCAGGCTGATGGGCTGCTAACACCTCAAATGTCACCACACTTGTAGGACCAGTGAATTCACATCATGCGCAGCGCTCTCCGATTTAAATTGTTGCCACTTAATATTCACTGAACGTCGGCCCTGCACTTTTGTCCTCAGAAAAAAACAGAGGCGGCATGAGCTCGTGCAGTGGGCTTTGTTCGCTGTAATTAGTTGGTGATAGAACAGTGTGGATACAGCGGTTCAGCAGGGCCAGGGAAGCAGTGCCCTAGGTGCAAACGGGGCTCTGGCCTGCGCACTCCTTCAGCTCCGTGACAGTTCTGGAGTGTGGTGGCCAAGCCAGGAAAAAGAGAACAGCTTCGTTCTGGAAGCACCTTGGTTAGCTTAGACATCCTCTCTGTTGGTTCCCTGTGATACCTCGCACCCTGGTTCCTTTGTTCCTCTTTGGAGCCGACCCTCCTGGAAGCTCTGCCTGGAGACTGAAGTTGCCATTTTATTGTTCTTCTCCAGAGCCTCACTGGTTTCTAGCTGTGTTTTGGTGGATCTGGACTGCAGTTAACCTTTCAGGGAAGCAGAAATGTGAAGTTGAAACAAGAAAGATGCTTTAAGAGACCTTAGCACTTGCCCACAGTCCTAGCACTAGGAGGAGGAAGGAGAGTCGAGAACCTACACTAACCTTGCTTACATGACTAGGTCAGCCTGGCTACATTCGACCCTGTTTGAGAGAGAGACAAAGGACAGAGAAGGGCAGAGGGAGGGAGGAAGAAGATGATGCTAAGTTGCTTTCTGGAACCCTGTGGCTGTTGGTGCTGGCCTGTTCTCTATATACAAAAAAGGAGAAGGTGACATACCCAAGTTCTTGAAGGAGACATGTAGTAAGAGCACACATCCCTGGACTCCATGGTCAGGGCTCATGCTAAGGCTTATCAGTGGAATTCATTCCTCTTCAGGAACCTGCATTTAAAAATCACAAGTTTGTGCTTGTGACAAAGTCTTTTAAGAATGAAGGCCACTGCTGGGCGTAGTGGCGAACACCTTTAATCCCAGCACTCGGGAGGCAGAGGCAGGTGGATTTCTGAGTTCGAGGCCAGCCTGGTCTACAAAGTGAGTTCCAGGACAGCCAAGGCTAACAGAGAAACACTGTCTCGAAAAACAAAAAAAAAAAACAAAAAAAAAAAACAAAAAAAAACAAAAAAAAAAAGAAGGAAAAAAAGAAAGAAAGAAAGGAATGAAGACCACTGTTTCCAGTAGCCTTTTAAAAATTAAACTTTTGTTTCTTCCTTTGGTGTACTATAATATGCAAGTTAAGAGATTTAATTTGATGGTAACTTGCATAAGAATTGAGGGACTCTTTAAATACTATTGGCTGACAGTTTCGGGGGGAATAACATTTTATCATCAACATTTTATTACATTTTATCTATGTCTATTTATTGTGTGCATCACACTTTATTTATTTATTTTTGCATTTATTTGTGTGTGTGTGTGTGTGTGTGTGTGTGTGTGTGTGTGTAGGTCAGAGGACAGCTTTTAGGAGTTGGTTCTCTCCTCTGCTACGTGGGTCCCATGGACTGAGTTCGAGTCATCAGGACTGCCAGCAAGCACCTTTAACTGAGCCATCTCGCAGGCTCATATTTTATCATTCCTTTGGGTTCAGAAAATTTCCAAAGCTAAGTGCATAAGCAGATAAGGGGATTTCGAGTTCTGAAAGCAGGATGTTAGCTGCGGCTCTGCTTCCCCGGGGGAGCACGAGTCACTTTACACCAATCAGTGTCTTCCAAAGTGTGAGATACATTATTATTGGTGTTGGGCGAGATGTGTTAGAGTGGATAAACCTTCTATTAAAAATTTAATTTATTTTAATGTGTAATTGGGAAGTATCACAAACATGACATCATAGATAATACTCTTCATGTACAAACTAAAAGGTAAATTTGTGTGAGGATGGCAAGACCTTTAAAAAGATTAACAGTAAAGTGAAGAAGGCAAGTGAGGGTGACGCTTACAAAAGATATAGGCTTAGTTGAGCTGAGCTTTCCTCCAGTATAAAAGCTCTGTAATTCTTAGCCTAGCCTTTCCTTATTTTTTATCTCAGTTTATTTTAAATTGTTTTTATGTGTATGGGTGCTTTGCTGTGTGCAAATCTGGGCACCGTGTGCCTGCCTGGCGTCTAAGGAGGCCAGAAGAGGACATCTAGATTCCCTGGGTAGCTGTGAGCTGCCGTGCAGGTCCTGGGAATTGAACCCCAGTTCCTCTAGAAGAGCAGTCAGTACTCTTAACTGCTGAGCCATCTCTCCAGCCCCATCCTTTATGGTAAATTGTTGTGCTTGCAGGTTTTGTATTTGTCTTTATCACACAGAATGTCTAATTCTGGTGCTATCACAGCACACATACAATTTTAGCTTTCATGCTATGTGAAATATTTTATGTTAAAAATGAAACCCTTAATGCCACATTGGAAGGATTTTGCAGATAAAATCAGTGCGTTGCATAATGGGTTTAGAGTGGAACAGGTGATGATAAATGCATTGAGATCCTGTTAAAAGTACTTGATAAGGGTCATCCTCCACGCTCACAATGATGGGAGGCTAATTGTATACACAACGCAAGGGCTTCACTGTGCTCATGGTGTAAGGAGTAAATCCATCCCACATGGTAGGCTCTTCCTAAAGAGTTAGCAATGAAACTTCCAATTCTCTATAAGTAATTATTAGAAAAAACATGGCTAGATGACTCTACAGCAGAAACAGTGGTATTTGGGGGAAGGTTGCTAAAAAAACCAAAAAAACAAAACAACAACAACAAAAAAAAAAAACAAAAAAACAAAAAAACCCCAAAACACCAAGTGTCAGTTGTAAATAATAGAATACTTCATTTATTTGATGTACATTATTTGGTTAAGCTTCAGAAATAATATTTGAGATTGGCACAAAATGGGTATAGAGACTGGAGAGATTCTTTTAAAAAAAATGGATATTTTCTGTATTTACATTTCAAATGTTTTCTCCAGGTCTCCCCTTTAGAAAGCCCCTATCCCATCCCCCCGCCCCCTGCTTCTATGAGGGTGCCCCTCCCATCTTCCCACCCTGGCATTCCCCTACATTGGGGCATTGAATACACTCAGGCCCAAGGGCCTCGGACTGGAGAGATTCTTCGTGGTTAAGAGCATTTGCTGCTCTTGCAGAGGACCAAGGTTCTGTTCCCAGCACCCACATAGTGGTCTACAACCACCTGTAACTCTAGTGCCTGGAGATTTGACTCCTTTTTCCGGCCTCAGTGGTCACCAGACAGACATGTAGTATACAAACATGTACAAATACAAACAAGTCATATAAAACAAGACGAAATAAAATGAATTAGTTGGAAATGAGTTTAAGATGATCACTTACTGTTCTTTCATGAATGACTCGCTGTTCCGTCAACTCACTTAGACAGTGAATTCTGACACTGTGAATGGAGATGTCCCAACTACCAATGTCTTCAGACCCAGGCTAGGAGGTCACTAGGTTTTCTGGCACACACAGGAAAACTGGATAAACTGGCCACTCAACTAGAGTAAAGATTACAGAAGATCACAGAAGACTTTCTCAAATATTTGCATAGCTGCTGTGTAGAAAGGGGACTGGATTCTCACTCTCTTATTATTTCAGAATGCAGCGTGAGGACCAAGAAAGTGATGGCAGGAAATAAGTTTTCAGAGTGTGTGTTCTGTGGTCATTATTGTGCTATACATTGTGTGTGAGCGATCTTCTTTTCCTTTTCATGTGTATGTGTGTACTGTGTGCACATGTACATATGTGTGGTAAGAGGCACTATCATATCTCCTGGTTTTTTGTTTTTGTTTTGTTTTTTTTCTAGATGAAGGAACCAGGCAAAGGGTTAAGCCACATGATGTGATTTTTACACCATGAATGGTTTGAATCTGAAATGTGCCAGAGGCCATTTTCTTTGTTAACATTTTGGTTGCTGGTCTGTGGTTGCTGCTGAGAGGTGGTGCGATCTGTAGGAGATGCAGCCTAGTGGAAGGAAGGAAGGCCGCGGGAGGCATGGCCTTAAAGTACTGGGACCTTGGCCTCTTCTCTCTGTCACTATTAGCCACAGTGATGGGAGCAGCTTTGGTCTGCCACACACTCCCTGCTATGATATTTGGCCTTAACGCAAGTGAAAGCAACAGTACCTGGTGACTGTGAAGGGAAACCCCTGCGGTCGCGAGTCAAAGGGAACTTTTCCCTCTTTTAAGTTCTTCATCTCAGGTACCTTGACACTATGACAGTCACTTGACACACGCGTTCGTACCTGGGAAGTGGGATTCCGAGCTCTGACTGTAGCCTGGCTCTGCGATCACATTTACTTTACACTTGTTATTCTGTTTCCATTTTCAGAGCATGTGCTTTGTGCAGACCCTGTACTTGACAGTTTATATTTTCCCAGCAGCATAGCAAATTAGGTATTGTTAGTCTTGTTTTTTTTTGTTTTTTTTGTTTTTTTTTTTTTTTTTTTTTTTTTAATAGACGGGAAGAAACAAAGCTCAAAGGAATTAAGAAACTTAAGCCCAAAGCAAATGACTCGGAATTGCAATTCAGTAGGCTCCCCAGACCATGTTTACCTTCCCTAGAGATACAGAGTCTGGGGGTAAAATCTTTTGGGGAAGGAAATTAAATATTGTTTTATTCTTTGAACATTCCAAACATTTATACCATCTCGTATCTGTACAACATTACTTCCCTTGTGCCTTTCCCCCTTCCCGTCTTGGCTTGCTATCTTCCTTTTCTTTTCCTTTTGTTAATAACCTTTCTCACTCCATTGGTGCTACCTGTATGCATATGGGCATCTGGGCATTCACTGAGGCACAAGCAACCTACCAGTGGCCACATCTTCAAAGGAGGGTGCCTTTTCCTTCTTTAGCAGCCATTAATTGCCAGAAGCTCCTCCTGTAGGGTGTGGCCTCTACCACCCATGCTAGAAATTTAACTCGTTTGATCTTAGACACGTCTTATGAGATTAACCAGAGCTGCTATGAGGTGGTGTGTGTGGAACAGCCATACAGCCATATTATATTCAGAACTCAGCTTCTCATAGCTCTCCTCACCATCTTCAAGTTAAAAATTCTTCAAGCTCCCTCTGCCTTGAAATGCCCTGTGGCTTGATAGAAACAGCCCATCCACAGTCGATCACTGGGTTTTCCATATTCAGCACATTGACCAGTTATGAGTCTCTGCATTATCCACTATCCACTGCAAAAGAAACTTCTATGACCAAAGTTGAGAGCTATCCACAAATCTGTCGGTAGAACTATTGTTGCTTGGCTGGATGGAACCAAGACTATCTAGTTAGTAGAACTTCAGCACTTGTGATGGCGGGGAGAAGGCAGCGAAGGAGCTTGAAATCCCCCTTGCTCTGCAAACTTTGCGATGGGAATTTACATCAGCTAGGCTGGGAAAGGGTAGAGGGGGTGGACGTAAGCATCATATAAAGTACTGAACCTGACACTTTGTCCTGCTTTGGGATTTTATGATACTGTCTTTTCTTCTCATCTCTCCATGTCATCTTGTTTCTCCCTGGGAGAACTCAGAAGTATGTGCAGATCTCGTTCTGATGTTTAAATCTGGCCCCGGGGCTTCAGTGGCCACGGTACAAACCTCACTTCCTAGGATGCTTCACATGGTGCTCCAGGGAGAAGGTTGGATCATCTGAGCAGTCAGTAGCATGAGCCCTAAGTGGCCCTGTTGCTGAGTACAGAGGAAGATGGAGTGTAAGGCTTCCCACAGAAGGACAGGTAGATTGCCTTCAGCATAACTCCCCTTGGATGCTCTTTATAGCAAAAATGTCCAGCTGTCTTGACTTGCCTTCAGAAGGTATTTATCAGATGCCCAGTTTGATAGGACTAGTTTCCTGCAGGGCTGCCTCAACTTTAATTATCTCCTGAAACTTATCTCTGTCCCAGACATCTTATTGTCAGTTTTGGAGTCTGTGGGTAGAGATACCTTCCCAGGTGATAGTTATCAAGATGTCCTAGGGTGTGGCTCTGGGGTGCCCTGTCTTATCTTCTTCAGACATCTCCTACTTTGTACTTTATATGTAAGGAAGGACCTCACTGTCTCAAGGTCGGAGTGTGTGTATTGTTTGCATTTTTTTTTATTTTCCCCACTACCTCCTCCTTCAACCATTCTTCTATGTATCTCCCACATGTGCCATTTCTCTTTAATAATATCCTGTTGGTAGAGTTTACCAGTGACACATGTCTCTACATGTTTTGCTGTTTGATTTGGCCTCTTCAACTCACTCTGGCTCAAAGCAAAGGTAAGCCAGTTTCTCTCTTTTTCTTGCCCCCATTCCCATTCCTATTACGTTGGACTTCAGGCATTAATTCTGAACATGGACATGTTTCTCTGAAGATGGTGGGAGGGCGCAGAAGAAAGCTGAAGTGACTCAAAGACTGAGTGGCATTTCCCATGGTTTCACAAAGTTCACTGTCCACCTTGTAGTCAAGATATGCAAATGTGTAAACATATGTACAGTGTGATGATTGACTCCTGTTGTGCTTGTGAAATTATAGACCAAAGGGGTCTGTTCGAAATGGCCTGTGCTACTTTCTGTCTACCTAATTCAAAATGGTGGCTTTGACAACCCTATGATATATTGCAGTGGACTTCCAAGTATTTTGATGCAGTAGCCTTGCATGTACAGAGTAGGACCTCCTCTATGTGCCCTATGAGTTGGATAAACACTGGAAAATAAAGATATGTGCACACACACATTCAAGAGCACACACACACACACATACACACACCTATGCACACTCACAATATTTAACATGTTCTTATTTTTAATGATCCAATAATAAAATCTCCTTCAAATGTCTGGCAGTTGGGTCTGAATGCAGCCATCCCATTAGAGTGAGCAGCTGAAATTTCTAAGAGTCGTACCTGTCGCTTTTCGAGGGTGACAGCCAGTTGCAGAGGGGAACACTCACCCATTCTCTGGGGAAATTGCTTTCAGAAGATAGGAGATGTTGTAAGATGGGAACCACTGAGGCTGAGCATAAGCGTTTCCAGGGATCGAAAGAAAGACTGAATGATTTCCTATGTTAAAGAAAAAGCATTGTTGAATATAATAAAAGGGGTTCATTGGCTACTGATGAGATCAGTGGGTTAGGAACCCTTTTTCCATGGTAACAGCATATTCATAACCTTTACAGGAAAAATCCACGGATGTGTTTTGAACAAGTTAAACTTTATTTGGGGTTTTCTAATGAGATTGACTTCAATAACTACATCCCAGCTTCTCTCTCTCTCTCTCTCTCTCTCTCTCTCTCCATTCTCCTTTCTTCTTCTTTACTTTGCTTCTTGGACAAAGATGAAAAGATTACGCTCACATGGAAGAAATTTAAGGACGATCTAGGCTGCATACGAATGTCTTTATTTTGTTCTTGCAATTACCTTGTTAAAGAGATTGTTTCTTTAAAAAGACAGCGAAAGAAAGAAATTAAATAAACCCTGTAGAGACATTCTGCACCAGAGGTTTGCATGTGTTTCCCTGTGTTCTCGGATGTTTGCCAACTATCAAGGGTGAGGCTGCAGTAGAAAATACCGTTCCTTATTTAATGTTTTACACTCCAACCTTCACACTGCCTAGTTGCTTCTCTGGTGACCTCTTTGCGTTTATGGCTGCTGCTTCTCCTCTGTCATCCAACAAGAAGTGCACATGCCTACAGAGACATTAAAGGAAGCTGTTGGTGGAGAGTTGATACAGTTAAACTGCCCTTAACTCGGGACAAACCTCTTAAATAATTAAAACTGTATGCTCCAAGAGTCAGATTTGCATTTCTTTACCAAGTTTATTTAGCACACTTTGTTACACTCAATTAAACGAAAATGTTCCCTTTTATTTTCTTGGCTTTGGCTTGATCACTTTGCCTTTTGGTTCTTATGGCCCTCATGTAATTTCACAGTGCTTAGGTCTCTGAAACTATACACGTATTAATGCACACACAGGTATAAACAGATCCATTCGAAAACATCCTACTTAGATAAGAGAGAATCTTTGCCCAAGGTATCTGATCGTCCTCTCTAACCTAAGGTGTAACCTAGACTACAAATAATTCCTGGTGGTAAAGATGATCTTGACAAAGCTCTTCTTGTATGCATCTTTAAAACAATCAATGTTATGTGGCAGTCCTTTGCCTTCACAAAACGTAATCAGTAAACCTCATAGCAAAAATCTGAAGACATAGGTGTTGACTGAGTATGGAAAGGAAACTGAATGTGGGTGCTGTCTCTGAAGCTCAGCTGGCTGAGCATGCGCAGGCTGCTCTCTGTAAATTAGCTCTTTGCTTAAGCTATGCATGTTTAAGAAGGAATTAATGAGATATCCGCTTCCTAATGAGTGGCGGGATCTGTGGAAACATGATGAGAGAGAAAGGGCATAATTTTGCTTCCTAAGTTGGGGCCCAATATCCCAGCACTTCAGTATTAATCACTATCAGTTTCTTAGGCTTTTTTGGACTCTTGCCTTTTCATTTTCCTACAGGTAAGTAACACAGTTTGAATTGTTCTAGTGGAACTGTAGATGAAGGATGCTCTCTTCTTCATATCCCCGAGGTGTCCCTTTCTGCCTTGGGCTCTTCTGTCCTTGCGTTAGACTGTTTGGGTGTGTGCATGATGACAGTCGATGTGTCTGTATGATGACTATTACGAGGGTTCTGACATGTTTAACTGTTACGGGATCTGTTATGTCTACTTTAGGGTCGACCCCATCCCATATGACACTCCAAAACCAGCGGGCCACACGCGGTTTGTCTGCATCTCAGACACACACTCCAGAACAGATGGTATCCAGATGCCTTATGGGGACATCCTTCTCCACACAGGCGATTTCACCGAGCTGGGACTGCCCTCAGAGGTTAAGAAGTTTAATGACTGGTTAGGTAAGGAATGATTGCGTTCTAGCGGCCCCAATTAACCTTTCCCGGTCTGAGTGTCACTCACTGCGTCCTAATTGAATTAGAGCACTTGGAAGCCGGCTCAGCCATTTCTTGTATGATATGCTGTGGTGTCTAGCTGTAATCCAATTTTGTTAATTAAAGATGAATTTTTAGATATTTAATTTTACTGTGCATCCTTTCAGTGCCTGGCCTCAGCGGCTCTGGGGCAAAGAGCTCGGAAGCTTTGAAACCAATCTCATCTCCCTCCTCCTGCTTTAATGAGGACATTCATTGGCGCACACAAGGCCTAGAATCATATTTTTAATTCGTTGGCTCTAGTCTTTCCAAGGTGTCATTAGTAAAGATGTACAAAAGACCCAGAGGTAAGAGAACGCTTCCAAGTAGCAGAGAGGGCGTGAAAGTCCCTCTAAGAAGCTCAGCTCCTGCTTAGCTCTGTATTCCCTAGATGCAGCTTTCCCGAGGGTCCTGCACAAGGCCTAGGACTCTCCAGACATCAGCTATTCTGACATGAAACCCATCAGATTTTCCTGAACAAGGAAGTGGGGAGGAAGAAGGGGGTGTGGTGGACAGACATGACTACCCAGTCAATGGTCCTGTAATTCAGCAAAACACTGGGTCCTGGGAGGGCAGCTGCCAGATATTATCATTGCAAGGCCAGCCTGGAGTTACACACACCTGTTTGGGCCTGATTGTTAGGGCTGAGGTGCAGCTCAGCGGCAGAGTACAGGCCTACCACCCATTCATCTGCAAGCTGCTAAGGTCAGTCCCAGCACCATAAAGGAAATAAAAACTATAAATAAAATAAGAAAGAAAAAATGGTAAGGCATTTCTGAAGACACTAAAGAGTAATATAGAATAATATAGTAAAGGAAAACATGATTCTAGAAAAATGAAGTCATGAGTATTATGGGAGCCAATGAAAATTACTCAGAAGATTTAGGCAGAAACTTTAAGTTTTGTTTTATTTTATTTCATTTTTTAAAAAAATCAAGCTAAAGCAGGTTATGGGAAAGTTTTAAATTGCTGATTAGAGATGATAGAAGATGCATGTTTATTGACAATAATGTTCATTAAAATGTTTAATATACGTTAAAAATAAACAATAAGCTTTACTATGACCAATTTTGCTTTTTCATGTGTTCATGCATGCCTGTCAACTTGTACATAATTGTCATTAGAGTACAAATCGCCATCATTCTTAGCTACTTTTATTTGATTATTATCGGTAAGACTAAACACTTTGGTATAATTTCTATATTTATCCCTGTTAGTGATAACATAACATGTTGGCTGTACTTTTATGTGGTAAGACATTTCTTTAAAAACAAGCATTTAAATAGATAGCAGTATGTCCTTTGGCAGCAAGAACTGAAATGTGTATTTTCTGATGTTTGTGCTCTTTTGTTTCCGCTGACTTGTTTCTCGGGGTATGAGTTAAAGTCTCAAGCTGGAGCTATACCGCTCTCTTGTTTCTGCTGCTTCCTGGCAACACCGTGCCTTCCAGTGGCAGCCAGGATTCAGTAGTGGTGAATGATGCACCAGCTTCTCGTGATCTTGGCACTGATGCCGGAGCTTTTAAATCTTCTGCCCTTTCAGTAGGTGCTCAGTCTTATTTAAAGCAGACAGATATTTTAGAAGTCATTTAGCAAAGTTGTCTCATTTTTATAGATGACAGAGATGCAAAGAAGTTAAGAGACATTTTTAGTCTCCTTGTGGCATAGTTGGATGTAATCAATTTTTTTTCACTTTTTTTTTCTGCCTTGGCAAACTTCTCTTTCAAGTATTATCTCTTCATTTTAATCACTCTTAACTGTCAAAGGTAATTGTGGTATGCGTGCGTGTGTGTGTGTGTGTGTGTGTGTGTGTGTGTGTGAATGCAGTGTCCAAGAAGTCCAGAGGTGTCAAATTCACTGAAAGGGGAATTACAGACTTTTAGTCCCTGTTTTAGTCACTTTTTATCAATGACTTCTTTGCAGCTATAATTATTTGGGAGTAAGAACTGAGTCTGCTTAGGCATTAAGGAGGTGTGTGGAGCACGTTTTGTTTTGTTTTGTTTTGTTTTGTTTTGTTTTGTTTTCTCTAGGAAGGGCAGAGCTTCAGGGAGGCGTTCTCAGGAACACAGACAGGTTAGATCCTGGGTCTAATCTCGTGGAGCTACTGACCTTGGGTGTATGAGTTCACCTCTTTTCCCCTTGGTTTCCCTCTGCCGAACTAAGGATTAATACTACCTGTCTTTCTGGATTGCTGTGCAGATTAATCAGTAAATGATTGCTGGTAGTGAGTTTTGTGGGCCATTAATAATGGAATGGGGAATGTGGTGAGTGAACCATCAACAGATATTTAAAGGGTGAAAACAAGAAGAGGTCAGAGGAATTATTTAGTAGATTAGAAATAAACACTTGGAGATTTTATAAGGGAAAGCACGCCATAAATGAAAATGTGCCGTAACTAAGGAAATAAAATGATAAGGAAATAAAAAGCTAAAGCCCAGCTGTACATCGGGTCCCTTTCCCTCTCGTCCTCCTAGCCCCCACCCCATCTAGTGAGGCAGAAGGGGGAAGTCTCAGTAAGGGGTGTAGAACTAGAGACCAATGGGAACCCATGGGAAATGGGTAGAGAAGCTGGGTTCCCATAGAGAAGGCTGAGAATAGCTCATGGTTACCAGGGCAACTCAGGGTGCTCAGAGGGTGAGAGATGGTGTGTGATTACTGTACCACTTGGCACTGTTAGGAATCTCTCTCCTGGAAAGGGTGCTTCCAGCCCTTTCTGCCAGGTATGAGTCAGGGTCAGACTAGGGCCTCTGCCACAGTAGGGCATTCCACTCTCGGCAGCTTGGGTCATACAAGTCTTGTCACCTCTGACTGATCTTTGTCTTTCCTCTCTGCTGTCCTCTTCTTTGCAAACACCATTGCTTCTTCTCATGCTCTATTTCTCCAAATTGGGTTAATCTAGTTCAGAGACATTTTACAGATAGCTTTCTTCAAGGTCATTTAGTAAATAAGAAAATTCAAGGAGCTAGTGAGATGACTTAGTAGGTGAGGCCACCTTGCCACCAAGTGTGGTGACCTTAGTTCTATTTCTAGGTCCCACATGGTAGAGGGAGAGAGCTGACATCCACAAGTTGTCACACGATTTCCACACATGCATGCTGGCATACGCATGTATGTATATACACAACCAATCAATCAATCAATCAATCAATAAGGTTCCAGAGGAGCTAACTGGTTTACCCAAGTCTACTTATTGGGTAAATGAGGGGCTGTGTGACTATAACGTGATGAGCTATGAGCATGGGAGAACTTCAGCAGCAGGTTCACTTGGAAGTTGAGGAGCTGTTTGGTCAGGTGCTAAGACTGCACATATTTGAAAGATGGTTTACAGCCCACTCATCTTCACTCTCCCCCGACCCACGAGCTACAAGGCTTGAGGATCTCTAATGAGCTCACTGTTGACTTGGAGGTGGCAGGCCCTCATTAGTATGTCCATATGCCACAGGGCAGGTGTAATGCAGAAAGTTATTAATATGGGATAATTGATGAGACTGGCTACCATAGTCCACAAGATCAAGCTGAAGCTAGTAATAGTCCAAGGATAGAAAAGTGGGATAGCATGTTGACATTATAAAGCAGTGGAAGACACCTGCTTTTATATTTACTGGGGTTTTTTTGTTTTTTTAATATATAAACTGTTTGACCTTTCGACTGACTCTTGGGGCCCCTTTTTGGTGAGATGGGCAAGAGCAAGAATATTACCTCATGGTTGTTGTGAGGTGTCCTAGTTCTGGCTACTATTGCTTTGATGAAACCATGGCCAAAAGCAAGCTGGGGAGAGGAAGGTTTAGGTGGCTTTTACCTCCATATCGCTGTTCATTACTGAAGGAAGGCAGGACAGGCATTCAAACAGATCTGAAGGCAGGAGCTGATGCACAGACCATGAAGTGGTGCTGTTTACTGGTATATTCAGCCTGCTTTCTTATAGAACTGAGGACCACCAGTCCAGGGATAGCACTGTCTACAATAGAGTAGGCTCTCCACCATCAATCACTAATTAAGAAAATGCTCTCCAACAATATCTTGCTGAGGCATTTTCTCAAGTGAGGGTTCCTTTAGTTTGTATGTCAAGTTAACATAACTAGCCAGCACAGGAGAGAATCCTGTGTGATCCAGCTTATTCCATCCTGGTGTGTGACAGTGTGATAGTCCGTTCTCACTTGTCTGCAATCTAGAGTCACCTGGGAGCCATGCCTCTGGCCATGCCTCTGTGGGTTATCTTGATTGCCTTAATTGATGAGGGACAGAGAAAAGGAATAGAAAACAGTGGGCATCAATTGCTTGTATTCTGCTTCCTGAATAGCTGGATCCATGGGACTAACCGCTTAGGACTCCTGCCTTCCTCACTTCCCCTCTGTGATGGACTGTATTTCTCTTTGGTAAGACAGAAGAAACTCCCCTCCCTTAGGTTGCCTTTGCCAGAGTATTTTAGTACAACAGAAAGAAACTAAGACAGCTGTCCACAATTACTGCAGAGGAAGCTACGAGAGTCTTCAATCTAGGTAGACTTCAAGATGCAGCAACTCAAAGTGTTTTTGACATGGGAGTAAGACAGAGTTTGGAAACCTCCCTCTCCACAGAGGAGTTAGACAGGAAGGGCCCTTAGATGCTCCTTATTTAATAAAAATAGGGTCTCACTCAATAAACAGCCAAGTGGCAGGGTGGTGTGGGTACAGTAATACATTGTCGGCATAAGGAGTAAGCCCCAATATCACACGCCATTCCGTACAATCGTCTAGATAACTTGTTAGTAAGAACTAAGGTGTCATTAGCCAGTTAAGTGCATAGAGCTAAGAAGTGACCATAGGTTTTTATTTGAGATCCATCAGACGGCAACATCCAGTCTGCTGATCACCCCCCTCTCCCCAGTCTGCTGTCCTTACAGAAAAAAATCTGCCTCTCATTCTACCTAGCTGCTGTCTTCTAGGGAACCAGTCCATGGTTAGAAAGACAAGTGGTTTCTAGGGCCAGGGGCTGAATGTTGAATTGTGGGAAAGAGACACACGTACATTTTCCTCCAGTTTAAAAAAGAGTGATGGTTAAATAACATAGTCCCATCTGTATATTATCCCAGGAGTGCTTCAGGGGCGTCAAGAGAAGGCAGATACAGCTTAGCTGAGCTGGGGCCCTGCCCCCCCAAAACTCAACATTTCCTTTTTCACCTTGGCAAAAAAATGGATCCCAGTCACAGCTCTGGGTTAAACTTGTTAAGGACAAAGTAGCTGTCAGTTAAAATGTGATTATTTTTATTGCTTTTTCTTAAATTCTGAACATCAGTGGCTTCTAATACCACCTTCCCTGGAGGCACATTTTATGAGGTGCCTTTTCATGTTGCTGTCGGCGATGTCTTCTCCCCCACAAGTGCCTGTTTACTGCTTCTCATCACAGTTTACTGGATTTCATCTGTGCTAGTTTTTTGTTTTTAGAATAGATTCTGTCAGGCCTCTCCTTGGATATTGTAGACACAGTGACAGATGCTGTACCAGTGGTCTTTAGGGCTTCTTACTTGCTAATGCCCATCCTCACAGCCAGCTTCCAATGACTCTTCCTTTCAATGAGCTTCTCCCTGCTCCTCACACACATCAGGCCCCTTCCCTGCCTCTTTCCATCTGTAAAGCCTGTCCCGGCTTATTTATAGAATGCCCGTTTTAAAAAATGCCCCCTCATCCCCCATGATGGTCGCCTAGTTGCTTTCCTTAACATAGTGGTCAGACCTCTGCACAACCCATCCTGTGCTGGAAACAGAATCCTTAGCTTGTCTTTCACTCTGCTGGACAATGGTGTGCGCCTAACAAGGGCTCTTCTAACACCTGGTGGACACAGACATTTGTTGAATCACTGAATTAATGAACATAAAGTATGAGACATTTTTCATCTTGTATTTTGGGCCAATCATTAAAAATGCATAATAAACAGTGCTTCCAGCCTTTCTCTTTCCTCTTCCTCTGTTCCCCTTCTCCTTTTCTAGAAGCCAGCTCCTGATGGCTAGTGACTGGCCTGCTGGGCGGAAGTACTTAAGAAGCAGTTGCTTCTGCTGTTTGCCTTCCAACACAAAGAACAGGGAATACAAAGGGTTTGTGGTCTATTCCTACCCTGAAAGTTCATGCATAACAATTGAGCCAGTCGATGCCTCTTCATCAAAGCCCCAGGACCTTGGACTCTTGACCATGGCTTTTCTTTGGTTTGGATTTTCACTGAGTACCTCTGAGCTTCAGTTTCTTTGGGGCCAAGAGGCAGAACGCAAAGGCTTCCAGGACAGTCCTGGGAGTGTTCTCTTTTTAAGGGTCATCATGTGGGAGGTGATTTTAACTGTGTGACTGTAACCAGCCTCCCAGACATACACATAAATCAGTTTGGCTCCATTCTGAATACAATGTTCCCTTTCCTGTGATCTTGCTGTTGGTACAACAGAAAATTCCATCCCAGCCTCAGCGGTTAAATATATATACCTACTGTCTGTTCATTCTTGTAGTTTAGAAAACAGACTGTGGTAGGAAGGAAGCAAAATACCTGTGGAGAGATAGAAGTAACCACATGAATTTTAATGTGCATCCTTGTAGAATGTTTCCTGTTCTCTCTCTCTCTCTCTCTCTCTCTCACACACACACACACACACACACAATCTTTCACAAGAAGCAGTAATGCTCTTTCATAGCTCTTTCTTAACAACATAACATGAACACCTTAAACATCAATCAAGCTGCCCTAAATATTTTCCCCGAAGAATACTTTAATTGTAAGATACATGCATGTTAATTATAGAACTTCAAATATGAGAACATGCACAAAGTTCAAAATACACATGTCTCTGCCATTCCATCTCCAGAGGAATTAATATTTGGGAGACACCATCTTGAAAATGTTTCTTCTTTCATTTCTGTGTTGAAGACCCCTAGTAATAAAGATATCTACACTCTCTGAGGACTTTAATGATAGTTAAAAAAAAACACTTAATAGAGCTGTACATGCTAATTTGCAACTTTAAAAATGTAGCCTGCCATGCTTTGTTTGCCTCAGTGTGGCCTTCCACTGCAAGAGTGCGCTGACTCATTTGTTAGTCCCGTTTCTACCACTGGGCACCTCAAGTGCTCTCATCTTTCATTATCAGGGTTATTGTCCTGGTGAGCATCCTTCTTGCTCTGTCTTTGTAAACGTCATTAATTACATTTGTAGGGTTTATTCCTAGAAGGAGAATGGTTCCTTTAAATGACAACTATTATAGGGAGAACATTTGTGTTATCTGTTACCAAATGTCCCCTGTGAAGACTACTGTCTTTTTAATACTCTTGGTAGTATTTGAGGATCTTTGTCACACCTTTTTGAATGTTCTTTTTGGGAGAAAGTCTTCACCCTTTAAGTGCTTTTAGAAAGTGACAACACATTCTTTTTGGTTGGAATTCTGAAAGCTTAGGTGGTCCTTGTTTTTAAAAGCTAAAAAGAAATGATAATGAAAAAATTTGGGATTGATAGTGCTTCCCATAGCCTGCAACTAATTGCTTTGAACGAAGGCTGTTCATCCGGTGCTGGGGCATGTGTGCATATATGTCTCCTCGTATAAAGAAAGAGGTTGCTATCAAGGACAGTCTGAGTACTGAGTGGATTCTGCCCTATTTAGATTCTGCTTTAACCTTGTTAATCATGTGATCTTCAGTTCATTCATCTGTTGACAGAGAAATATCAGTAGTGAGCAAAGCTGAACCTAAGGATGGTTGTGAGATTAAATATGCTAAGGCATACCCAACACGTGAGATTTACTTTCTGTTTCCGTGATGAAGCGTCCTGACCAAGTGCAACCTGAGAACATGGTTTCTTTGGTTTATATTCCCGTGTCCCAGTCCATTGCTTAGGGAGGTCAGGGCAAGGACCTAGAGGCAGGAACTGATACAGAGGTCATGGAGGAACGCTGCTTAAGGTCCTGCTCTCTGTGCTCTACCAACTCCTTTGTACAACCTAGAACCACCTTCCCACTGGATGGTGTTACCCACAGTGGGCTGAGCCCTCCAACATCATAGACTCACCTACAGGCCAATCCCATGGAGGCATTTTTCTCAGGTGAAGTTCCCTCTTCCCAGATGTCCCCAGCTGTGTCAAGTTAATAGATAAACTAACAAGCCCACGTAGAGGATGGTGAAGACTGTAATCTGCCACGTTGATGTTTGCAAAATGTGCTCCATATCCTTCCTATCTGATTGCTATATCTTTCTTGTTCCTTGGAAAGGCATAGGCACATGCCAAAGAGGAGAGCCTTGGATGAATGGATGGCCAAAGTCAGTTGCTTTATGGCCACTAACTAGTTAGACCTAATGGAGAAGTAAAGGGACACAGTGGTAAGATGGGACATGGGTGGTTTTCCCTGTGATTTCCAGAAGAACGTGGGCCAGAGTTCCAAAGCCTAGATTCCCTAGTCCTTACGTGGGAAGTTTAATACCCATAACATTTCTTACTGTTTGCTCACAAATACAGTATCTGCCACGCTAGCCTTTTCTGTTTCTGAGTCATGTTTGGTTTTGCTAGTTACCCTTCTAGAATTTTAATTTGTTTAATAGACTATTTCAAGCAATTTAGGGTTTCATCCCTCCCTACCATTGCCTGTCTTTGTGTGTGGGTGTTGGAGTATGTGGCTGAATGTTTGTATGTGTGTGTGCACATGTCTGTGGAGGTCTGAAACTGACACTGAGTGCCTTGGAAAGGCATAGGAGGAAGGAGTTGAAGACAAAAGAACACCTGGGGAAGTGGCATTCTAGTTCTCTGTGCCACAGTGGTCCCTGGCCCATCCCCCCTCTGTGGAACAGAAAGACTGTGACTTCTCTCGTTCTGTCTTCCCATCACACACATGACACTGCCACTTTATAAGCACGTCAGACCAAACACCCTTGGCATCTCAGGTTCTGGTTGACCTCAGTGTCTCGCTGAGCCTTTGGTTAATCATTCCAGGGTGTATCCCATCACTGTGGGAGAGGCACGGTGTCAGGACCTTGAAGCAGCTAGACATACATAGCACATCCACAGTTAACAGCAGAGAGCAATGAATTACTGAGTGCATGCTTTCGCTTGGCTTGTTTTTTACACTCTTATACAATCCAGAATCCTCTGCTCAGAGAATGGTGCCACCAATTGTAGGCTAGGTCTTCCCACTAATCAAGAAAACCCTCCACAGCCTAACACGCAGGCACTAATCTACACGACCCCTCATTGAGATTCCTTTCCCAAGTGATTCTAGATTTTATCAAATTGACAATGAATACTAACATACTTTGCAAGTAATTTGTTGACTGAGTTATTTTGTCAATCTGGGTTGGTTTTTTGTTTTGTATTTTTGTTTTTTTCGTGGTCTGTAAATCTAGTATTTCATCAGGTTCCCATGAGTTGCCTGCAAAGTCTATCCAGTGGCAATCATGCATCTTGTATTTCTGACTGTAATAATGTCAGATATGAGTGTTTGCTTAATCCAAATAACAATTGGATTCTACTTGTCTTTATGCTAAAGAGTCGTTGCCCTAGAAATGAATTATTTTATGAGTGGTCTAATTCTATAGGTCCATTTTCTCAGTAAAGACAAAATTAAAATGTGGTTCAGATTGGGTGTAGAATTAAGTTAAATTCCTTGGAAAGAAACTGAAGCCAAACACCTTATCAAATGAACAGGCAGCATTAGGTTTCATCCCATTAGACAGGGTCCTTGACCCAAGGGTATGCTGACAGATCTTCTGTGATCCGTGTGAACCTGTCCCTCTGTGTTATGGGTAGCCATTTTCTTACATTACATTAATTATAATGCCTGTAATTTATATGACAGCTTTTATACAAAGAACTCAAAGTACCTTTGAATGTATTAGCTCGTTAATGCTCTATAATGGTCCAGGGAGGTTGATGTGAGCAGACAATATTAGCTCTGTCTTATTGACAGATGGATGGAGATCCAGAGAGGTGGGAGGACCTCGTGGGGTCACACGGCAGCCAGTGCAAGAGCTGGACAACAGCCAGAGTTAATGTCCTTCAGTTTATGCTTCTAGCCCTGGATTCTAAAGCTAAAATTCTAAATGTATTTTCACTTTCTGAGAGTGCTGTACTCCGCAGGGCAAGAAACATGTATACGCCTCACTGCATCAGCCTAAGAGAAAAAGTTAGAACAAGGTTTCCCTTGAAGAGGCTGAGATGTTAAAGAATTATACTGTTTTTTAAAATCATTTTATTAAATTTAAAAAAAAAAAACCTCGCTACAACTAGAAACTTTTCCAAAACCCAGCCAGACTTTTAAAAACCATGTAATCAAGAAGAGAAAATTGAATGAAAAACCCAAGTCTCAATCTTAGAGTAGGGCACTTGGATCTGGAATGTGTAGGGATAGGCCAGGCATGCTAGCCTATGCATGTAATCCCAGAACTCTGGAGATGGAGACAGGCACATTGTGAACGTGAGGCCACCCTGAGCTGCAACATAAGACCTTGTTGAGAAAAGGATGGAGGAGAGAGGGAGAGAAGGAATACAGAGATTGTTTGTCCTGGAACTCAAAACATTCAGACAGGGGGATCATCATGACTATTCAGAGCAGGCAAACACATAGACACACACACAGACACACACACACACACTAAACAAGACAAAAGAACCCACAAAGATATTTAACTTTCATAAAGTTATTGGCAGGCAGCATAAAGGTAGGGGTGGGACTAGGTGGAGCTGGGGAGGGGAAAATGAATATTGTACAAAATTCTCAAAGAACTAATAAAAAGATTTGAAACAGGATGGTAGTTTGTCGGTCTTGTCCTATGGCTTCTGTCCTTAGGCTGAAGGAGTACTCAGTAAACTGAATAATAAATACTTGTTCATGTTGGTCCCACTCCCTGAATGTCATTCACAACCCACTTTTCTGAGAACTCTGAGAACTCTTGCTCATTCCTTAAAGCGCAATTCAAAAGTTCCCTGTGTTATGAAACTCCCTGTGGCCTTCCCATTGTCCTTCTTCCTGTATCCTGTGTTCAGATTGCAGGCATGCAGAACTTTTGGGCTTCTGGGCTCCTCACTGTTGGCTCACAGGTGAAGTCTTTTAGGAATTAACACCTTTCAGTGAATGTCTACTTTCCTTCACATACTTCATATACTTCTCTGTGTGGCTTGCCTTTGCCACCGCTCTCTGGATGAAGAAGGAATCACAGAATCGGATGAACTTTAAAGAGCATCCTTGAGAGGTGCCCAGTGCCATGCACATGCAAATGTTAGAGATGACTGTCATTTACTTGTGAGCATCCCATCCTCTCAGCATCCATTTCCAGGATGTGATGAAGGTCTTGCACGAGGACTGCAATCTCATAGCCTTTGGTTTGGCTTGGAACTTGCTGATGCTGCATAGACCACTTCCATTTTAGTCTCCCCGCCTTTCCCAGTCCGTCTGCCTATTGTTTCCAGGAATCTTGATCCCAGCTGTCCCCTGGGTTTTTGAATGACATTTCCCTGGCCTTTCTAGCTCTGTAGAGACTCAGTTCTGCCTCTAGTATATCATTCGACTCACTGATTCTTGTCATTTCCCCTCCCCACCTTTGACTGATAAATTTTCATTATTGGTTTTACGCGAACCTCTTCAGGGTTCCACGCTGCCTGACCCCTGTGGTCACTTAGTGATTACATGCGCCAGCTGAGGTAATTCATTCACTTTGTTTTGGTGTGAACATGTCCCATGGGGCTTGTAACTGTTGTAATCACTTGACCCCGGTGACTGTTAAATGCTTTAAACACAGTTATTTTAAATTTATAATTGTTTTCATTAAAAATCCCTTCTAGTAACATAACTGACCCTGCTGTCAGCGTGGCATTGTGCTCAGGAAGAAGAAATGAAAATATTATGATGCACATAATACAGTGGTCATCAGAGATGCGTGGCAAATCATTAGCTTAGCCTACACACTCTCATCTGGAGTCCTGCGAGGCAGATGAAAGGGGAGGACATAATTGCAACACCCTCCCTGGAATTCAATACGGCCATTCCCACGTGCAGGCCCGGCTAGCAGCCTGGGGACTGGAAAGTGGTATGGAGTCTGAGGTGAACTACCAGAAGGGCCTCCTGGGGTCAGACTCATTGCCTGTGTAAACTTCTCACAGCAGCACGAAAGCCTGATGAGTGATTTTTTTTAATCCACATTTTTTTAAATTTCTCAATTTGCAAATATCTTCAAGTCTCAAAGACGTTGCAAGAATTCCACAATGAGCCCCCATGCATGCTGCACATGAGGTCCACAATGTTTTGTTTCACTTGCTTTGCTCCTCTATCATGCTCTCGGGCTCTCAGTTTCTCCATCTCCCTGCTACATGCAGACATGAGCACCAGTAGGTCAATGAGTTCAAAGAACACAACTGTTCATTTGTATGAACTCACTGCATTGATCAAAGTCAAGAAATACGAATGGACTGGATATGGCAATTCCAATATCTTGTTTGCATACCTCTCTCAAATATTTACAACTCTCTCTGTGTGTGTGTGTGTGTGTGAGAGAGAGAGAGAGAGAGAGATAGAGAAAGAGAGAGAGAGAGAGAGAGAGAGAGCACATCTATGCCATAGTACACATGACAGACGGCAGTGGTCCTCATCTTTTATATGGACACAGGATCTCTCTCGTTCACTGCTGTGTCCTCCCAGTGAGCTGACCACGAGCTTCAGGAACGTCTGCTTCTAACTCGCCTTAGACACTGAGGTTAAAGATGAGCTTGCCACATCCCAGTTTACTTTGGTTCTAAGGATTTCAACTTGGGTCCTCATTCTGTTTTACCTACTGTGCCATCTCCCCAGCTCCAATACTGTTCTTTGAAGTAACTTTTTTTTTTCTGTCAGGATCCAGTTGTGAACCATGTATTTCAGTTGGTTCTTGAGGTCCAACTCAATCAAAACACAGTATATAACCTTCATTTTTGTTGTTGTTTTTATAAGGAAAAGGCTGTTATAATGGACACCTGATCCTATTAAATTGGTATTTTTACTTAGTGTACACATAATGGATTTCCATATTTCTGGATTATAAATGAGGATGCTAGGTGGTTATTTTAAATATACTTGTTTCATTTGATCCTCCTAAAAACTAAGAAGTCATTCTTGTCTGCAGTTATAGAGGGTGCAACTTTGAGAGGTGACTGTGTTCTGGGTCACATATTTCTAATGGCCTTGTATGTCCACCCAGCTCTGCTTTGTGGCACACAGAAGGGTGAAAGTGCGAGTCTAGGCTCTCAAGACCAGAGGCCAGTAGACTGGAAAGATGCTATGTTTGTCTCATGTCTAGTGTTTGCCTCACCTAGCAAAGATTAGAAAATACAGAGATATTTCAGTTACCTGTATTTTCTTGGCTCCTAAAAATTCTACCTGGTGTCTCCCTTATAAAATTTGTGAATATTAGTAACAAAATGTACAGAAAGGCTGCCAGACTTTTGGCCAGCATCCACTGGAGTTCAAAAATCATAGGTCCATAATAATGGGGCTGGTGGTCCTGAAAACCTGAACACTCAGGTTCAGTGTCTATTCCTGACCTAGCTAAGTCAGTCCTTGTGGAAAATTGAGCATATATTAAACGTTAAAAAGAAAGTCTGTTTTTTAAAATTAAAACTTGATCGGAAAGATCTTGAACACAAAATATCACAGCAGTATTAGCCAGAGTCCAGGTCTAATGAACTTCTGTCTAATTGGAACTGAGAGGGACGCTGGGAAGCTTCACACTGGATCTTACAGGTTCCCTGAGACTCACTGATGGGCATTCAGAATTACACTCAAATAGGCGAAAATTTGGTTCAGAGCACACATTACATCCTTATATTTGCTTTGACTTGTTTTTATTTGTCTTTCCTTTTTTATTCTATGACTAAGTCAAGGGAGTGGGATGGTTTTTCAGTTTGGTTTGGAATGTTCTACTCTTTTTCTAGTATGTTATCCCTGGTCAGGGATGCTGTTTGTCCAGAAATTGCTTTTGTACAGCAGTGTGAAGGGTCATCCCCAGGGCTCCGTGGACTCAAGCTTTGTGCATGGCACACGGTACCACTGCTGCCACAAGGCTGCAGAATCCCTAGTCTTTTCTGCTAATAGATGTATCTTCCAATGAATTTGCATTTTGTTTGTTGGACACACCACCACAGTTTTGTTGCCTGTGTTTGCTAAATGTTCTTATGCTGGCATTTGCTTCTCTGAGCTTACCACCTTCTGTATGTCATTGTCATACATAGTATTTTGAAAGAAGGGATATTTAAGGCATTTGGTTTTTAGTGTCTTAGTAGCCTGTAATACATGTATACTTATAAATATATGAATTTCCTCAACTAAAATGTCTCTAGCTTAAGATATTTGAGAGAATTTCTTTTTTTATGATTCTCCAGAAGAAAAAGAAAGCATCATTTTTGGGGAAAATAGCTGTTGATCTTGGCCACCCTCTGTGCATGCCTCTACTTTGTTTACATTTGCAGTTTGTATTAGAACCACATTTGCTACATCCGGAGTAAATAATTAAGCAGCTATCACATGCATTATTGATCTACTAGATTTAGGTGTTATTGTGACAAATTTCATATGCATTATGAAACCGAAGCAAACTTTTTCCCCACAGGCTTTTTAAAACTCAGCCCAAATTTCAGAAATAGGGAATTAAACCAACCAGCCACACAGCAAACAAACTTGTGTTTCTCCCCATTAATTTCAGGATGCTCTAGTATAAGTAAGCTGTGCTGGTTTTTTTCTCCTGCTAGTATGTGTGCATCTCATTTAGTTCTTGTGCTTCTCTGTTTAGCTTGGAAAAGGGGTAGACAGGTACTCTCTCTAGTTTTCAGGGGACTATAAAGCAGAGAACCTCTGAGCTTGGCTTCCTCTGTAAGATGTCCAGAATGAGAAAGCCTTTGTTCTGTTTTCTAACTCTGTTGACCATATGATTCAGTTGTTTGGGATTCGGGGCTCCCTGAGCTCTGCCTCCTCATTTCCTTCTGTCACTTGAGTTTGGAGCTCCAAGCCAGCCAACAGCTCAGAGCAGTAGTCATGGTGGTCATGATGGCAGTTCACTTTCAGGAACTAAAGAGTTTAATCAGTCTACACTTCAGATAAAACAGAAAGCCCTACAAATAATAACCACAGAAATAACAGAATCTCTACTTGAGACAGAGAGGTGTGTGCTGGGGCATCCGAGCCTCTCCTATGACTATGGATAAAGTGATGAAAGTTTAGCCCTGTCTTGCCAGGGCGTGTCATGTTCGCCATTTTGCTATTTGAGCTTATTTGTTGGTTAGTGGGACGGCACAGATGCCTGTGAAATGATCTGACCATAGAATCCTATATTTTTAGGACTTTTAAGTCTTTATAACCATTATATTATTATGAAAATGAGTATAGCTAGTATAAACCGGTTTGGAGAGAATTTTAAGTGGTATGGAGTAGCTGTCCAGGGAGTGGTCATGCACAGGTGGCTACTAGGGATGGGGGCTGATTCTCAACAGTTTGAAGGTTATTATTAGATACCAGGAAGCAGCCAGAGTGTGTCTCAGAGCATCTTCTGATTCTCATCTAATAGTATATATTATCAGGAGAGAGGTCTAGTGTATGGGTCTTTGTAGTTTTTCTCTGGGCAGCTTCTCACTCTTGGCCATCACTGTCTTAGTTTACAGATGTTAGCTTTTAGCTCCTCCTTACCTAGGGTGACATGGCTCAGAGTCTAGATCTATACTTCCTGCCAAGCCTGATAACTGAGTTCCATCTCTGGGACCCACATGCCAGAAGGAAAGAATTGACTCCAAGAAGTTGTTCAGTTGTCCTCTGACATCCACATGGGTGTGTGCGTGTACACACACACACACACACACACACACACACACACACACACACTTTTCTATTCCCACAAATAAATAAAAGGAGAGGGAGAGGGAGAGGGAAAGAAGAGCATACTGTTAAGAAGGGTCCTGCCTTTCCCAAGCTCAAACATGATTCCATTGTTGTCCTTGGCCACACATCTTCTCCTGTGACAAGAGGAGGAGGAAACATGAAACTTGTCTGAGATGTCCTTGCCTTCCTTTCTTATTTCTTAGTTTTATCAAAGATGGAGATTCAAGACAGAGACTGTCCCTGCCCTTAGACAAAAGTCTTTCTGTTCTCATTAATAATCTTTCCATCCCCCATAGAGTGTGAGAACCCTACCAACTGGGCAAGGGCACACCCCAGATGCTCAGGCTCAACTTGCAGCAGGGTTCCTGTCACTCTTAGACTCGGAAAATCTGGAGTTTCTGGTACAGCTGCTTCATTGAACATCGAACATGCTATGCATAGCATCCATCTTCAAAACTGAGCATTGCTCCTCGGAGCTACTGGTTTCGAAATCCTGTTAGCTGTGTGTATTTTTGATTCTATACTTTTGGAAAAATTGTACATATGGCATTAGGAAAATATGCCTGGTATTCATAATACTGTTTTCTTATACCCTGGTGTGAAATATAGATACACACAACTTAACAATAGCTATAAAAATGAAATCTCACACAGAATCATACCCTCCCCCTCCGGTCAGCAGGAATAATGCTTTGGGGGTTAAAGATGAGCTATCTTGATGAAGAGGTAGGAGGGTAGGCAGTAAAGAGTGGGGTCATAGAAGCTCAGGAAGCGAGAAGGAGGATGCATTGCAAATTTTAGTATAATGCATAATGTTGGAAGACATTTTATCCCATCATAAAGATTAGCAGGCTGTGTAATTTAATTTAAACTTGGTTGGCGTGTCCTGACTATTATAAAGCTCTTCTTTTTGGTCTTATCACCATTGCATTATTTTATGTTTTCCCCTAGTGCAGAGAGGAGCATACAAGGAAATCACATAGGATCTCCTTCTGTGATCCCCACCTCTTAGAGAAATTGTTGATGAATGTAAGAGATTACCTTTAAATGAATTAAGAAAGGGCTTGCTCAATTGAATGCCTCCTTGTTTTCTTTCTCTCTCTCTCTTTATTTTAAATGTAAAATGAATTTCTTCTGAGCAAGCAGCCATTGAGAGTGAAATTCTTTTAAAAGCATTGCTGGACAAGGGGCTTGGTTCTTGGAATTCCAGCATTAGCTCTTATCTCCTGTATCGTTGGCGTTACTGTGCTATTGAAAACCCAAGATGCAGTGGCTTATGTTAATGCAAGCAGACAGATCCATGTCTGATGGCAATTACCCATACTGAGGGGTGTGGAGTTAATAAATATGCTTAGGATTACTGTCTGGATTTTCTTTATTACAAGGGAAAACTGGTTGCTTCCTAAGCCATGCCTACTGGTTCTTGCTAGCAGCCTCGATGAAGCTAACCACTTTGGTTCTATTGCTTCATGAGCCCTCCTCAGTGAAGCGTTCTTGTCAGAGAAATGCCAACCTGTTTATGTGTGCTTGTATGTGAGCGTGCACACCTCCCTCCCCACATTCCAATTAAATGAAACTTGGTAAACATTTATCCAAGTTCCCTGATATGTAGAGCACCCAAAACAGTAGTAATGGGACTGAATGTAGCAAAAAGGAATGGGAAAATGAGAAAGTAGTGACTTTCTCTTCACATTCTCCTGCTTTTCTAGTAGGAAAAGATCTGCACCCCCCCTTTCATGTTCAGAGACGCCTTCAGATAAATATCACAGGGAGTTCATCCCATTGACAAACTGACTCAGTTTGTTGAGAAGTGTCCACAGGTCCATCCAGACTCACTGGAAGATATGTTTGATTGATTAGCAATATGTGCAGTGCAGTAGAGCAGGGCCACAGTTACTCACATACTGTGCCTTTTACCTTTTCTGTTTTAGTGGCACTCATCCTAGGTCATGTGATGTCTATTATCTCTGACTGTGATAGACAGAAAGTTAACAAACTCCGCAAGTATGACTAATTATTTATTGATTGCTTGATGGCTTGACTGGGAATCTACATTTTCAAAGCCTCAATCAGAAGGTTCCTGAAATTGCTGCAGATTTGTCTGGGTGAGATTGTTAAATCTCCCTGCCCTTGTAGGTGGTTCTGTGCATGTTGTGCTCCGTGCCTCTTGGTCTCGGTCCTCGGCATATCTGTGAGGTAAATCAAGGCTAGTGCATAAATAAAGGCTGTCGAGAAGATGAGAAAAATACACGGCTTCTCTGATGGAATGTAGGAAGCAAATAACCTTTGGTTTATGATCCTAAATATGTAAGTAATTATGCTTGTTATCAGTCTGATGGGAATTGACTTTGGAAGTGCTTGGAATCCTTGTTTAGTTAGGCAGGAGTAGAGCTGCAGAGACTAGGCAGTTGAATTTCCCCTAGTAGATGTTTAAAATCCCGGGCAGCTCACTTTCTTGTGGCTCGAGGCTCCTAGCTCCAGCGCTCTAAACTTTCCTTTGCTCACAGCCCTGGACAGGTGCTTCAAAACACTGACTGCTCCAGGCTGGTTCACATGTGCTGAATTACACAGTATCCTCAACACTGGAGCTTGATGGCATTTCCCCAGCCAGTTCACTCCCTTGATCGTGACCCTGTGACCCCTCAAGTTAGGGATACATTCTGCATGCATGTAGACAACCAGGCTCTCTGCCATACTCTTCATTTTGACCTCTGTGGACCTCACTTGTCTGAAAAGACAGATCACAGTTGTTACTTTAGAAGGTTGTTATTAAGATTAATCAGGTTGGTATGTAAAGAGTTTTTGGGTGGTATCTGGCAGTAGGTAGGTGTTGTATGTTTTAGCTCTTAACCTCATTATTGCCATTGTCATTTGACTCTTGATGACTTCTTGCCAGAGGCAGAAAAACCAATCAGACTCTAACTTTTTTTTTTTTTCAGCAAAGATACGGAAGGAACTGTTTGATTGAAATGCTCTTAATTTAGGTTATGGAAGCATAAATATGAGTCAGGTGGGAGGTTTCTGAATGAAGCAGGAAGAGATTTGTCTCACGTAACAAATCTGCAAAGAAGCATTTTTGGAGAGCTGGCAAATCGGGGTTTCAGTACTAAAGGGAACCAGGTTATTTCTCTCAGGTACTCTCTTGCCTGTCCTCATGTGTTGACCTTATCCCAAAGGATGGAGAGTGACTGACAAATTTCCACATGTAGCATGACAACAGGACAAGTGTTTGGTAGAAGAAAAGCGGTTCCCATTTATAGGTTTCGTTGTCTAGGTGATGAGTGTCCCCAGAGCCCTTCCCTAGACTTCCCCTATGTGTTTTAGGACAACTCCTTAAACAGCCACTGGTGAAGGAAATAGACTAATGGCTGTCCACCATCCGGGATCTAAACTCTACCTTTCCTGAGTATTCAGCTTCTCAGAGAAAGATGCAAACATGGTTCAAACTGGGAGGGTTGTGCTGTGATGGAAGGCTGTGCCCAGTGTGTGTCATTTGTCTATAAACATCTTTGCATAGCATCTTCAAGAGAGCCTACTTTTTTTCTAAAATGGAGTCGATTTGGTGTGGCTTTCTGTAGTTGATTATTGTGGCATGGCATAGCTTGGCTGTTGCAGACTTGGGTGACATTTAAAATATCATACTTGATCACCTTATTTTCTGTCCTAGTTTTTTTTTTTAAACATTTATTTGGTGTGCATTCCATGGCATGCACATTGAAGTTAGAAGATTTTTTTTTTCTTTTTGAGACAGGGTTTCTCTGTGTGGCCCTGGCTGGCCTCGAACTCACAGAGATCGGCCTGACTCTGCTTTGTGAGTACTGGAATTAAAGGGATGTGCTACCACCTCTCTGCCAAGAGGACATCTTTTGAGAGCCGATTTTCTCCTTTCACCAAATGGATTCCCAAGATGGAACTTAGGTTGTCGGGCTCTGATCAGCTGAGCCATAATGCCAACTCTATATCTTGTTCTTATCTGAGTTTTTAAAACTGTCCCCCCTTCCTTTCTATCTTCTCTCCCTTTCTTCTGTTTCATCTCTTGTCATACCATACACAATCTATAGGCTCCTTCTAATGGACAGTGGGAGAGGTTTTTCTAGCATAAATCAGCCAGGATTAAAAGGGGGTGTTGTGATGTTGAACTCCAAAGATCTGGGAGACAGAGCCCATTTTTGCGTATGATCAGATGGCTTCCTTGTTGGACATGTTTTGAGTTTCATTTTTTGCCAATCTGAAATTGGCATGTTGAACTTCCTGAAGACAGCCCCGGAGGCTTCCCCCTAATATGTTAATCTATCTGTTGATATCAGTGGTCATCAAATGACAGAAAGACAGGTTTGTGAGCCCACTGGTACAGAGTGGTAAACATCCCCTGTTGTGTCTGCTGAGGGAGAGACCTGCCCCGAGCACCTCACAGCTCCTTTCTAGCTGTTTGAGCCCATTCCCTCCGGAGATGCAGTGTGCAGCACTGTGACAGGACTGCCCATGGGATAGAATAAAAACGGGCAAGAGGCTTCTCTTCCAGCTCTTTGCCCATGTACTTTTAGCCACAGAGATCTTATCGAATTGCTAAGAAAAGGGAAGTGCAGATAGAAAATGTTTTCCCTTAAGGTCATGGCCTACACAGGCATGGAAAGTCAGAGTCTCCTCAGCTGGAGACTGGAATCTGACCTCAAAGGGGAAAGAAATTGAAAAAAAGGAAGAAAAAAAAATAAAGAAGATTCCTTACGTAATTCTCAGATCAGCAGATTTCGTCTGATGAGGCTGTGGGTCTCAGGCCCTATGATGACTAAAAGGTACTTACGGTTCAACTCCTAGGATGGTACATTTCCAACCGTGTCCAAAGGACTTAGATGGTAAGCACCTCAGGCCAGAATCCCACCCGTTTCCCCATCTGCCATCTCTCTCTCCAACCACAGCAGACAATTTTTCATACCTTTTTCTTTAAGTTTCCTAGTGAATTTCGCTTCTGATAAAATTTTCCCAGAGTCCTTTCATATGCTCCACCATGCTAACAGAAGTGATCTGTCTCTGGGGCAAGAGAAGCCTGGGTAACTTCTGTTGTCACGTTGTCTTTGGAGAACTAAGAGAAGAGCTCCATCCAGGCCCCCTGAGGATCTGAGTGTTTGGGAACTGGCTGTGGAAAGTCTGTGATGGACATGTGGGATGACCATAGATGTGGGCCCCACCCAGGAGCTCCTGGGGACCCAATGTCAGTGAGGGCTGACCTCACATGGCCTGGCAGTGCTGTAAGCCAGGCATCCTCTTCCTTCTTCAGCCATTGTGTTATGACAACCTCCAATGCAGAACCTAAGAAAATAAGTGTTATTGGAGTGCTTCAGGCCGTGGACAACAATGACTCTCAGGGCATGCATGTATTCGGCTTCCTCACAGTTGTCTCTGTAGAAGAGCCTCGGTGCTATCCTCACTAAGGCAGGAAGCTGAATAAACACATTTTTAAGAAAGATGTTTGAATACAAGGGCAAGCTTTTAAAAAGCCAGTCAGCGAACCGTAGAAGAGTGCTGTGTCTGAGTGTTTCTATGAAAACAGATTTTAAAGAAGCTAAAAGCTTGAGACACCATTTTTTAATACTTATTTTTTTTTATATGTGAGTATACTGTAGCTGTCTTCAGACACACCAGAAGAGTGCATTGGATCCTATTTCAGGTGGTTGTGAGCCATCATGTGGTTGCTGGGAATTGAACTCAGGACCTCTGGAAGAGCAGTCAGTGCTTTTAACTGCTGAGCCATCTCTCCAGCCCTTGAGACACCATTTTAACATCTCTTCTTGTTTGTGGCTGGGTGTGCTTCCTGCCCCCTTCTGCTGCATGGGACATGGGATGTCAGGCTTTTGTGAATCTTCACTGATCATTGCTGAAAGAGTGAGCAGACCAGAGAAAACACGTTGCTTGATTTTCTTCAAAGGGATCTTCCTTGATTGCCATATTTCTGTAATTTCCTATTACACTAGTTTATACAACCTGATAATTTTTTTTCTGAGCATGGACATAAACCTCTCTCAGACATAATAGGATGTTTACTTCTCTTTGTGTTTGTTGGTCCCATCTGAGTTTAAGTCCAAAGTGGGCAGATAGACTTTACTATTTTTCGCAGTAGTCTTCCCAGAATCACTAAACACACTGCCTGTCAAATCCTAGAACCCCAGAAAATGTTACTTGAATGTTATAGTGATGTTGAAATCATTCTTTGAATAGACTGAGACCCTGTTTAATTATGAAATCTCAACTTGACTCTCACAAGGGTCTGGGATCTCATGGGGTTTAATGAGATCCAGTTAGGTTTTTTGTTTTGTTTTGTTTTGTTTTTCTAAAATGTAGTTGAATTTGAAAAGTAGGCAGAGACTTGTATTTGCATGATCATAAGCTGAATCAAAATAAGAGAGAAGTAGGGGCTATGGAGATGGGTGCTTATTGCATGAAAGAGCCAGCTTGGGCTTGGACCCCAGCATCTATGTAAAAGCCAGGTATGGAGGAGCATGCCTGCAGTTCCAGCACGCTGAGGTGGAGCTCTGCACATCTCAGAGGCTTCCAGCTCAAGGTCTGGTAAGCTGACAGTTCAGTGAGAGACTCTGCTTCAAACAATAGGACGTTGAGTGTCATAGAACAAAGCAATATCATCATGTATCCTCCACAGACACATGATGCCCAGGTGAGCATACCCACACACAGGACCACAGACAGACCCACAGACAGACCCACACACAGGACCACAGACAGACCCACAGTAGGAAAAAGAGACTTAAACCACAGAGTGAATAAATATGAGGATTAGAGTTAATAATGAAAATTTATACAACAGAGTTAAGAAGTAAAAAGAATTTAACTCAAAGTACTATACTCCAGCCATAGTAGACGTTTTGGATGGCTTTGAAGAGAAGTATTTGAATCCCAAATGAAGTTACAGCCTATAAAAAGTATGTCTTTGTTCAGTCTACATTTTCAAAACATTCTAAAGGAATTCAACATTATAAAAGTTTATGATCAAAACACATTGTATGAAACTTGAAACTCCCAAAAAACTAATAAAAATTAATAAATAAGCTGGACAGTGGTGGCGCACACCTTTAATCCCAGCACTCGGGAGGCAGAGGCAGGTGGATTTCTGAGTTCGAGGACAGCCTGGTCTACAGAGTGAGTTCCAGGACAGCCAGGGCTACACAGAGAAACCCTGTCTCGAAAAACAAAACAAAAAATTAATAAATAAATGTAGCTTACTTTTTTTTTTTGAGACAGGGTTTCTCTGTATAGCCCTGGCTGTCCTGGAACTCACTTTGTAGACCAGGCTGGCCTTGAACTCAGAAATCTGCCTGCCTCTGCCTCCCAAGTGCTGGGATTAAAAGCATGCACCACCACCGCCCAGCAGGTTACTTTTGAAGAAACTTCTGACCTTTGTTTTCAACATTAAAGAGCCAAGTAATCTTGGCTATTGTTCAAAGAGGAAGTGCAGCTCTCCGTGAGGATCATAATCTCCATTGAAAACAATAAAGGCTGGCGTTTCTGAACTGTGTAGAGATGAAGCTGTCGTTTCAGTAAGCTTGCGTATTATAGCAATTTAGAAAAATCTACCCTGCAAACCTTTGACAAACCACTTTGCTATTTGACAGGAAGTGGGGATTCCTTATTTGTTAAGCCCTTTATCTATTGACACATGAAAGAAAATTTGAGATATTGGTATCCAAATATTGGTATTTTGGGTATTATTGAGGATATTTCATGAATTGTTTTGGAGAATGGAGTAAAGGTTGGAAAACTGCACTGCGGCTGGATCAGGGAGGTTGTTTCCATCGCTTTACCTGCTCTCTGATTAAATGGCCAAACAGATGAATGCAATGAAAGAAAATGGCTGTGAAGGATCACAGAAAGGGCTGAAAGAGAACAGAGGACTGGGTTTGCCCAACTGCCAATACCATGACAAACCCAAGAGCACACTCAGGAGAATCAGACTGGAGGAGGGAAGATTTATTTAGTTCTCTGATCTCAGAGGTTTCAGTCCGTCGTCGTCTTACGCCTCCTTTATCTTGGGTGTGAGCCAGGTAAAATGTCAGGGCAGTAATGGAGTGCGTAGGAGGAAAATTGTCAATTCATGATGGCCTGGGAGCAGAAGGCAAGAGAGGAAGAGGTAGGGACAAGATAGATCTTTCCAGTGCAAATCCCAGTGAGCCAATTCTCCCAACCATGTGCTGCCTCCCAATAACAACACCTTACTGTGAATTCATTAAGAGATTAATCCATTGATCAGGCCAGTGCCTACAGGACCCAGTCACTTACCAAAGGCCCATCAGTTGGCAAGCAAGTCTCTAATGGCTGAGTCTTTAAGAGATATATTAGTTTTAAATAAAAATGGAAAGAGTATCCCAAGGATGAAATGTGAGCTGCCATCAGTATCCAAGGTAAGAGATTTGTTCTTGTATATCATTTGATGTTACCTGCAGAGTGGTAGGTTTTAATTTTAGGAATTCTCCCTCGTGAGTTTTGAATGATCAGTGTTCTTCAGAAACGAGTCTCCGTTTTTCAGAATTGAACTCTTCTGATCTGTAAAGTAAGCTCCGAGAATGATGTAGTATTCAAACACCGACTCCGCCCCTGTGTGACACAGTGGAGGAGGAGAGGATTGGCCCGCAGAAGCAGGCATCCCACGCTGTCACTAGGTCACCTGGTCGACTTAGTACACTCATGGGGTCTTGTAAGGTTTCAGTTTCCCATTCCATAGGAGGAAGGGCTCTGCTAGCTGAGGTCTCCCTGGGTTGGGAATTCAATCATCTCGGCCTCAGAGAAGAGGCGGTCGGCAGCACCCTGCTGCCCCTTGATTTCTCTGTTGGAAGCAAAGGAGAGAGCTAGGCCTGCACGTAAATTATTAGCACAGATTCTTTCATCTGACCCAGTGGCTTGGGGGCCTGAGAAGATGCATCTACATGCCCTGGATGGGCCCAGGCCGTGGCTCGTTTATAAAGAGTGGCCTCCACAAAGCCAGCTGTCAAAACAGCAGTGATTTGCTGGAGGGGCCTAGGGATGAAAACGTTCAGATGAAGAGATGCAATGAGGAAGAAATACAGAAACCTCCCTAATAAATGGCCAGACTATTAGCTCTATCTATTGATTCCACATCTTGAGCTCAAAGGATGGGAACTTTTCTGAATGAGTAATATTGACCAGCCAGAAACAATTGCCTTCTCTTTCAAGCTGCCAGTGAGTGCGTTATTTGTGGCATGTGTTCTCTCTTGCACTTATCTGCCTGCTCACCTTTGCACGCATTCAATAGAATTGAGTCTTTACTGCATTGGCCATCTTTGCTTTACTTTTACCACCAAAAAGATCCACCTTATAACACGTTTTCAAAACCAGATCTAGCTGGGACACTGAGGAAGTGGCTGAGCTGGTAAAGAGCTTCTCGCTGTTCAAGCATGAGGACCTGGGTTCAGATCCCCAGCTCCCGTGTAAAAGCTGGGGCAGCTTGCGGTGCCCTTGGAATCCTATCATTGAGTGGGAGTGCAGAAGTGGAGGACGAATACCAAGGGCCTCCTGGTCAGTCATCCCATCACCCCATCCAACGACTGATTTTTGAACTGAATGAGAGGCACCTTTTCAAAAGAAAACTGTGGTGAGCAACGGAGGCAGACAGTAGTTGCTGACTTCTGACCCCTACACGTGCATACATGCAATATGGATATGCACGCATACAAACATGTATGCTTAGCCCTGTACACACACACACACACACACACACACACACACACACACACACACACATTTAACTGGGTATGGTAATGTAAGTGTAATCCCAGCACTTGGCAGGCTGAAGCAGGAGGAGGGGGTGTTAAAGGCCAGCCTGGGTTGCATGTTGAAACCCTATTCCAAGAAAAAAGAAAAAAAATTGGATTTAGTTTCTTAATCAGCAATTAATCATACATCTCAGGGGGTGTTACATATACATATGGATGTAATTGGTGGCATTCTAGATAGAGTAAGATGTAAGATTTTTAAGACTTTAAGCCCACGTTGAATACAAAATTAAGGTATAAACCAGTTATATCCGGATGATTTCAAGTCAAGGTAGAAATATTCTTTATTATTCATTCACTTGATGGAAAATTATTGAGACCTTCTGGAAATGCAAATACCTCAAAGTCCAGAGTAAGATGGAGAGTGAGCTTTGGTAAAGAAATTCTTATTCTGTGGACTGAAAGCCCTCGAGTTCAAAGTTCAAGAGATGAGTAGAGGAGCAGCTGGTCTGGGCCAGATCCCAGAGAGCCTGCCCCACTACCCCAGGAGTTCGGCTTTTGCCTGGAACATACCCTTGAGGACTTGAGAATAAAGGGGATGAGAGTAATGTGTATGGGGGAGCATACATGATCAAACTTGCATGCCGATAGTTCACCCAGTATAGAACACACTAGGCAATGCACAACCGTCTTACAAAGCTGGGTTCACTTTTGCTAAGGATATCATAACAAGATACTAGGCTGGCAGTTCTAAGCAGTGGATTTCCCAGAGTTCTGGAGGCTACAAACCCAACTTCATACAGAGTTTGGCTCCTGAGTGATCTCTCCCTGACTTGCAGATGGCTGTTACTTGCTGTGTCCCCAGCCTCTCCTATCTATGATTGTACCTCTGGTGTCTAGATCCAGTTCTTCTAAGGATGAAGGCCCACTGTGATGTCCTCTTTAAAGTCCTTGTGATATGTTGAGGTACTCACGGTGAAAGCCTCTTCATGTGAATTTAGGAGGGACAGTTTAGCCCATCCCAGAAATTAGCTGGAATCTGAGAGACTTTCATACTATCTAAAGAGGGTATGGAGCAAGAGGGTAAGGATGCATGTGACAAAGGACAGAAAGTAAATTGTGAGAAACAATTCAAGGCAAAGGTAGGATGTATTCACCCTACTTCAAATATCCAGGAGCAGGAACTGTGGCAGAACCAGGATCACGTGTTCATTAAACTAAGCCCCCCCAAGACACCAGAAAACAGTGAAAACAAAAGAAGACAGGGAGGGATGCGACAGAGACCTATAACCTCCCATTTCCAGAAATGCTTGGCCTAAGAAGACATGACAGACTTTTCTCCAAATACGCTACTGCTGGAGAACATGTGTTGTGTCATTTCGGGAGGGAACTGTGGCATCGGAACATAGAGTTGTTCTAAGGAGACCCTGGGAACAGTATGCCAATGGAACCAACATTCATTTGTGGAAGTCTCCTTAGTCACTCTGATCGTGTGCAGTTCCTGCTCGTAAGAAATAGGTGCTGGTTGAGAGCGGAGGCAGAGAAGCCCTAGGAGAGGAAATAAACACCATCTCTGTCTTCCACGCTGTCTTGTCACTGTCGGCATTGATTAAGATAACCTCCCCTGTGAGGTCTCCTCGTGAGTTTATCCTTGCAGTGCTTCATTACAATTTTGAGTTATAAAAGGGGAAAAGTCAATTTTATCGAATCCTAAATTTGACTCAAAGCCACTTCCTGTCCAGGGTGCAAATTATTAAAATTGATGTAGGATGTGTGTGCGAGGTAATATCCCCCTTCGTAGGCCTCTCTCTAAATTTCAAGATACTCTGCAGAGTGGATTCGATTTTCAGGGTGTGGGGACTCTGAAAAGAAAATAGAATTGTGTATTGATGCCTTCAGAAATATTATTTGATGGCAATAAAATATTCCCTGAAATTCCCTTCAGAGGGGAGAAAATGGAGTTTGTTTTCCGTAATTGCATTTGCTAGCATTCGCTCTCACACTTTCCAATATAAGCCAATTGCAACCTGTGATTTGGTTTTGCTTATTGGCAAAAGTACCATGTAAATTGATCTGTGATGCATTTAAAGAAGACGCTTTGAAAGTTTGGAAATTGAGATGGCTTTTTCTTATTAGATTTCGAGAGTATTAGAGTTCATTTCTATATTTTAGTCTAATGTAATATTAGCCAAATATGTTCTTTTTCAATTTAGTTTTAATCAAGTTCTAGAAGAGCATTTTCATCTAGCCCCAGTGGTGCTGTTAAGGCAGAGACTGCATTTCTACTGTCAGCCTTCTGCTCTGCTGTCTGCAGCCCCACCCCTCAGAAGCCTTGTGTGCCGGAGCCCCGCACTCACGGGCCCCAGTTCTATGTAAGCACAGAAGGACAGCAGTGATTTCAAAACGGGCTCTTTTTTTTTTTTTTTTTTTTTTTTTCCTATTTGCAAGGTTAAGGAGGAGGGAATTTTAAAAGCCACTAAAATAGTTATTTCTCTTAAAAGATATGGCCTTTATGCCTTGTGTTATTTTTATTTAATTTGGTCTTCGCCATGCTTAATGATGTAAAATGCAAACACACGGGATTTGCATTTGTTCCCCTAATTATTCAGGAGAATAATTGCCACTTATTTTATAATCATCACTGGGAGGAACACCTTCCTCTCAGTTGCTTCTGAAAGCTTTTGCAGGGGAAGAGATCCAATATACTCATCAGCTAATCATAGAGCCTTGTCCTAGGCACTTCTGGGTTAATAAAGGAATTCACTGAGCATCGTCTTAAAGGGCTGGGAAGGAAGTAGGAGACACCGCTTATCCCAAATGATGTTACAGTATGCGATGACATGTAGCAGAGTCACAAGCGCAGTCATTGTCTTTTGTGTGTCAGGTATTGTATTCCATCTTTGCTGATTGGGTTCATTTTCACGTCCACTTGTAGGGTAAATCATGTAACTGTCTTTCTCTCCTGATGAGTCATATTAGGTTAAATCGCATGCTTTCAATCTGAGTTTTGAAGGAGACATGTGATGGCCCTGGGCACTTGATCTGGGGTCTGTGTGATTCCAAAGCCTGCTCTCTTTCCTGCCTGCCCGGAACTCATGTTCTCCCACCCTCCGCAGGGATGCACACACACTGATATGACAGTTGACAATGTCTTTACCAATATGTCTTGGTGCTGTCTCACAAAGCCCTGATTTGGATCCATCTTTCTGTCGTGGAAGGAAATAGGTTGAAGTGTCTTTAGAAGTTAGTCCATTCAGATCAAATTTGGCGCAGGTTGTTCCAAATTGTTCTAAACAAGCCAAGGCCCTTGTCTGTAAGGGAAGGCTGGAGAAAATTAACAGTGGGATACACTGCCATTGACTGCTGTTGTCCAGACAGATGGTGCCGATGTGATTGTAGACAGATACCACAATAGCCTCATGTGGAAGGCACAGCATGTTGGGCTGGGTGGCAACTTTGAGATATTATGCACTTGAGAACAAGGAGGCATTAGCCATTATGTATGATACCTAATGGTGTCTGTATATACATATGAGTGTGGATAGTGTGTGTGTGTGTGCGCGCACACGCACATGTGTACACAGGTACGTGTGCATGCTCCATGTAAGTTATGTTGTAGCATAGTTATGGTGGAGACAGGAATGCATATAAATAAGAAGTTAGTGCAGACTGACAACATCTCTGAGATGTGTTCATGGTCTTTAAAAATAGTGAGCACTAATGGCTGCACTCTCGTGGTTTTGCACTTCTCGGTTACGTCACTCATTGTTGGTGAATTGGTGACTGTTCAGGTCAAGAGGGCATCTTGGGGTGATGGAGTAGACTTTTGTCTTCTTTGTGTGGAACAATGCTTGTACCATCTCTGGATCCTTAGCAGTCTCATTATGAAGGAGGCTGAAGAAGGTGACAGGCCTTCTCTGCTGTCTTTGTACACTCCCATAAATCCTCCAGTGGACTGACTGTGAGGCCTGCACTCGGCATTCCTCCCTTCTCCTGGGATTCTGGCTCGGCCCTGACATCATTGTAATCTAGTTTTCTGTGTTTAATATTTCTTAGACTTGGTTTCCCATTGCAAGCATGGAAGAAACCCTAATGCATGAGTTTCAGAGGAGAAGGTAGCAGTCTGAACCTGCTGTGTGGCTCCATCAGCAAGTGAGTATTAACGTGAGAGCTGTCAGGACTTGTGCAAATTAATGGAGCCTGACAGGGGACAGACTGAGGTCAGAGACGGAGCTTGCCCTGACTGAATGTTTCCGTGGTTTTGCAGCTGAGGCAAGTGAGTGCAAATGTGGAGCCAAGAGGGATTCCTGGAGGTCTCTGCATTCACTTAATGCATAGGCAGTGGGCACCACGTGCCAAAGTCTTTCCTGGCCTCAGGAGATGCCATAGCAAATGGTAGCCTCTGCCTCCTTAGAGCTAAGAGTGCTGTCTTCTCACTTCAGGCTGGACCAAGCCTTCCCTTGCAATCCTCACCCAGAGATCACCAAGTGAGAAACTGCGAAGAAAGGTCTCCTCAGGCAGTCCCTGAGCCACATTCCTTTCTATCCTCCTAGCCTCTCAGGTCATTTTTTTTCTGCCTTTCATCCTCCTGCAGAATTTTCTGCTTGGTCAGTTCTCTGGCTTGAGTTTTTCTTACTCATTCCTTAGCAGAATTGTCTTCAGGACCTTGAACATTTTCCGTGGTTCCCCCTGGAATCACCATATTAAAACTATAATAATACTTTTAATCAGGGAAAAGGTCTTCTTCGTATCTGTCCTCTGGGTAGCACGGGGTCCCCTTACACTGCTGATGTGTCGGACTGGTGTTCTAAAACATCTCCTGCCTCTGCTGCAGGAGGGCCGAAGGTTTCAGGAGTGCAAATTCCTGAATTGCAGTCTAGCGCTGTCTCGTCTGTTGTTTAGAAATGAACCAGTGATCATTGTCGTGTATTTAGTGCTAACTGAACTCTTTGTGGTGCTCCTCACAAAGTGAGGGTGGTATCCAGTACAGTAGAACAGAGGGGGAGCCTGAAGGCTGTGCTTGTGACTCAGATCTTCCTGAGCACCCGGGACCACATCACGGTCTCCTGTTCTGATTCCGCCTCTCTTTCTCCTCTTCTTGCTACCGAGTGAGTGTTATGCACTGCCATTCTTATGATGCCGAGAGCCTTGGTTCCTTCATACGTTTTCAAAATCTCTAACTCAGGAGAATGGAGGGGAACGTACCCAGGAACTGGAGACCTTAAAATCTGCTTCCGAACTAGGCTTTCTTTTTACAGATGAAAAACAAGAGACAGCCATGTTGGCTTTGGAGGCTTTTTTCCTGTGCTGTGTGCTCGGGTTTCCCTGTGGCTTTCGCTGATGAAAATACGAGATCACAATCGATTAGCCTTATTTACCAGTTTCTTGATTTAAAATATAGGCCATGGGGAAGGTGGTTTTGTCATTAGCTACAAACTAATGAGCCATTTTGGTTGCCCCATTTCCCATAATCCTTACTCAGGAGGAATGAAAAGTGTCAGGCAAACGCATGTGGAAGGCAGATGCCCTGGAAAAGGGAATTGTTGGAATACCTTCTACAATGATTTATAGCAGAAAAATGGGCTGCAGTTATATGATACTTAATTTTGAGGCACATTAATTTTTATTGAAGGAGTGGAGCAAGCTATCCTGGGACTCTTATTTATCCAGAACTGTACTTGTATGTGATCATTTAACAGTGATACACCAGTGCCCCATATTCTGTTATGTTCTCAGTTACTTGAGGTCATAGGATTGTCCCATTCCTCTCCAGCCCCTAGAGGTGTTTGAGCTTATTACCGTAGACTTCCTGTCTCTTGTGCAAGCTCATTTAGCCAATGAATTTCTAACTTCTGGGGCCTTACATCAAGTAGACCTTCCCTTCCTAGAGGAGGCTCCCATATTCTCTCTCCTGGGAGGTAAAAGAATTATACCAGCAGCTGCAGTTGAATTTAGGGAATGTCTTAAGTGAGCCAAGTTTTGTGTTGTCATAGCATGAGGCTGACATTGCCCCTCATGCCTCATGCAGGAGAAGCCCAAGACGTAGCTAGAGAAGCATCTAGAATGGAGAATGCTGTTTCATGGTACAAATGAAAGGACACATAAAGATTGGAACTTGCAAGTAGATCACCATGGGTGAGCAAATGGCACAGGAAGTCTCTTAACAGAGAAACCTCAGCTAGGGATTGTCACGGTCTAAGAAATTGGGTCTTGTACAGTAAAATTTTAGAAGCTAGATTCTAATCCCACTTGTGTTAACAATATGGATGGTACCTGCATGGCGAAGTGCAGCATCTCCGGTACTGTGTTTCTAGATCCATAGAATGGACTTCGGTGAATTTTGTTCTGGGTTTTTACATTTTTAAATCATTTTTAGATAATTTTTTTTCAAATGTTATGTTAATTCATATAGGAAATTCAAATAACACAGAGCTGTTCTGGTGAACCTGGGAGCAAGTCCTCCCCACAACCCTGTGCTCTTCTCCAGCATCTTGCTCTGTCTAGCTCTGGGGAGACCTTAGACCAGGATGCCAGGCTACCGTGGAGCACTCTCCTGCATCTGTGCTGTGATTCGTTGGAGCCACTTGAGTCCGGGATGCTGTGAGCAGGCACAGGCCCCTTTGTTTACTTTACAGTGAGGGCGTAGACCTGCGGCACACTTAGTTGAAGACCTTCACCTTCACTGATGCTACTGATTCTTTGTTCTTGGCTACACACCCACATAAGGGCATCCACCCGGAAGGCTCTAGAAAGACATCAGAGACACTTCAAGGCTGATTCTTTGTTCTTGGCTACACACCCACATAAGGGCATCCACCCAGAAGGCTCTAGATGAAATCAGAGACACTTCAAGGCTGATTCTTTGTTCTTGGCTACACACCCACATAAGGGCATCCACCCAGAAGGCTCTAGATGAAATCAGAGACACTTCAAGGCTGATTCTTTGTTCTTGGCTACACACCCACATAAGGGCATCCACCCAGAAGGCTCTAGAAAGACATCAGAGACACTTCAAGGCTGATTCTTTGTTCTTGGCTACACACCCACATAAGGGCATCCACCCGGAAGGCTCTAGAAAGACATGAGAGACACTTCAAGGCTGATTCTTTGTTCTTGGCTACACACCCACATAAGGGCATCCACCCAGAAGGCTCTAGATGAAATCAGAGACACTTCAAGGCTGATTCTTTGTTCTTGGCTACACACCCACATAAGGGCATCCACCCGGAAGGCTCTAGAAAGAAATCAGAGACACTTCAAGGCTGATTCTTTTTCTTGGCTACACACCCACATAAGGGCATCCACCCAGAAGGCTCTAGATGAAATCAGAGACACTTCAAGGCTGATTCTTTGTTCTTGGCTACATACCCACATAAGGGCATCCACCCAGAAGGCTCTAGAAAGAAATCAGAGACACTTCAAGGCTGATTCTTTGTTCTTGGCTACACACCCACATAAGGGCATCCACCCGGAAGGCTCTAGAAAGTCATCAGAGACACTTCAAGGCTGATTCTTTGTTCTTGGCTACACACCCACATAAGGGCATCCACCCGGAAGGCTCTAGAAAGAAATCAGAGACACTTCAAGGCTGATTCTTTGTTCTTGGCTACACACCCACATAAGGGCATCCACCCAGAAGGCTCTAGAAAGAAATCAGAGACACTTCAAGGCTGATTCTTTGTTCTTGGCTACACACCCACATAAGGGCATCCACCCGGAAGGCTCTAGAAAGAAATCAGAGACACTTCAAGGCTGATTCTTTGTTCTTGGCTACACACCCACATAAGGGCATCCACCCAGAAGGCTCTAGAAAGAAATCAGAGACACTTCAAGGCTGATTCTTTGTTCTTGGCTACACACCCACATAAGGGCATCCACCCGGAAGGCTCTAGAAAGAAATCAGAGACACTTCAAGGGAGTAAAAGCTGATAAGAGGAATGGAATCTGGATATCCTCCATTTTACTCCTTTGTGAATGAAAGTCCAAGAGATAGGCTGCTAGACAAGAGAAGCAAAGAAGTGGTGTGTTAGGGCAGGGATAGGATGACCTCTAGGGACAGTCTGCCTTACCCCTGGGAACAAGCTACAGGCTTCCTGAGCTTCCTCTCTTTATCCTGAGACAAAGTCGCCTTATTGGTCCTAATAACTCTCATATTACTTACAGGTATTTTGGGTCGTTGTCAGATTCTGCTATAGTTTTCAGAGGCTTCCGTTTCCATCTTCTGTTGAGATTCTTCGAGAGTAACGGTTGTGTGTGGCATCAGGGAGGGATCTGATCTCTGGATGAGTAATGGTTTCTTGGATGGCAGTTGGGAGGGGTAGTTTCCAGCAGCAGCAGCAGCAGCAGCAACAACACAGCTAATAGACATTAGAATGAAGACAACAACCATTGCCTTCAGTCAATAGGAAGATGAGTCACACAGAGAAAGCAACACTAAACACTGGAGTACCAGTAGTAACCTTGTTTTTGCTGACATGCATGTGCTCCATGCAGCCAGCATTTGTCATCATCACCCTGAGAGCAGAGGACATCTGCTCAAAGTCATACAGCTAGTGCACAATGGAGCCTGTGGAGTCCCCGCTCTTAACCCCATGCTCCTCTGCAGCCCATGTGCTACCGGCTTAAAACTGAGTCTTAAGAATAGACATTTGAAAAGCATGGCAAGACAGCACTAGATACTATCTGAAAATTCGGGGAGGGTGAAGGAGGATGTCCTAAGTTAGACAGGGTGCAAAGACATCAGAGGAAGAAGAGAGGGGTGATGCTTGACACGAGAGAAGGGAGTCTAGCAAGCACAGTATCAGCAGCCAAGAGGGTGGAGATTTGCAGAGACAGTGTTGTCGCTGTGGTCAGACCAGCCCAGGAGAGGACTGAGAAGAAGCTTTGCTTTGTCCCTCAGGCAGCTATAAGTGGTGTCCTTCGAGAGCTATTGGAGGATAATAAAAACAGAAGCCAGAATTCCTTGGGTTGTGTATTCCGTATAAAACTCTAGTGACCCATCAGGCAGAGCCAATGTGGGCCAAGCAGAAGCAGCGGTGAGAGCAAGAAGTACTGTAGAATTTGTGAGCATTGCTGGATTTTCTCATTTTCCAGAAGAGGGTGGGAAGCCCTGAAATCATGCGCACACATGTGTGTGTGTGTGTGTGTGTGTGTGTGTGTGTGTGCGTACCCGCATGCGCGCACGAGTGCATGTGTGAGATAGCTTCTGCTTTCTAAATGTTAGTTCATCTTTTAAGAGTAAAATTCAGTTAAGAACTAAACTTGACATATCTGTAGGTTGAATTTATCATATCTGGACTCCTTCCAGAAGTTTCAAAGCAAAATGCTGAAGCATCTTGATTCACTTAGGACCATGTCTGCAGCAGGCATACATACCTGTTTACATGCCAATGGCTGCTTATTCTTACTTCATTGGGATGGGTAAATATAAACTCACAACAAAAGAAGATTCCATAAATAGAGGACTGATGGCCCAAGAAAGAAGATCAAAGCAAGGTGTTCACGGGCAGAGGAGTTTAGTTTAGAGTCCAGTTGTTGCCAGGCGGTTGGTGGTACATGACTAAATTCCAGCACTTGGGAGGCACAGGCACTTGGATCTCTGAGTTCGAGGCCAGCCTGGTCTACAGAGTGAGTTCCAAAACAGCAATGGCTACACAGAGAAAACCTGTCTCCAACAACAACAAAGCAAACAAATGAAAAAGAGTCCAGTTGTTAGAAATATAAGTTGTAACCTAGATGGAATGATGGGGAAGTGGAGGCTAAGAAGCAAAGAGCTCCTTTCTTTCTCCTTGTTTGTCCGTGTGGTTGGCCATCCTGAGAATTGAAGAGAAACAGACAGATTTACAGTGTCTGCTTTGGAGGATAGCAGTGCAGCAGCCGGGAGGGGCTATCGGCCTTCCTATTATCACTCTGTTTTTTTCGGAGGACAGAGTTACACTCTGTAGCCCAGGTTGGCCTGGAACTGTGTCCTGAGTGCTGGCATTGCAGGCCTGAGCTAACACACTCAGCCGTAAATGGGACACAACATGCAGTCTCTGGTTGCTTATCGGTCCGCTATTGATTACCTGAAGCTGTACTCCCAACTGATGGCTGGGATCCCATATTTTATTTACTCATTCATTCATTCATTCATTTGCTACTTACGTAGCATTGTTGCTATACCTCTAATTGACCTCTCCTGTTCTTTTTAGTTCAAAGTGTTCTGACCATAACGTATATATTTTATTACATGTGTACATTTAGCTATATACATGAACATAATGCAAACTTTTGTATATTACATGTATTTATTATATATACACATGAAAATGCTATAGACCACATTGACATTAACTTTCCAACTGTGCATTTAAAACAATATCCACAGTACGTAACCTTTTCATTCCACCTAGAATAATCCTGTCCATCGTTCCCAGGACATTCTAATTCCACTAGTTAGTTCTTTGGGTTCCACAGAGCAAGAACTTTCCATGTTAGGAAAGCAGAATTTGGCCTCGCTCTTTATTCAAGTGGGTCGGCCTAGATGGCCTGATCTGAATAAAATGGATAAAGGCAGGCACCTCTTTGTCTGACAATTTGAAAGTGATGCTATTTGAATACCAAGAAGCTTGAAGCTTGACTGCGGAGCCTTCCAAATTAATCTAGTCTTGTAGGAAAAAAAAAAGAAAGAAAGAAAGAAAGAAAATGCCATCAAGTAACAGGAGATTTGTCAGCTGCCCTGCTTACACTTTTCATATAAAACAGAAAGGTTGGCAGATTATAGACGAAAGGTCAGCTCAGCAAAAAAGAAAATCTGTCAGACAATCTCATAACATAGGTAACCCAGGGCGGAACTTGGAAGCTGCGATTGGATTCTCAGAGAGAGATGAGTCTGTTGGCGGCGTGTAAATATCACCGCCGCTCCTGTGGCTGTTCATTTTGGTGGCTCCTTCTCTAGCGGAGTCGCTGAAATCTGATTTAAAAGACACAGAGGATTCTTGTTTTCCTGAGGAGGATTTACTTCACAGAAGTTTCACCTTTTATTTCTTGTTTGTTTGTTTTGAAGAGCTAAAGCAGGTGAGGGGAGGACTTCATTTGCCCAGTGTCTTAGATTCAACCGTTCTGAACCAAAAAACTAAAAGGAGGGAATAGTGAGAAATGGAGCAACAGCAGCCGTGGCGTCGACTGAATGAGTGTCCGGTGTGCCCAGCATCACCGATAGACGAGCTAGACAGCCACAGTGTGATGTGAACCAGTAGCCAAGGCCCACTCTGGCAGGACCTGCCTCAGGACTCATTGCTGCTCTGGAAAGCATTTTCAGCCTGTTCTGACTTGAGGAACCCAGGCGAATCTGTGGGTGCATGGTCTAACCGCAGTCTGCCGCAGCCTCACTGTAGCAGCAGGAACTGTGCTGGCAACTGGAGGCCCTGTTAATCCCTTTCATCTGTGCTTCAAGTGCAGAATCGTGCAAAAAAGCAGCACCGTTCTAAGGCGTTTGCACACACGTCACGCTCCTAATTGCCCAACTTCCATAAGCACGCCTTTGAGAGTGGCTTCCTTCTTCTACTGCACTCTTCCCCACAGCCCTGCAAATAACTGAGGCCAGAGGTATGTCACACAGCAGTGTGTGCGGCCCTCAGGTATCTCTTGACTCTTGGTCTCAGTGTTTCTGATTCTCTTACTCCACAGAATCATTTACTACCATTGCTTTCACCTTCTCTCAAGCTTTCCCGTTACAGCACACGCTATATATGCAGTTTTATTACCCTTAGAAACTGAAAATCCAGAGCTGAAGAAAAATTGCAATGTTATAAAACGTCACCACTGTCTCAGAGAAACCCTTGTGCTAGCAGCTGCCTGTGCTTCAGGCTGCTGGCATGGTGGAAACTCTCCACTGCAGTCTTTATAGATTGCTCTGCTGAAACCCAAGTGTCAATGGCAGAAGTTACTACCACTCCCAACTAAAAGTCTCTTCCCACTAAAGCTTCCTTAATTAAATCATCAGCTCTGGCTTGCTGGTAAGGATCAATTCTTACTAGAGTATTCTTTCCTGCTCAGGGTAACCTTAATTCTTCCCAGAATGGCAGCCAACATTAATTTTGCACTGGACCCAGGAGCCTCAGCAAGGTGGAATTATATGTGCCTCCGTCCCACCCTTATTTTCACCCCCAAATAAAATAAAATGAGCGATAGTCCATCGGCGAGGCTTGAGGGATGGGTAGGGAAAGGATTAATCTGAGGATGGGGATGGCTGCCTGGCTCTATCTCCCCTTGGAAATTTGGTTCTTATAGCATCACCGTGAGTTATTAATATGTATGACCTGTACTTTATTCAAACATTATAAATCTATGCAGGAGTCTGGTGTTTGGGTTTTCCTTTCTAGCTTTCATTCTTCTTCCCAGAATTATCTCATTTCGATCGGGAAACTTTTGCATAAAGAGTGCACGCCGAGAACTCACATTTCCATAGCATAAATATTAAAGGGGAGTTAAGCTTTACAGTTTCTTCTCCCATCCCGATGGGAGGAAAGTTGGCCTTCCAGTCACCGGCCCTTAATAGTGTTCTGTTTACTCAGAAGCCAAAAGGTAAATGTAAAATTAGACTTGCATTATGGCATTATAGGTTCCTTATCTGGACTTAGGATGCACTCTTGAATGCTTTGTTTGAAGGGTATACTAAAAATCTAGCTCATATGCGTGCTGTTAAAAATACTTGGTTGTCTTAATTTATTGAGAACCAGGCTGAGTCCAAGCCTTCTCTTTAGGATCATGGTCAATCTTTACAAAAAAAAAGAACAAAATCCTGGATAATTGTGTATGCAGTCACCACGATGGATCTGTGCAGAGACTCATCACTGTGGCTCTGTAAAATCTAGAAAGAAATGGAGCTGGAGAGCTTGGCGCCTTCTTAGCAGCTGTTTAGCTTCATGGAGCTTCCTGTTTCCCGGTTATTTTCATTTTTGGTAGCATAAAAGAGTAGCCATAAATTTTGGTTTACATGGAAATAGAAGGAAATGTGTGAGTACTTCATTCGGGTGAGCTGTCTGCTGATCACAGTCTTGGCTGTTGTATTTTGTGATGGGAAATGAATGTGCTAATTGGCACTTTTTTTTTTCTCTCCTTCTTGTTATTACAGGAAACCTGCCATATGAATATAAAATTGTGATTGCTGGGAATCATGAACTGACATTTGATAAGGAATTCATGGCAGACCTCGTTAAACAGGACTACTACCGTTTCCCTTCTGTGTCCAAATTGAAACCAGAGGACTTTGACAATGTTCAGTCCCTCCTGACAAACAGTATTTACTTGCAAGATTCAGAGGTAACCGTGAAAGGATTCAGGATATACGGTGCACCCTGGTAAGTGCTCATTCAGCAGGTTTCCTCTGTTTTCAAGTTGGGAACAAAAAAACAAAAGAAAACAAAAAACAAGAAACAACAACCAAAAAAAAAAAAGAAAAGAAAAACCCATCTTTGGGACTTAGCTGCTTTCCATGAAAATGAATAAATAGGTTGGAAGGAAAGGCTGTTGGTTCATTGGCAACCAAACACATCATCTGGTCCCACTGTAAATCACAGTATTGGGTATTTTCATCATCAAACAGACCCCTTTAGGTAACAAAAACGAAATTGAAGCTTTAGTAGACATATATGTAGTTAAATGACTGGAGCTCTACATGTATCTGTGCAAACATAAACTTGCCAAAGACTAATCTGTTAGTCTTGACAGATTTAGCTACTCTGAACATTCCATGAGAGTACTTCCCCTTTCAGTTTGTACGAAAGCAGTCCTGAAATACTTTGCATATAGGTCAAGCTTTCTCAAGTCTCTGTACACATCAGACTGGTTCTGTGAAGATAGCTTTTGAAATCTAGTCTCTAAGACCTCCCTGATTCTCCTCTTTTAGAGAAACCCCAGAAATCAGTGTTTTTATAAAGGCATTCCAGATGAGACAGATGCTCAGGCACTTTGGAGGTTGTTGATTGACAGTCCAGTACTAGAAGTCTAGAACTGTGCTCTGGAATGCATGCTATGGGCCCCACGGTGGGACTCTGGATCTTGGTTTTCATTGCCAGGTTTTAAAGGAGTTACTCCATGTTGCTGAGCCTTAGATTTTGTACCTTTAAAATGGTGAGAATAAATAGTACCTTTTATGAGGTCATTGAAGGGTTATGTAGGTAGCACATGGAATGGATTTAGAAGCAACCCTGGTAATTGGCTTACGGTAATATTTACTACTTTCCTGTTCTTGGCTTTACCACCGCGATGTGGGGTGGACTTGAGAAAGTTACTTAGCCCAGACCAATGTTTTCATCTCTGAAATGAGAATGTTTGACTGGAGATTATCTGTATCGGACAATTCCAAGATTACCTGTGAACCTTGAGTAGACGAACTAAACCTTCCCCGCCCCTGCTGGAAATCCCCCAAGACCTTTGCTACAAGCTGGGACAGCTGCAAGAGGAGTGGCAGAGCAGGCTCCCGTTGTCTCTCAAGTCTTTTTCCCCTGACTAATTGGAATTCATAGGGGTAATTTATAGAGGGTGTGGGAAGTACATTTTGTTGCAACCTGACAGTGACTGTGAGTTCCTCATTAACCACCATACATGGGCTCTGTTCTAAGTCTGCTGTTGTATCAACTGTCTAATTGTCTAATTTGTCTAATTTAGTCTTTAGTGTTCTTGAAGGATTTAGGTACCAGTGTACCATTTAGCAAATAAGCAAACTGAGGCACGAAAGGTTAAGACTGCTTAGGAAACCATAGGCAATGAGTGGTAGCCCTACTACCTTGCCATTGTGCCTGACTCCAGGGAAAGTAGTGTGGCCAAGGGGTTGAGTAGCAATGGAAGTGCTGGTGGTAGTGTGATAGTGTTTATAATTGCAGGTCTAGTTAAATTGGACTCTATTAAAATCCATCCATTTATTTTTATGTGTGAGAAGATGGCAGAAGGTAACAGGATGAATAGCATACATACATCCTGTTAAGCTGTGATCAAGAGTGATCTCAGTGTGAAACAGGGTGTTGATATGGGTGGTTTGGGACACGGAGCAGGATGGGAGCTTTTTCCACTTCCTGATCCAATTCTTAATACAATCCAATACTGAAGAATGACCTCTGGTTGTCAGAGAAGCTCAGCATTCTGGTTAAAATCACTTCTTCAACCATGTCTAGTGTTTTTGAACAATCTACAAAAGGCACAGGACATTGGGTTGTTCACAGTCAATGCTTTCAAAGGTCCCAGATCGCTAATCTCCGAAACAATGACAGAAAGATAGAAAAAATATTTCCCATGGTTTAAGCTGATTTAAATCTGCTTAGGGAAGAACGAGTTAAACAAAATTATAGCTGTGATGTAATGGGTAATGGTCAGAATCCCAAGGCAGACCTTGAATTATCTCAAGATATGAAAACATATCTGGTAGTTGGTAAGTTGAAATATGGGGTGTGGTGGGATATGACCCCATCTAGGTGGTTGGTTCATGCTGCAGAAAAAGTTTATATCAGAACTAGATTACTGTCATTTATAATTTTTAAAAATAATTTAAAAATTTTAATAATTCAGTATTAGAGAAGGTAATAGTCAGAAACTAAGCAAAATTATTGTGTCTTAAAATGTTGTCCTGAAAGGCCGGGCGTGGTGGCACATGCCTTTAATCCCAGCACTTGGGAGGCAGAGGCAGGCAGATTTCTGAGTTAGAAGCCAGCCTGGTCTACAGAGTGAGTTCCAGGACAGCCAGGGCTACACAGAGAAACCCTGTCTCAAAAAAAAGAAAGAAAGAAAGAAAGAAAGAAAGAAAGAAAGGAAGGAAGGAAGGAAGGAAGGAAGGAAGGAAGGAAGGAAGGAAGAAAGGAAGAAAGGAAGAAAGGAAGAAAGAAATGTTGTCCTGAGATAGTTCCTTGTAGTGTGTATTGAGAATTTTACAAACAGACAGACTTGACCCCTTTGTTCCTGCTGCACTTTCTTTACAAAGAAGAGACTCTGTGGGTAGGATCTGGTATTCTGAAGGAGGGATTTGTCCCATCCACTGAGGTTATTGGTACTTTGGTTTTTGACAAAGAATCGGATACTGGTGAAGGAGAGGTTTCCATTTCACCCTGTTCTCCTGAGACATCAGTTTCACTGTGAAAATGTTCTGTTTAAACGGCTGTTCCCAGGGTTGTCTCAGAGATCTCTGCCTGAGCATTTCTGTGCGTGGAAGCCCATGTGTCCCATCTCTACCACATACTCCCTGGGGCTTCGGATGAGTTCATCTGTCTTTGCTTTGGTTGGTTTTTAACCAAATTCCTCTGTTTTCTCATCTTTACAGTATCATTTCCCTCACAACATAAACTTTATGTACCCACAGTGTAGTGAAGACCCCTCAAGCCAAGAGTTAGTATTTGAGAAGTGTAGCTGTCACCATGAGCAGTGGCGCATTGATCCTTTCTGTCAACTTCCGGAGACTTTACACCAGGAGTCAGAGGGATGCGTTCTGACCCTGGTTCAGCCTCTGCTGATTGGATGATGCTAGATGAGACCCGTGTCTTCTCAATTTAGCACATGAAACAGAAGAAAAGATGTTTGTTTCATTCTTCAACCAAATAGATGTTCACCGAAGTTAGAATCTTCAAAGATAATACATATTGGTAGGCCTGGTTATTTTAATGCCTTACAAATTTTTAACCTCTTTTACTATTAACATTTTACATAGGAGTAAAATTTGAGGGAAATTACATCATAACTAGTTCTTTTCTCATTTCAGGGGTTAAGGTTGTTTCATTGCTATTGTTTCTCTGAGATTTCCCCACAGGTAAAAGCCTCCTCTATAGTCTAATACATATTCCAAAATAGTAGAAACTAGTTAATTTACACTTCCATGATTTCCAGCAAATTTTTTAGAGGAAATGTTCAGATATAAGTTGATATTACTGTCGGTGGTTTTCATTCAAAAACAAAAATCAAAACAAGAACTTTTACCCGAGCCATTTTCCATCCTGCCATCCCAGGTTTCACAAAAGCAGGTGCCATCAGACTGAGGAAATTGCTCTAACTCTTGAAATTTAAAAGTATAAAGATAGGGTGTCTGATTTTTTTTATTTTATTTTTAATTTTTTTTTTTTTAGAAAGTGTGCTTAGTGTGCACAAGGCCTCAGGGTTTTGTTCTGCAGCATCACCTTCCCTATAAAATAAAATAAAGTGATTGTTAGATGGTTTAACTTCAGAAAAAGAATATACATCTGCTTTCACTGTGTGCTTCTAACTCGTGTCACAGCTGAAAGCTTCCCAAAGACTAAAGAGAATACTGTTCCGTCCTGGTTTACAACTAACTGGGAATTTATCTACAGAAAATAGCTTGCAACACATCTCAGCATTCCTGTGTGTCTCCAACTGCAGTGTGCCATGCACTCATTATATCTCCAACGAAGAGGACTGGGATGTGATTTGATGGGGCTGAGAAAATTTAGTGTCCCAAACAGCAGAGGTTGTAAATCAATCTGGATGTTTGTCTGGAAGAGGGACTCCTTGAAGGGATGGAAAGTCCAGATGAGTTTTTCGGGGAGCTTCTTGCCCTCAGGGGAAACTTGGCAGGAACACAGTTTTCTGTGTTCTATCTAAATTTCTTCACCATCTTCTCCCATCAGCCTAAAGGAAAGCAATCAGGCATGTGCTTTAGATAACTCGTTCATAGGATTTTTCTTAACTTCTGCCGTCATTTCCTTTTGTCCCTTTTGGGAGACAGAAGAGAGGGATTGCGTCATCAGGCAGCCGGGCCAGCTTTGAAAGGTCACAGGCTTTCCATGCCTAGTGTTCACGCTTGGCCTCCAAGATGAACCTCCATTGCCTCTTTGTGGTTGCCCTCGGCAGCATTTTTCCCAAAGACAAAGAAGAGAGAGAGAAGAAGAAATTCTAATCTGTCCAATATGAGTCCGTGTAATAACTAACTGCTTGTCAGTTCATACCAAAGGGGACGTGGGATTTTGTATTCTTCACATTTTTAATTACTGAACCTGTATCCAGCCTTTTAATGCAAGTGGGCTTCAGTTTAAGTTTCACTTAGAACAGGCTGTGAAAATCAGCTGCGTCTTCTTTTAGCAATCTCATGATAGCAAGAAGATGCTGTGGGGGAGGGAGGGAGGGAGGGAGGGAGGGGAGGGGAGGAAGGAAGGAAGGAAGGAAGGAAGGAAGGAAGGAAGGAAGGAAGGAACCAACCAAACCCACACTTACTAAGGGATAAGCAACCCCTGCTGTAAGAAGTAGACTGACCCTGGCCGCAGCCTGGAATGCTCAGACTCGAGCTGTTATCTTGTTCCTTGCTGGCCTGCACCTTACTCCTCTTGCACAAAACCAGCCTCCACTAGTATTTAATGAACATGAATGGGGCTTTCCTATGTCCGGGAATTTGATCTCTCAAATCAAAGGGGTCAGGAACAAAGACCTCCTTTTTCACGTTAGAATGGACACAGGTGTAATTTGTCAGATTTAGTAACTGTGGAGGAAGTGCCCTAACTTCTACAGCAGGAAAATTAGATCAGGCTCAGGCCTGGTCATTCTAAAATGGCCAAAAGAGGAAGAGAGTGCCCACTGCCCTTCATTTTCAAAGGAAGCATGAGCCTGGATGTCCCTCCCTCCTCTGTTCCTTTCATTTGGCATCATAAACACATTGAGTTCATTCATTCATTTAGATGTAATTTCCTCTGCCTTTCTCTAAGCCAGAGTTAAGTGTCCTCCCCACTCTGTGGCATCAATAATTGTGTGTACACCAATCGCTACAAGGTTGCCTGGGTAGTCTTGTTCTGATCAGGGCGACAGGGCTTTATGGTTAGGCTGTCAGAAAAGCTTCAGATGTTTTTACTTCCAATTATAAGTTCTGTAATGCATCGTGCATTTTGCTGACAGTCTCCAAGTTCTTGAAATAGTGAACAAATTAACAGCAGATATTGAGTGAGAGGATTAGAAAGCCAACTGGCAACTCACGATGGAGCTCAGATACAGGAATTGGGTGCAATGGGCTTGTTTATTTTCACAGTCGTACTTTGTAATTAACTTAGGCAAAGAAAGAAGGAAGGAAGGAGGGGAAGGAAGGAAGGAAGGGAGGGAGGGAGGGAGGGAGGGAAGGAAGGAAGGAAGGAAGGAAGGAAGGAAGGAAGGAAGGAAGGAAGGAAGGAAGGAAAAGAAAACTCATGTCTCCATGTTCAGCAAGAAAGTCTGTTTGCAGATTGTAAATCACTGTTGGTTGCACACACTGTTTGCAGGGGTCCCCGGCTTTTATTTAAGAGAATTCCAAAAGATAATGGCACACACATACAAATCGGTGGTGTGTGTGTGTGTTAAACAAATATGCACTCTGCTTTTACATGATTCTCTTTAAAGGCCCAGGCTAACATTTCATTTTGCTTGGCTCCAGGCCCACAGGCGCAAACCTATGGCCATTCTGCTGAGGTGTAGAGTTACAGAGCTCTGTTTACATTATTGCCTGTTTCAGAATGCAGCTGACTGCTCTTAAAGCCACACAGGATCAGATTCACTTCTGGTCTTAACAACTGCCTTATTTATTTGAAAAAAAAAAAAAAAAAGGACAAAGCAAAACCAGTTGGCTTTGCTTCCTACCTCCCATAGATAGCCAGTTCAGCACAGTAAATACCACCTCCAAGGCCAGTTTATGCAGTGTGTTGTGTTGGATCCCACTCAGACCTTTCTGCCAGCAGTCCTAACCAGCTTGTCTCTGGATCCTCTCCTGGTTGGAGCCTTTATGGGAAGGGGGCTAAAGTATGATCTGTAGCATTCCATTAGGCTTCAAATCCATTGCAGTCGCAATTTAAATCTTTGCTTGGATGTGGCTGCGCCAGTAACTCAGCAAACAGCATGGATAGACTCCCATTTAGAAGGTAGTATTTCACTCAGACTTGTCTCATTTGGGCCACCTAGAAGTTTTCAAAATCACATCATCACTCACAAGAGTTAATCAGACCCAAGATTTCCACGAACTGATGTGCTGGGTGGTGTTCCGCACTGTTGCATTTGGGCAGAGTCCAAGTTAGGTCAGAAGGTGACTTGCTCAGAGTCCCAGAGTCACTATGAGAAATAGGTTCCTTTGCCAAGCCTTTTACATTGGGATAGTCCAGCCCGGACATCCATCCTTAGGCTGAAGGAACTCAGGCAGTGACCATTCCTCTTTATCTTTGAAGGCATGGCTGCTCCCATTTAGTTGTAAAAAAGGCTGTACATTACATTAATCCGGGCCACATTCCTCTTCAGGGACTCTCATGGGATTAAGTGTGTTTATGGAGAAGGGCAATGGGAGAGTTGAGAAGAGAGAAATGACCTGGTATCTACGGCATGCTGTGCTTCAGAGAATGAGGGATTTGGAAAAGAAAAATCTTTGTCTCAGCATGCTGCATGGCATTCTGGTCTTTCAGCTTTGTGGACGTCCTGCATATACCACAGATCGGGAGCCACAAGCCCATCTCTTGTGGCTGCCTCTCCTCCTAACTTGACCTTCTGTAGCAAGAAGGGTAGAGGTGGCTGGGGATATGTCTCAAGTGCTCGTCTGGTGGCATGAACTCCCGTGGAAATCAGGTTGATGTGGGATACTAGAACGACCTGAACCATGTCATTCAGGTTTGGCTGAGCTGGTGGGCAGCTGGGTGTCCTCCTATTCTTCATGTTACAGTCATAGGCTCCTCCTCCTAATCCAGAGTAGCTGCTGGCAAATAAAAGGAGTTTCTAATGTGGCTTCAAGCTCCACAAATGCAACAGTGACTAATCAGCTTTGTTCTCTATGCTAACTCTAGGCTAGCTTAGTGCAGACCTACTGAATGCTCAGTCCATATTGAATGAATAAATGCATGAGTGAGCAAACAATACAATGGAAGCAGAGAGATGAGCCAAAGGGTTACACCAATGAGATAGCAGTTATAAGAAAAATGCTTCCAATAAAAGTCAGGCAGAAGCCAGACAGTGGTGGTGCACACCTTTAATTCCCGCACTTGGGAGGCAGAGGCAGGTGGATTTGAGTTTGAGGCCAGCCTGGTCTACAGAGCAAGTTCCAGGATAGCCAGGGCTATACAGAGAAACCAAACCCTGTCTTGAAAAAACAAAATAAGAAAAAAAGTCAGGCAGAATGTATGGAACAGAAGACCAGAGAATGGAACAACAAAGTGAAATCAAACAAAGCTCTAAGCTGTGCCCCAAGCCTTCAAGAGCAGATCTGGACCTTCCTGGACCGTGGGGAATGTGGAGAGCGCAGTGTGTCCCTGGGTGAGCATGATGTCACAAAAGCAAGGGAAAGGGAAAGGCAAACTTGACTTTAAGGCCCTATGGATTTCACAGAACATCTTGGTAAGCCATATTATTCTTTCTTGCCTCAGATACCTCACTCCAGGTTGTGAGTGGTGAGAGAACGTGCTAGTACCCTTAGAGGATGTGACAGGGCTTCATTCAAGAAGGACAATGCAAAGTTGATATTGTTGGGAATCTGGACCAAGCAGACTCAGAACTTCCTCTTGATAATGAAAAGGAGTCACAGATGCCTGCTTGGTGGCTGGATTCTTTATGGTAGAGCACGGAGATCTTTACTATTCACTTTTGAGGTATTTGATAGGTGGAGAGTTCTTCGTCTGTGCTCTGAACTCTAAATGTAGGTGACTTTTTTCTAGAGTGTACCCCTTAGTAAGCTATTCAGGTCCCTTGACAAGCTCAGTCCATGCCAGCATGCGTACCACTCTATGCTCTCCCCTGTAGCTCAAATGTGCTCACAGATCAGACCAGGTAACTATGTCGGTTGCTTTAACACTCCTGATGGTCGGCGATGAAGGTGAGCTGGGCCTCCTTCCAGGCATTGGAGGTTGCTCTGCCACCTTTTCTCCCTGCCAGTTCACTCCACTGCCTTGCCTCTGCATAACATCACCACAGGACGTTTGTTTGTAAGCCCATGGGAAGTTTGGTAGAACACAAGCTCAACTGTGTCATGTTCAAGGGCATATCCCTGCCATTGAAGACCTTGTTGAAACTGAGCTAAGCCCTACTTGTTGGTTCTCTCTTCTCTTAAACCATCTGTTCCCCAGGCTAACACTTCTGGGGAACTTAACAGGAGGACACAATACCCTGAAAACTTAGCTCCATATGTCAGTCATAAGCAGGCAATGCCCAGTCTACTTGCCAAATGGGGGAGGGAGACAGTTCTGTAAAATTGTGCAGGCTCTGGCTTTCAAGAGTCTGTCCTAGCAAGCATGCATCTCGGTTTTATCAGTTAGACCTTGATAAATGTATCATCCAATCACTGAGCCATAACTGAATTTGTCAGATTGGCATGCAAACAATAACTGTCAGGTATGGAGCATCACCTACATGTCCGTACTTTGTATAGCATGGGTTTAAACTTGGTCATGTCTCTATAGATGTGCCATTATCACTGCCCCTTGAAAAAAACTACAAGACTGAGCATTAGAGACGTTAAATAATTCACCTAGTGATCCTCACTTCACAAAGGACGGGAAATCCCAAAAGTCAGACTCCAGTCTGTGTGGTCCCGTAGCTTTTTATTCTTTGCCTGTCCTGTAGTCTTCATGGGATTTATAAGAGATTGTGTTTGTCAACCTCCTGGTACTCATTAAATGATAAATAAAGTATAGGGTTCTTCCCCAAACTGAGAGTTTTTAGTTCTGTGATGGCTGGTGTTATTTTTTGTTTGTTTGTTTGTTTGTAGATGGTCAAAGGAGATAAATAGGAAATTTAATTCAATAAAATGCTTACCCCTCTGTGAATGTGTGGGAGACAGTCAGACAGACAGACAGACACACACACAGAGAGACACAAAGTGGGGGAGGGAGAGTTTTAAGAAGAAGTAAATATTGTCCACTTCCTCTGGCATGACAAGTTGCTTATGATCTGGGTAAGTGGAAGCCATTTAGGAAAGGAACCTTGTATATTGGCTGCATTTGGTTCAAAAGCATGGAAGAGTGACTAGATGGCTATTAGATGAAGACAAATGGGACAGTTTTAAGGTCACTGAAATGGAGTATCATTTTCAATGTATGAGTAACACTTAGCAGTGTGTCCTCACCCAGGAAAGATAAAAGTAATGTTGGATTGTGACTGTAAATTCAGTGTGGACCGTTCCGTGAGGGCTGTTCCTGCTCAAGGCTAGTGGCGAATTTGCAAGCCACTGAGATAGCAGAATGCGTGGATTCTGCACAAATCAGGGACGATGAGCCAAGAAAAAAACCTGCATTAACTTGGGACGGGATGGAGGACTGTTCAAATGTTAGAATAGATTATCTGTTCAAATACAAACATAGTTACTGTGACTAACAATAGCCATGTATGCCAGCTGCATTAAAAAAAAAAGGGGGGGGGGGACAGGCCATTAGAAGAAAAGCATCTGCTGTATATCACAGCTGATTACAGGAAATGAATCTAAGATAGATTCTCCCCAGGTGGAAAAAAAAATCGGAGACAGTGTCTGAGGAGTAGGTGATATTGACTGGTTAATTTAGATACTGTAGGCATGATGGGTTGACAAGGTGAACCACAGATGGAAAAGGTAGAGCTAACATTTCATAGGAATTTACAGTAAATCGACATTGAAGACCAAGCAAGACTAGTGCACTTTTAAGGGCCCAGTCAGGTAGAGATCCACCCACTGATTCTTTGTGCCTTCCTGATTCTGGTTACCCATATCCTGGCATGCACATGAAACTGAGACAGCCAGCTGCCACCAGGATAAAGAACTGCTAGCCACTGTTTCCTTCCTGACTTTGAAATATAGTTTGTATTCAAATTCTGGGCTCTACCCATCTTAAAGGTAATCTCTTTCAGTATTCTGATTTTCTCTCCCTGGCTCCCAGTGCTTGGGGGTGATGGTAGGTAGCCTGGGGCACCAAGATTCTAGATGGAGGATAGCTGCAGACCAACAGTAGGGGGAAGCTGTAGTTAGGGCTTCTGAGTTCTTGCATGTGTGTGTGTGGGGGGGGGGGGGGAGGGCATGTGTATTGGTGCATGTGTGTACATGCTTACATCTCCTTGGTAGGCATGCAAATGGGTCCCACAGCAGAGATTGGGCATCTTCCTTGATCTCTATCTATTGCTGAGCCTAGCTAGAGCTCACTAAGTCACTGGTCTCAGCTTCCTGAGTACTAAGAGTACAGAAGCCACCAAACCTGCACACTTTTATGTGGGCTCTGGAGATCCATCACTCACTGGTCTTCATGCTTGCACATCAAATGCTTTTTTTAATCCCCTGAGCCCATGCCAGGCCCTGGCCCCTGTTTTTTATTGCAAATCAGGGGGGTAGAGGTGCGGCTAGTTTGTAAGCCACACAGACTTAGCACTTCGAAGATTGATATTTAAGAGTTTCCCTTTGAATTGATTTTGCCTGCTGTCACAATAAACAGGATAACTGAGTTATTGATGAAGCAGAATAAAGATCACTAGAGAATTTCCATTCCCCATTTCTCATTCAAAGTTTTGCACCGAATACTCTTAGAAAATGGCATCAGAAAAAAAAAATCTTTGTTTTGCACATAAGAAAAAAATAGTGGAGTGAAAAAAGTAAAGAATCAATCTAGGATGCTGTGTGGTGACTGCGCCTCAACAGAGCTGTTTCCAATGCTTTCTATGTTCATTTATTCCTTTGTGTGAAGGTCAGAGAACTTGTGAGAGTCTATTCTCTTTTTCCACCATGTGAGTCCAGAATGGAACTCAAGCCCTTGACTTGCTGAACTATCTCACCAGCCCCAGGGCTGTTTTGAATGGTGCTCCTCTAGAATGTTATCATTCCAGATGGTCAATGAGTATTACTACTACTATTGATGATGATGATGATAATTAATTAATTAATTAATTAATTATAGCAAATGGTGCCAGGTATCACCATAGGAACAAAACTTGGCAGTTCCCTGGGATTTTTGCTCTTTGCTTTTTCTTTAGCTGGAATGTGCTGGGTGTCTGTACGAATGTGTTCAGATGATTGCAGAACCTGAGGAAGCTATTTGTTGTTACTGATGCTGTTATTGGTTCCTTTATATAAATATATACATATGTAATTTGATTTTCTGGAAACTATCCTAGTTTACTGTGTTAACATAACATCATTCTATAGAAAGTAATGATCATACTTGTTGTAGAAATGCTACACTCATTTATTTTCTTCTTTTTTTTTGCATTTTTACAGAGATAATGCCCCGTGTTAATCACGTAAGGGCTTATCAAGGGTTTGATTGCAGAAACTAAAATTCTCTGAATAATGAAGAAAAATTAGAAAGTCATTGAGGATAGAAATTGTGAAGTCTGTAGGCATCTCAGTGCCCAGTGACTGTTTTCCCAGTGTAACTGTTCACAATTCCAGTAAAACAATCCACAGAGCCGTCTTGAATGCTGTTGAACATCAAGGAACCGATAGCCTTTATTAGAGAACCAAGTTAAATCTGGCTTCTTTTAATTAGCAATGAGCATTTTTGAAGCCACACACCTACTTAAAACGTACAGATGGATTCTAACAATATAAAAATGAAATATATCAACAGAGAAGTCAAAAGCACAGAGGCACCATACCTCAAGGACAGTAGGGAGTTTATCATGAAGGGCTTTCCTTTTTCCTCTACTTTGCCCAACATTTGTGTGTTCTTAGGGAGTTGGGGGCAGGGGAGGCCATATTCTGTAGTTGTAAAGTGTGTATCACTGGATAACTTGGAAATGCACTGTTATTTTGACTTTTGCTTTGCTTGCTCATACAGTCTGGGGCATTTGCTGGCACACACTTCACAAATCACCTGTGGGACAGCTCATTACAAAGGATGGGGGAGTTGGAAGTGTTTGTGCTAATCAACAAGTGCTGGGCTTTGCCCTGCTGAAATCGAAGCCATCCCCTTAAAGCACCCAGAGCTATGCATCATTCTGCTGCAAGCTGCGTTTCCCTTTTAAATCAGTCTCGGGAAGGCGGAACCTAGGTGCTTCGCAAGCTAATAAAAGCCAGACGTCTTTGGGGGCTTGCCTTTCAATTCATTCCTAAATGCGATACCCTGGGAAGGGGGGACCCTGGGTCTGCCTTTACAGGATGTGACTTCAGTGGTGGAGAGCCTGGTGTGCCTACCTTTGCTTATTTGTATTCTGGTGCCATAATGTCCCCTCCTCTTGTATGTCTTTGTTCTATTAATCTGTGAAACAGGGCTCACCTTCTGATTAGTCCTTGGAGCTTGTTTCTATTAATCAGTCTGCAAAACAGGTTGACTGGGGGACTCCGGGGCTTTCATTCAGAGCTTAATATGTTCTCCTTGTCAAGCTGTGGCTCAGGCTGCAAGCTTTGCCTTAAACAGAACCAGGCAGTGAGATTTGGGGTTTGTATGGTGATTGCATTGTTAAGGAAGAAAGCAGTTTGAAAAGGCAACAGGAAAATTCTAGTGTCGAACTGCAGGATTAGTTTTAGGAAGGGGACATGTTTGTAGAAGATATAACTGACGTGACCTAACTCTGATCCACAATAAACTGCTTTGTAGAGTTGACCAGAACAGAAAATGAGACATTGTCCCCCCAGAAATACTTCGTCAAGCAGGAATTTCCTATTAAGATAGTTTTTGTGTATTTGAAGTGTAATTATATTTTGATACTTACCCACAGCTTTAGGTAATTTATAAGAAAACTCAATGATGTTTGTGAGTTTGGTTTTTTTTTCCCCTACTTTCCTCTCTCCACCTTCCCTTATGCCAAAAGACGCTGCCATGCCTTAAAATTATTTTGCCTGCTACACAGGGGAAATTCTGTCTCTCAATTTGCTTCATTATCAAGGGACAAGGACTGACCTACCTGTGGAGAGTGGGTGGGTTAACGGAGCAATGGTTATAAATTGCTTCATAAGATGTTCATTATCCTCCTTGTAAAAATTCACCTAATGTGCATGAGGCTGGCACTACTGCAAAAGAAGTCTGATGTGCGGCTTTTCCCAGTGTCCCAAGCTCTAGGAAAAAGACTTTTCCAGTAAAAATCGCAAGTATATTTAGCATTCATTGCTTGGGAAAAAACTGCACCCCTCCCCATCAAGTGTATGCAAGGAGCAGATTCTGATTTTCAAATTAAATTTGCCATCAGTGATAAATTTAGTCCCGTAAGATACTTTAATAAGTGCTTCAGTGTGATTTATTGGCTGTGTTAGTTAACATGCTATATTATGTCTTGTGCAGAATTTTAGCAGAAGCAATTTCTGACTAGACCTCTCCTTGATTAAAATTTAAAAATGAAAGTCTCATTTTCGTCATGCCGGTAATTATCTTAGGGCTAAATTGGAAGGTAAGCACACTGTAGCCCTGTCATCATTTTAAAAATAAAGACAGAAAGGGGGAAGAGAGATGTCAAAATGTGACGGGGAGAGCATTGAAAAGATTCTACTTCTTTATGTTTGGACATCCTGTATTCCTTTGTGTGTACGCAGAATGTCTAGGCTGTTTTATTGGCTGGGGCTTAAGATGCAACCCTTGCATATATAATCGCTAATGAGTGTCAGGATTCAGCTGCTAATTTGAAAGGCTTTGTGGCTCTTTCACCCCAGACACTAGCAGCTTCATTAGGCACTGCTTTGTCCAGCCTGACCTTTCCTGGTCTGTGGATCTCAGTTAAATACCAACATTGCACCAGCCCCCCCCCCCCCCCCACACACACACACACTTGAAACAGCCCAGACTAGCTCCTTCAATGCAGCGCTTATCAGAACCTGCTACTGACATAAACTTGGATGCCCTGTGGCTTGCCACATAATTAGGATTACCTTCCCCCAGAGAGGTCCTATTTACTTAAACCCATGGGATGTTCGGCTAGTTGGAGATTTGAATTTTAGAGCAGTTAACAAATTTCTCGACCGTCTTTTTTTTTTTTTAATGCATTATTATAAAGTATAGCTTTCAAAATGTGTTCCTATCTGATTCTGTGGAAGCAACAGCCAGTCATCTATTTCCTGGACTAAAAATTTATTAACGTCATAGATAAGAAAACGAAGAGGAAAGGCTAGTTGTATCTTTTTCTTTGGAGTTTTGTCTTCTGGAAATCATCCTCAGAGTCAAAGCCTGTGGGATGCAGGTGGAGAGACTCAGTGTGCGTTTTTATTTGTATAAATAGCCTGAGAAGTAGATGAGGGCTGTGACATGTCACACTTTGGTTTGCTCTTATTGTGTATTTTTTAGTAACATTCTTCTCTATTCTTCCCTTACTGTTTCCAATTTCCGGGGGTGGGGGGAGGGGGAGATATCTTGCTTTTGCTTAAAATTTTACCCATAGTTAGTTGGAGGGGTCTTTTGACATTTTGTGTAATTAATCCGAACAAACAAATGAGTGTCAATAAGCCTTCTGCTCTTCAGCCTCAGTCGTCTGAGCCAGGTCTTACTTTGAAGGGCTTTGAGTTCTCCTTCGTTTTTAGAGGGAGTCATGGAATTAGGGATGGGAACGAACTCTCTGATGACCTCACTTTTTCCAGCCCCCTGGCCAGTACATCTATCTCCCTTCCTCTGGCATAGTCCCTAGTGTTCCATGAAGCTTCCTGTGAGATAGTAAGACTGTGGAGGACACTTGTCTAGTCCCCTCAGGGAACAGGTCCCACAGTCCTTGACATGGGATGTGCATATCAGCAGACACGGTAGCCATTTCTCCTGCTCTACAGGAGCCTGTGCATTCTTAGGTTTAGTCTCTTTTTTTGCCTTCTTTTCTGTTGTTTGTTTGTTTGTTGTTTTGTGAAATGGGGTTTCTCTCTCTAGCCCTGGCTCTCCTAGAACTCACTCAGCCTGATAATGGTAGACAGGTTGGCCTCGAACTCAGATCTGTCTGCCTCTGCCTACAAAGTGCAGGGATTAAAGGCATGTGCTACTATTATTGCCCCTCCTTACTTTTCAAATCCCCAGGACATTTTCCTTTTTTGAAATGTTGGTCTGTGTTGTGAACAACATCAACAAAAAAAACCACACACATGGTTTTATCTGTTTTCCCATTCAAGACAAGAGCACTGTTGAAAGGTTTCCTCATTATTAGCTATGAGCTGAGGGTACAAGAATTCCACCTATATATAGGTTTCATAAATCCTTGGCCATTTCTTAGAGCCTGTATTTGGTTTTAGTTAAATAGAATGGAAATCATTCAAGTTCTTAGTTAGACAAACTGTCATGGTTAGTCTCACTCAGCCTAACCATTATCGGTCCTATGATACTTGTCCATTCATGAATAAATATCATGAATATTCATTAACCCATGCACTGTCAAAGAGCTAGAACAGTGACATAATCATTTTATTTATTGACGTTTTCCTGGAGATGCTCGTGTCCCTCTGCCTTCGATCCCCAAGAGTACATTAATCTGTCTTTTTGTTTTCTTTCTTAGCTGTTTCTTTTTCTTTTTGTCTGCTCCACACATTGTCTTTGCAACTCCTCCCATGGGTATTTTTCCCCCCTTCTAAGAAAGACCAAAATATCCACACTTTGATCTTCCTTCTTCTTGAGTTTTATGTGTTTTGCAAATTGTATCTTGGGTATTCTAAGTTTCTGGGCTAATATCCACTTAGCAGTAAGTGCATATCATGTGTGTTCTTTTGTGATTGGGTTACTTCACTCAGGATGATATTTTCTAATTCCATCCATTTGCCTAAGAATTTCATGAATTTATTGTTTTTAATACTGAGTAATACTCTATTGTGTAAATGTACTCCATTTTCTGAATCCATTCCTCTGTTGAGGGACATCTGGGTTCTTTGCCCTTAGCTGTTTCTTGTAAGAAGGCACACATGTATTTGTGTGTGTGTGTGTGTGTGCACGCCTGTCTACACAACTTATAGTTATGGGTTTTGAGGTCTTCAAAAATGATATTGTTGTTGTTTCATTCAGTTACGGAAATCTAAGCTTGTAACAGATTGAGCCTTCCACAAATAACTATGGAAAATTCTAGGAAAACAGAAGCTAAATACTTGGGGGACTGTGTCTCTAATTCAGTAGTGGAACACTTGCCCAGCATGTGCAAGGCCCTGGACTCATCCATGGTAGTGCAGTAATACTAACCATAAATAACTGTCTCAGACCTTTGGAGAGATCGGGTGGGGGGCAGGGTGGATCTTACAGAAAGCTGCTGTTGCTGTGAAGTGCTCCATGTCTGTAGTCTGGGCCCTGGCAGTACCCACAGTTACTGGAGTTGTGGTATGGCTAAAATTCCAACAGAATTCATTCCTTGTGGCAAGAAGAGCTGTTTGGAAGAGCTCAGAGTAACCAGAACTGCCAGAAAGTAAGGAAGAGCCCCAAGGGGAAGAAGATAAAGGAAGACACAAGTAAGAGGATTGGCAATTCTGATAATAACTGTGATGTTGACAATTATGGACCCACATGTATGGACAGACTGACAGCATCCAGATGCAGATTATGAGCTAATACCACCTCAGCTGTAGTAGAGTTGGGAGTTTGGTTCTGATCAAGTTAACTGTCTACCAAAATAAATTATCAGCCTGGCTCCATGGGTGATACTTAAAACACCCACTAGTGTTTGATATTTAAAGAGTCAGGATAATTTGACTCTCTTTTAAAGGAAAAAAACATCAGAAGCCAGCCTTAAGATGAAACAGGTTATCAGACAACATTTTAAAGCATATATTTTAACTATACTAAGTAAGAACAGAGGAACTATGTTTGTAGTGAATAAAATCTAGCAATGATATAAGTAAAATAAAAAATTAAAAACTAACCAGAAACTTTGGAATGGAAGATATGTAGTATTTGAAAACATTATTCACCTATGCAATCAACAGCCTATCAGCTAAGAGAGAAAAAGACGAAGTGAACCTGAAGCTCTGTTTACAGAGCTATCTAATTTGACAAGAGAATTATTGAAATCATTACCAGCTTCAAAGATATGGGGTGATAACCAGAAGTCTATGAGAGTGATTTGAGAACTATAGTAAAGGGAAGAATTTGAAAAGTAATTCTCCATTGAGTCCCCTGACTTTATGAATCACATTACTTTACATATAAAGAGGTACAGTTAACTACAAACCTGAAAATTATAGACCAGCTATGTTTAGGCACAATATGGTTAAATTATGTAGCATCTACGAAAAAGGAAACTGTGAAATATGTAAGATTAAAACAAATTACAAATGGGAGAAATTATTAAAGTAGCAGAATTCTAATATAAGAGTTTTAGGTATTGCATGAATTGCTGTGAACTAGCTTTAAATACATTATAAAATGCTGCTAAGAATGTAGAATGTGATGTTTAGAACAGCCACTAAAGAAGTAATTCAAAGAGGTATAATAAAAAAAGACAATTGATTATCTAAGGTTATTAGAAAACAAATGTTAGCTAAAACACATTTAGAAAAACATTTCAAGTATAAAGATGCACTCTAAATAGAATACACAAGTGGGCTGATGTAAATGGATTGGACTGTACAGATTGATACAAGTGATAAGCACAAGAAGGCTGGAGTGGCTTCGTGACTATCAGGCAGAGTAAATTAAGAACTAAGAATGTTACCAAAGGTAAAGAGGGGCATTCATAATGGAAACACAGGAGTCAGCTCCTCAAAAAGACACAATTATCGTAAGCCCATATGTGCTTAACCTTGGACCTTAAAATATACAAAATAAACAGTTACAGTGTTGAAAGAAAAAAAGATAGTCTCACAATCATAATAAGAGATTGCAACATTCTTCTCTCTTTAATTTTAAAACTAGACATATCCAAAATAATAAATAAATAAATAAATAAATAAATAAATGGCAGATAGAGCCTCTAAACAACAGGACCAATTACCTCGAACCAGTCAGTATTTGGAGAACACTTAGAATCTACAGAATGTACATCCTTTTGAAATGTATATGATTCTTTCCCCAGTCTATACCATGCTGGACCATGAAATAAATCCCAGTAAGCCTAAGACTGAAATCATGCCAAGACCTTTCATTGGGTATAGTTAATCTTAGTTAGAAATCAATAGCAATAAGATCTAATTACTACCCAACCACAATGCTAGGAAATTAAATGGCATGCTCCTAAATCAAAGAAGAAATCTTTAGACCCTTTTTGAAACTGGATGATACAAAAGTGCAGCACATTACAATCTGTGGGGTACAGATAAAGCGTGACTTGAAAGGGAACTTAATGTTCCTGTTTTTGAAAAAATGGCATGTGCGAATTGTATATAGTACTGAGGTTAAAAGAGCTTTTCACACGTGTATAATGTGTATAATGTACTTGGAGCACTGTTTTAGTTACTTTTCTACTGCTATGACAAAACACCATTGATGTGTTTATGAAAAGATAGAGAGGAGATATGTTCTATGGGGGTGTTTCCCCCTGAGGGACCAGCCATACAAGAGTATAGTATGGGACAGAGTTTATTCAGGACATGGGGAGGGGAGTTAAGAGGGTAGTAAAGGCAGAGAGAGGCAGAGAGAATAGAGAAATAGAGGCTAGCCATGGCCATGAGCATGTGGAGAGGAAAGGGTGAGGGGAAGGGCAAGAGGACAGGGAGGAGAAGGGAAGAGCCCAAGAGAGTAAGAGAACAGGAGAGTGAGGAGGGGGCAAGCAGCCCCTTTTATAGTGAGTCAGGTTTACCTGCCTGTTGCCAGGTAACTGTGTGGTGGAACTTAGACAGAATGCTAACAACCATGACCAAGGCAACTTATAAAAAAGAGCATTTAATTGGGCTAACAGTTTCAGTGGGTTCGAGTCCATGATGGCAGAGCAAAGGCATGCAGCAGGGACAGCTGAGAGCTCACATCTTAATCCATAAGCAGGATGCAGAGAGCACACTGGGAATGACTTAGGCTTTTGAAACCTCAGATCCCACCCACTGTGACACATCCTTCAACAAGGCCACATCTCCTGACCCTTTCCAAACAGTTCTGCCAACAGGGGACTACATATTCAAACATAAGAACCTTTGAGGTCCATTCTCATTCAAACCACCACAAGCTTATTTCCCCATATACCTCTCAGTCTCTGTTCTTCTCCTGCCCTTTCACTTGCCCTCTTTCTTCCTCTAGGTAGTTTTGTTTCTACCTTCACTTTAAATTTGAATTTATTATTATTGTAATTATTTATTTTGGTGTGTGTGTGTGTGTGTGTGTGTGTGTGTGTGTACATAAGGGCATAATGTATGTAGGGGGTATATGTGCCATGGACTATATATGGAGATCAGAGAAACTCTGGAGTCTGCTCTTTCCTTCAGCCCTACATGGGCTCTAGGGATTGAATTTAGGTTACCAAGCTTATTACAAGTACCTTTACCTGCTGAGCCATCCTGCTAGCCCTTGCTTCTATGTTCATGATTATATATATATATATATAAAATCTAAGATCCACAAGTGAGAGCAAAAGACAATGTTCATTTTTCTGAGACCAACTTAATTCACTAAATATAATAATCTCCATTTACATCCACTTTTCATTCAAACAATATAATTTTATTATTCTTAATGGCTGAATTATATCTTATCGTGTATATAAACCACATTTTTCATGTTCCACTGTTGATGGACGCCTAGGTTAGTTTCATAAATTAGCTGTTATGAATAATACTGCAACTAAGCATTGACGTATAATTATCTCTGTGATACAGTGAGTAGGAATTCTTAAGGTAAATACCTAGGAGTGATGTAACCCAGTCATAGGGAAGAACTACTTTTAATTTGTTGAGCAACCCCCAACCTGATTTTGACACAGGTTTGAGTAGTTTACACTTCTACTAACAATCTATAAGGGTTCCCTTTCCCCCTTTCTCTACATTGAAGTTTTTAATCTCTGTAGTATGAAACACGGACGAAAACCAATTACTTAAGGCTGCTCTACCCCCCAAAAGATAGAGCAAGCAAGATCCAAAATGAAGACATGGAAGAAACTGAAATGAATAAAATTAAGAGAAATCAATGAAACAGAATGTAACAGAATTAAAACTTGTTATTTGAAAAAAAAAAAATCAAACTGATGAGCCCTTACTGATCAAGACTATAAACCATTAGTATGAGGAATGGAAAGGAGTTCTCACTACAAAGCTTTGGAACTCTGAAAAGATAAGAGGGGTTCATGAGCAACTTTATGCTGACAAAATTTGAAACTTACAGTAAGTGCACAACTTTCTTTAAAAAATACTAAAAAGGAAAAAGGATGTGCACAAAATAAAATACAAAATTTGAGTGTCTCGATATAATAATTAAACTGATTTCACTTCAAAACCTTTTATTATGAAAAGTAAGTCACAGTATCTTTAATGATGAATTTCATCAACTATTTAGAAGAAAGACCACTTCCCATCTTACTTTATAGTCAACATACCATCTAAGAAAGAGAACAAAACTTATAGGAAACTATGTTACACCATGAGCAGACACTAAGATACTATATAAAACACTCACAGATCAAATCCAAAAACATGCAAAACAAAACAAAGAACAAAAAAAAATTCCTAACATACTAGTCTAGCTTTAATTTATCCCAGGAAAAGAGTCTGGGTGTACCATTTGGAAGGATTTGGAAGGGAGGAGGGGAAAAAGAAGGGAAGAGGTTGGGAGGGAGTCAGCAATGAAAGACAGAAGGAGGGGTACAGAGGGAGGGAGGAAGGGAGGGGATAAAGGAAGGAAGGAAGGAAGGAAGGAAGGAAGGAAGGAAGGAAGGAAGGAAGGAAGAATAAATCAGTCAGTCTAATTGCTTCCATTAGCAATAAAGGACTAAAGAGATTGCTCAGTGGTTAAGAGCACTGGCTGCTCTTCAAGAGGACCCAGGTTCAATTCTCAGCACCTACGTGGCAGCTGACAGCTATCTGTAACTCTAGTTCCTGGGGATGTGACATTGTCACACAAACACACATGCAGGCAAAACATCATTGCACATAAAATAAAAATACACAATAAGGGAGAAAATGCATCTGAGTTTCCTCCTCGCTCAGTAGGTGAAGAAAAAAATCTTTTAAATTCAACCCTATTCATGATTTAAAACTCTTAGATTCTAGACTCAAGTTCTGGATCCCATACGTATTGGTTTTTGAGCCTTGCAGACCCACCCCTCGAGAACCATTTCTTGAGACTATAGAGATGACTCTGCCTTTAAGAGCAGCTACTGTTCTGGCAGAGAAGCCAGATCTAGCTAGTTCCCAGCATCTATGTGGTGGCTCACAACTATCTGCAACTCAGGCTCCAGAGACTCCAACACTCTCCTGGCCTTTGTGGGCATGGGGCACATGCATGCATAATGTATACAAGCATTCATGGAAGAGAAACAAGCTAAACATATTCTGCAGACGTATGCCAAGTACAGTTCAAAAGGAGGGTTAAGAAGATTCATACTGTGGCCCTATCAAACTTGAAAGAAAACTTGTTGGTTGCATGTTATAAACGGGTTTGTTGTCCTTCGGAAAGCCATGGCAGGTGGATTTAGGAGGAAAAGAGAGCCAGTGAGAAAAGATAAACAGCCCAAAGACAGCCTTCTGAAGCTGTCTCGGTGGTAGAAACGTACCCTTGCACTGTTTAGAGTTTTATTCGGAGGTTAATTTAGCTGTTAGCTATGGAGAGCCTGTTCCATGCAGTGTCAAACACAACCCTATGTGCTGGAGACACGGGCATGAACGAAGCAAGTCACTGACCCTGGGGGACCTTGTAAGACACTTAGTAAAGAGGGGGAGATAAGCAAATGAAGTAAGAGCTAATTTTGTAAGATTGCTTTGGAGACAGACACTGGGAGCAGCTGGTCTGGTTTGGGTGGGGAAGGAGATGCGTCAGGGAGACTGGGAAGAACCGGGAAGAGGATCTCTCAGGTGTGTCCACAGACAAGAGCAGTGCTAGTAGGAGCTAAGAGCTTAGAATGTGTAGGCAATTGCCTGGCCCTAGAACTCAGTGTGTGGTGGACTAAGAGCTGGCTGTCAGGGTCAGAGTGCTTTGTGAAATTGTCTGGATTGCATCCTGTGCTTCTGGGGAAACGTGGTTTTGTTGTTGTTGTTTTGTTTTGTTTTGTTTTGTTTTTTTCCTTTTGGAAGAATGCTAGATTCAGTGCATACTAACACGAGGGTATTGAGGAAGGAAAGGAGGCCAGGATAGCAAGTGGGAGTACTGCAGTTATCTGCAGTAGTAGGACTAAGGTTTTTACTTTACTTGAGATAGGCTGAGATATTAACAATGAGAGATTTAGGACTTGTGGGCTCAAAGCAGGTGAGAACTTGAACTTCTGTCCTGCTGACTTGCATGAAGTGATTCTTGCCACTTGATAATGTACTGGTGATGGTTTTCGAAAGGTGCCTGTTGTGAAAGATGTTTATTTACTCAGGCTGCAACTGGACACCTTCTGTAGATAGGTAGCACATTTAAAGTTTCTCTCTGACATTAACTTATGGAGAATCTTAGAGACTGGAAACCTAAATGTGTATGATGAAAGAAGAGAAGGCAGAAGAGGTGGAGAAAGCCAGAGAGAGGCAGCCATTGTCCTGGGCTGCAGGGCACATGGCTAATGAGGAGTAAGAGGAACCTGGCAGTGTAAATAAGACATTAGGCCCTCAGGTGGAAGGAAAGGGAGGCGGTTGGTGTGGCTCCAAAGAGCACAGGGACCAGGGAGTTAAGTCTATGGGTGACAGGAAGACATTGAATGTCTACTTTCCAGATAGTGTTTGGTGCTTATTAAAGGAGTTTGCTTGCTTGAAAGACCATGCTGGGCCGGTAGGCTCTCAGATAATGTGAAGGAAGAAGTTTTTCAGAGTTACTGATAGAATGCTCATCTGCACACAAGCCCTGGGTTTGATCCAGAGCCCTGCAAATTAATAATAGGGAAAATAAAAGGCAGAGAGAAAAGGACTAAAGAAATGGGATCATGGCCTCTTGTTTATCATGAACTGTCTACATGGCTGTCCACTGTCATGGTGGACCATCCTTTCATAATTTTAAGTGTGAAATGATAATTTAAAAAGCATAAGAGAATATGCTAAACTAAAAGTGGATAGAATGATGACAAGAGATGGATAAAAGAATTCAGGTGCAGAGAGAGCCAGCATATTCTCACACGAGCAGGCACGACTCTTTGAGCTGACGTGGCTGCAGACAGTGTATTTGGTGTTACTTGACGGACGTGGTTCAAGGTAGGCTGAGAGTGTTGTCCATACATAGGCTTCTCTGGGCACCTTCCCAGACACAGAAGGAAATCCTGGGGTTAGCGCATACTCTTTTCTTAGAAGTTTGTCTGTTTAATACTGTCAGGTTCATATGTTCAGTGGGGATGGTCTACTGATCAATGGAAAGTGTGGAAGGAGGAGCCATTGTGGAGATAATGGCATCTGTGCTGGCAACACCTTGAACTTGGAAGTTTACAGTGCTGCAAGCCCAAGCCCGGGGAAGGACTAGACTTGCCTTTCCATTTCATCTTGGTAGCCACCCCTTCTTAAGCACCTCTAGCACTGCAGTTGGAGGCTAGAGTCAAAGAAACTAATTAATCCCCATGATATTAACCCTATCAGGAGAGGCGGGATTAACTTGTATCTGTCTATTGTATGGCAGTTACATCTCTGATTCTGACTTGCTTTTTTTATTTAAAGAAAGAAAGAAAGGAAAGAAAGAGAGAAAGAAAGAAAGAGAGAGAGAGAGAGAGAGAGAGAAAGAAAGAAAGAAAGAAAGAAAGAAAGAAAGAAAGAAAGAAAGAAAGAAAGAAAGAAAGAGAGAAAGAAAAAGAGGAGGAGGATAGTATCCATTTATCCCCCATTAGATTGTTGGCTCTGGACACTGGATGAGTTTGTACATACCAACTTTCAAGTTCCTTACTTGTCAGTCTGTGTTCAATGAACATTGATCATCATTTTATATCACTATCATCATTTTATACTATTTTTTACATATCTATTTTATATGTATGAGTGGTTTGCTCACATGTACATTACAAGGGTGTGCCTAGTGCCCATAGAAGTCAGAAGAAGGCATCAGCTTCCCTGGAACTGGAGTTACAAATGATTTTGTGACCCACCACATGGGTGCTTGGAATTGAACTTAAGTCATTTGCAAGAACAAGTTCTCTTAACCACTGAACGGTCATTAGTATATTCTTAATCTTTTTAAAAAGAGGGGGTCTTCTCTTAAGAAAAAGGCACACGGGACATGCGAAACAAATGCACACATGTGCGGTCACTAAGACCTACGCTTCTTTTGGTCCGACCAAAGGCCAATCACGTGCAGGAGCTGCTAGTGTATATTTATTCAGACATCAATCCTAATCACTTCCTTGCCGCTTCGGCAGTAGGGGCATTGTAATTCTATTTTTATCGGTTCCTTCCTGTGACCCAGACATTCAAAATAGCATGAGTAAGGATCAAAAATATCTTAATGGGTTTGGTTCCCAGAGATATCAGTGACCAAAGGAAGAGCTTTGCAGGAATTTCTTCCTGAGATGATAAGAAGGGTAAGGAAGGAAGAAGAGGGAGGGACCCCCTTAAGAAGGAGGGTCCCCAAGTCCAGGGCTGTATGTCTATAGGGGCAAAAAGCCACAACTGCATATCAGTGCGATGCAAGGACCCTGGGGAAGCAGAGCGCCATGCTCCCTATTTCCAGGTCTGTGCTACCATTATGTAATTGCTGAAGGTAATGTCGCCATTCTCCAGGTAACCATCCTTTTGATGAGTAGATTTCCTGGTGTGGTTACATTGCTCAAACATGTGCAAACGCAGCATTCCCTCTGCTGCTAGCATTTCTGTTTGGATATTTTGTCTGGGCGTCTTGTCCTTCTCTTTATGACCTCCACCCTTCTTTCTTTTATGTTACTTCTTCGTGTTCTCCTACTCTCGCTTAGCTTCCTCCTTCTTTGAATAACGTTTTATATTCAAACCCATTGTCACTGGTAAGTAATCACAGTTTAGAAGCCAGGAGAAAGAAAATGGAATCACTGGAGGATCAAGTAGGCTGAGTCTGATGAAGCAAGACTTTGCCGATACACTCCTAGACAAAGGGGTGAAAGAGCAGCCCTTCCTGGAGAAAACCACAGGGCTCACTGTACTACCCAACGTTTTCAGCACGCTTTGCTAGTTTTCATTTAATTTAGCATAAATCGAAGAGAAGTGGGTTAAGAAAAAAAAAAAAAGAAAGGAAAAGAAAGAAAGAAAATGGAATCAGAAGAACATCTAGTGCCACCATTGTGCAGTGCAGGGTTTCCCGAGCTGTAGCAAGTGTGCCGGTAGTGAGTGTGACATAATCTTAGGCCGTGCCTGGTTGCACACTTCTTTCGGTAATTTGGCATTTTTACATGCCTGCTGAAAAGTGTATGGGTGTGTGCAGGACTTGTAATTTCATGGATATTGCCGTTTAGGGTGAGGATAAATTTATTTAAGTAATAAAACCAAGTCTGGATTAGAGAAATATTTAGTAAACATAGGCCAGGTGTTATGCAGATGTGGCAAATGAGTCACGGTTCTAGCACTTCAGTGCACAAGCTGGAGACACTGTGGTAGCACATGCGTCCTTTTGACTTCAGTGAGGGCTGGTTGGGGAACTCTGGAGGGCACAGGTTGTTGGTCAGTTCTAACTCACCTCTGAAGAGCATCTGCACCATCTCACCTCAATTCTGTCATAGCTCCAGTGAGTCTCTCTCAGAGGTAAGGGATGGAGATGTATCTAACCTCCTCTTAACCTAGCCAAAAATTTGCCACAGCTGCATGGCTTGATGAAAGCCCAAGGCGTGCGCAATAATTCTGCAGCAGCAACTTGCATTTTTAAACATTTAAACATGGATAGCAGGTGTGGGTGTTATGCTAGTGTGACTCACAGATTTGAGTATTTACACACTGGGATGTTTGTTTGTTTTTTTAGAGTTGAAGCATATTTCAGTCTGAGCCCTTGACCCTTGACTTGAGAAGTAATGGGTCTCGGCTCCTGATTACAGATCTCTGGTCAGGGCCTTTTACACAGTCTGTTTGGAACATACCATGTTGGGGATCAGTCAGGCCCTCCATAGCAGGACATGCCTCTTTTCTCTGACCTTGCCTTAGGGTCCCCGAGAACAGGCTTTGGCTTCCTTGTGAGACGTGCCACAGCTGCTTCTGCTGAGAGCTTGTTACTGCTCAGGAAGCTGCCCCTTGCAGGGAATTCCACCTGGACGCTCACTTCTCCACAGCCCTGGCATTTCCTGCAGAAAGCTCTCACCTCTGTCTTGAGGCTGTAGACAGCCTTCATCCCCATCCAGCCTGCTGAGGCGCTCTCCTTGCTCCCTGTCCCAACATCCATCAAGCTTTTTGCCTTGAGAGAAAGCAAAACCTAGACAAGGAAAAGGTAGCAGCGTTTCTAGAAACTTCTGTTTAAACCATTGTGTGTAAACACTCCCGAGGCAGATGAACACAAAGGCTTTCCTAGAATAAAGGATTGGGAGAAAACACAGGCTGGTGTTCCTAGTAACTGTTTTTTGCAATGTGTAAAGTAAAAATGTTGAAGCTTATACATGTACCCAAAGTATATGCCATACTGTTATGCACACTCTCAGTGTTGCTGTGCTCAAATGTGCAGAGTATTAAACATGGCAGTCCAACCCAGTTTGTTCAGAATTACAGACTCTAAATGTCTTGCTTGTTTGGGTTTTAATGACCATATTTTTCAAATACTTTTTATCCAGAAACACATTAGGTGTTTGGGGCTGAAACCATGCTTGGTTTCAGATTTTGAAAAAGCCTTTCAAAGGGGAGAAGAATGTCTTGAGATATTTGCCTTCGGACACTATCACCCTGAAACTGAACCTGATAAGTTGTTAAGTCTATAATCTTATACAATTATAAGTCATAAGAGTAAGCTGATGAAAAACGGGCATTACGCCATAACATAGAATATACCTAGAGTATTCCTGAGAATATTCCTAGAATATTCTCTGAGTTTGATCAGAGACTTTTCTGATAAGCACAATAGCTCAGCAGGTCTCTGTCTGGTGGCAGAAAATAAACACTTGAAATGCCAACCATTTGTTCGATTGACTGGTGCTCTAAGCTTCAAAATGGTTTCTTTAAATCCAGTACATTAAGAAACTAAAGGAAGGCTGGAGAAATGGCTCCACAGATAAAAGCATGCACTGGCTGCTCTTCCAGAGGTCCTGAGTTCAGCTTCCAGCAACCAGAGTGGCTCACAACCAACTGCAATGGGATCTGATGCCCTCTTCTGGTGTGTCTGAAGACAGGTACAGTGTACTTATACATAAAATAAGTGAATAAATATAAAAAGAGGAGAGGGAGAGGGAGAGGGAGAGGGAGATATCTCAGTCTGTAAAGTGATTTCCCTACAGCATGTGTACCTCAGTTGATCCCTGGGAATCTTTTAATCCCAGCCCTGGGGAGGCAGAGTCAGGAGGAGCCCTGGTACTTTGTGGACAGTCAGTCTAGTCAAACAAACTTAGAAGAGAGAGAAAGGGATGGAGAGGGAGACCTCGAGCCCATGCAGGAGGACACACATGTCCACACATTACTCATGGCAAAGTGAAAAAATAGAAATAAAGAGCGACGTAAAGAGGAGCAAGTCCAGGCTCAGCTCTCAGAGGCTACATGATTAGTGCACATATAGTTTACATATATGTCAATGTAATTAATCCAATTTTGTTGAATTTTGCTATATTCCAATCTGTGCTGTAATAGATTAAAACAATTCTCTTTGATTTGTTTGTTTGTTTGTTTAGACACTGGATGAGCAAATTTCAACTCAGTCATTCTCTGAGCTACATTTTCTAAAACTTTGGGGACCAGATGATGGTTTCTCCTCCCCTTCCTCCTCCTCCTCCCCTTCCTCCTCCTCCTCCTCTTCTTCCTCCTCCTCCTCCTCCTCCTGTGCCTCCTCCTTGTCCTCCTTTCCCTTCCTCGTCCTCCTCTTACATCTCTATCTCCTCTACCCCCTACTCCTCCATCACTTCCTCCTTCTCCCTGCTCCTTCTTCTTCTTATCTCTTCCTTTCTCCCCCTCCCAATTTAGGGGTAATTTTATAACGGTCAGGACTTCTATGCTCCAAGTAGTAGTCACTTTATCATAAACTGTCCTGAACTGGACTAGAATGTGCTGTGTATTTGAAACAATTCAAAGGTGTGTATGGCTTCAGTGGAGGCCTGGGCATGGGCTGAAATGTGACTGTTACAGTGTCTTCCTCTCTGTTTCAGAACAGAACTTACTTCTTACAGATTGGCTCCATGCTTAGGCTTAGTACAGTCTCCTAAGCCTGTCAGAGTGGCTGCCAATGATGGGAGGGACAATGTTTGAGGAAAACTTGACAGAATCTGGAGGTGGCTTTTTTTTTCTGACTTGAGTTCTTGAGCTCTCCCTGCTCAGACTGGGTAGAGCCAGCGAGATAAAATACACCAATGAATGGCTTTAACTTAAACGGAGACTCTGCTATGCTGAGCCTGAAGTGTAGTTATCTGAGTCACGGGAAAACTGAGGCTGTTGGGAGAGAAGATGGAGGGAGGCATGAATATGGCAAACTGCAAACACATGATCACCATAAGCTATTTACTGAGCATGAAAAAAAAATGGATGCTCCTTCTTGAAGGTTCTTTTCTTTGTTTGATTTTTGAGATGGGTCTCTTACTCTGTAGGCAAAGTCAACCTGGAACTTTTGTAACCCAGACTGATCTCAAACCTCTGCCAAACCTACTGTCTTAGGATTGGGTGTTTTAGAACATAATCAAAATGGTTTGATGCTTGTTTTATGATAACTAATACTACAGCGTTACCCAATAGATGGCAGAGAGGCCTTTCTCGGCAACATCGTTATACACAAAGAACTGGTTGAGATTTCTAACCTCCTGTCTCCTGTTTCTGCAGATTTACTATTTGAATAAAAATGGACAGATTCAATCCAAAGTCCTCCAACTATTTCTGACTGTTCTTTCCTTCCCTACCCCCATCACAGTTTCTTTAGAAAAGCCAACCCTCCCTTTCTCCCACCGTGAGCTCTCTTTACCCGGGGCCAGCCTCTTCCTGTAGGATTCTTTTCTGTCCAGATTTAAAAGCTCTTGTATGAGCCCCTTAGACCTTTTATTAAACTTTCCATCTATCACATGAATTCTAAATGAGAGAATGGCCTTTCCATTCTCTCTGCCATGTGCTAGTAAGTGCATCTATTTACTTCAGTTTCCACCCATTAAAAAATACTACAGTGGCTTTTTATTACATGGGCCGTGGATGTTGGGGGCTGGGGAGTGAGACTTCTTTTCAAGTATTTGGACGTTAGTAAACTTTTCTTGGGGATCAAGTCTAGGGAAAATAGATTGCTGGCTAGAAATAGAAGCAGATTTCTTTTTTTCTAAATGAAGGAAGTCATTGTTTAAAATAATACTTAAATGTCTTTAAAGAGACTAACTGTTCCCTTCCTTTTTAGAAGTATGTGAGTTGGTATCCTCCTGCTATTTTTGAATCATTAAGCAGTGATTTTATGTAGCATTACTAACAGTGAAGTCTTACTAATCCTTCATGTCTGGGTTGAGTCTACAGACTGGTGGTGAGGTTTGGTGTCATGGAATGAGATGGATGAGTTTATACCTGTGATGGGGCTTATAGTGTTTGGGGATTCATTTTTTTTCTTTCTTTTTTAAGTTTATTGTTATTCTAAAGGAATGCTCTATCTTTGGTTGCTTTTTGGTGACAGAAACTATCTAGAAAGCAGTAATGTAGAAGAAGCATTCAGTACAAATTCTATTTTATTTTCCTGATATACACAAAAACCTAGATAACATCCACAAGCATCTTAATACAGATCTTCCCTGCTCTCCCTCCAGGACAGGTTTCTCAGAGCTTTTATTCTGATAGCACTCAAAGGGGGCATAACAAATTGCTAGCTTACAATTGATGGTTTGATCAAATGAATTTACACAAGATACTGACTTCTCAGTATCAACACCTGGATGTTTACACAGGATGATCTCCTAGAACATAACAGAGTTTCCAGTTGTGATAGAAAAATACATGCTGTTTACCTTCAGAATCTGAAATAAGGCCATGGAGGGGAATTATAGAGATTAAATTGTCATGATGAGTTTTGCTTAAATGTATGGGGTCAGGAGAACATCCACTTTGAATGAAGAATATTTAGCCACTACAGTCAACTTCCAGGGAATATATCTGTTTCTTCAGGCCCCTTTTCATCAGATGCCAGCTTTGGAGAGCTGGCCTCTGAACTGCAAAGTTTCTTTCTTTATCCTCTAATGGCTTGACAGTCTTGGTACCCATGATGCAGCGTGAATTCTAGAAACAAGAGCATCCTTTCCATATGAGCAGGGGTAGCCCCCTGATCTCAGTTTCACTATGGCACAAAGAAATACTCACTGAGACCTGTCCTCTGCTACCAGGATTACAGCATTGTTGCATATCAGGTTTTCTCCTTCCTTCCTTCTCCCCTTCCCTTCCCTTCCCTTCCCTTCCCTTCTTCCTTCTTCCTTCTTCCTTCTTCCTTCTTCCTTCTTCCTTCTTTCCCTCCCTTTTGGTACTAAAATATTCATGGCATCCAATTTACTCCCTTGCTCATTTATAAGTGGACACCTGTTTTACTGACTACGTTCACATTACAGTATGACACCGGACACCTTCCACCTCCAGATCTTAGACTGAAATCCCATGTCCACCAAGCAATAACTCCTATTTCCTCTTCAAGTCAAATCCCTGGCACACTTATCCTACTGACTGCTCCTGTGAGTTTCGTGGATCTAGACAAGTCTTACAAATGGAATTAGATTGCTAAAGAAGACCTGAGCATATCAAATTATAAGAAAGTTTCGGCAAGAAAAAGGCTCTAGAACCAGGTGGTGCTCTTCCCCCATACCCATCCCCCTCACAACTGTGGCCATCCATTTTTATAGCTTGGAACACAGGAAAAGGCTAACGTAGAGCAGGCCATTGGTGCAGCTGGACATTTGCCTCCCTTGGACTTAATCTGGTAGCCCAGAGCCTAGGATTGGCCAAGAGGTCATCTGCTGTGATTGGCTGAGGCTTAGCCGCTGAGTTGCAGAATTTTATTCTTTGATTGCCTTACAAATTGTTTGCACCACGTGCCAGATAGCCACTCAACTTTCTATGGAGGCAACTTTAAGCCAAAACTTTATCATTCAAATTTAGAGGCTCGTTTCAGCCAAATTCACTTCTGTTCAAGCATGCAATCTTTTTTCTTTTGGTTTTTGCTGAGTCCAGCGTGGCCTCGGTGGGGTGGAGTGACATGACTCGCCTCTGGGACAAGGCTTACAGGACATGGGCCTCCAAGAGTGTTGGTGGCTGCTGTGGACCTAAGGCTTATTTGTATAATAATGTACATATTTTCACGTTCCTCCTGTGATGAATATCCTTCCAATTAATGTTAATGACTCCATGATAATCAGAGACAGCATGAGGCGAGGAGTCAAAGGTGTGGTTAATGTCTCAGCAAAATGATAAATGCTGGGACCTTCAGGACAGCCCTTAAGGCTCTGGGAAAGAGTTCTAAATACATGAGTTTGAAAATATGTTTTTCTCAGCTGTGCAAAAATGTAAGGATGCAATATGAATTGTATACGGAGCTTCACAGATGTAAAGGAACAGAGGCTGCTACCCTATGAGTCAGCTTGTAAGAAAGATACAGAGATGGGCAGATTCTAATGCAGCCAGATTCCTGAGTTCAAGGTCAGCCTGGGGCCGTGTGAATTCTGGCCCAGTTGTGATCCCAATGATAATTGCAGGGTGGGGTCCCACCCTGCTAGCTTATTGTCTGTGCCAGTGCTTGCTGTCTCTTCCTGAGAGTCAAGGGGCTGATGCTGATTTCTGGGATGGACAAGAGGGAACCTGGAATAAACTGCTAAATTGATATGTTAATAAAAAATCCGGCTTTAGTTCTACTTGAGCTGAGCTGTCTGGAGATCACTAGAGAGTGAACACAGCTCTTCAAGAATTTTTTTTTTTTTAAACAGGATTTCTGATTTTAGTCAGAAAGTCCGTGGAGAATGAACACAACTCTTTTAGAATTTTTTTTCTAACAAAATTTCTCAAATCCCAAGAATTACTTAGAGAGCTGACACAGCTCTTAGAATGTTTTCTAGCAGCTATTTAGGGAAGGCTATCTTAAGAGTGAACACAGGGCTTTTAATTTTTTTTTCTTTCTGATTTTTATTGAAAAACACAAGAATTACTTTTAGAATTTTTCAACAGGATTTTTGACTTGGTCAAAAGATCCAAGATTTTTTTTTTTTTTTAATAGCAGCTATTCTGACTTTGGTCAGAAAACCCATAAGCTATTCAGAGAGCTTTTGGGGGTTTTTACTAGCAAAGAGCGCTGCTTCAACCAGAGAGAGCTTTCTCTAACAGAAAGTTGGCTATCTCAACCAAAGAGGTTTTAGAATAGCCAGAAAAGGCTGTCCCGAGCAGAACAGAGAGAGAGAGAGAGAGAGAGAGAGAGAGAGGTCTGGAAAGCTGTCTCAGGCAGAGCAGAACAAAGAGAGAGTGCACGATATGGAATGCTGTCTTGAGCAGAACATAGACTGCCAGCTTGTAACCCACGATTTGACTTCCAATCATTTGTTTGCACTGATAAACCTTCTCTCAGGAACCTAGACCTAGCTGAGGCTGGACCTTGGCAGTTTGGGGCATATTTCACTTAACAAGATTCCTTCAATGGGTTCTGATGCAGTATGTCTCAGAATTTTCTTTCTTTTGAGGGCTGAATACTATTCTGTTTTACATATGTGTATTGTTAGGGTCCAGGAATCTCCTCACACACCCCACAAACACTGACCTCAGTCAGACAGAGATAGTTTATTGAGCCTATGCCCCAGGGCCAGGGCCAGATTTAGGAACTGAACCGTGATTCATAGTTAAAACCCTAAGGGTTTTGAAACCCAAAATCCACAAACATCTGTGCCAAGTTATTTCAACAATCAGGATTTAGGGATAGGGGATTTCCTTAAGAACGTGTCTTTTTGTACATCTATCTGGTTTCCATTGGTTGGGGTATTCAACTATGGCAAGGGACTTGCCTTGTCTAACAGTCATGTCTTAACTTCTTTACCACGATGTCAGTTACCTACGTCCATGTCTCTTTCTGTCGAGTACGATGTCAGTTCTCACGGGGGTCTTACGTTTACATTCAAAATGGAAGTCTTGTTCCAAATAGTCTCTTATATTGGTACAGGTGTCTCTCTTATGTTGGGGTCCCTCCCAGGGGCAGCTTACACCCTAAAAGCTTATACACAGGTGCAGGAAGTGTTGTTTGTGGTTGGTTCAGGTCCAAGCTTATTGTGAGTAACCATGCAAAACCGTCCTACTGACTTGTATTGTGATTGATTTCCAAGGGCATAAGACAGCAGATATTCAGGTTGGCATTAGAAGCTTTCCTAGTAACTATAGGACAGGCAACTGCTATAGAAAATGATATGAAAAAGTTTCCTTATAATGGCAAGCTAGCCAGGTAACTGTTACCTAGGCCTTAACATTCCATTTAGGCCTTACTATTTTACCCAGGTCCTAACATACACTGCATTCGTTTACCTACTCCATTGTATTCATATACCACATTTTGTTTACTCATTCACCTGCTGATGGGTTCAGGGTGTTACCATATAATATGGATTCTGCGTACTGCTGCTATGAGCACCTGCACACAAGGCCCTGGTTTTAGTTCTTGCGGTACTATATGTTATTTCTACCTTTAACTTACGAAGTGACACTATCATTTTCTATAATGGTTGCCTGTCCTACAGTCCCACAAGCATGCTCTCAGGTTGTTTTCAGCAGAAATCATTGCCACCTCACACTGCTCCCAAGAACACAACTCTGGTGACAAGAATCAAGAGTCCCAGAGTTGATCTTTTTCCATTGAGGGATAAGGAGAGGACCAAGCCTTACACTGTAGTCAGGGGATGCAGAAATGCACAAGAAGAGAATAGTCTGACTGGACAGAGAAAGGCAGCATTCAAAGAAGGTACAACAGCACCTGAACTTAAACATGACACCCTCCAAGAGGAGCGTAAATCCGCCATCTGCCCAGCACTGCTTCAGGGTGCACCTGGTCAGATGTGTGCCGTTGTAAGAGTTGTGTTCATGGGATCTACAGACTGCAACAGATGCCAGACAGACTCTCAGACAAAGCCTCCTTGTTGCTGTTTGTCTCCAGATAGTTCAATCCAGGTCTTTTGTTTTGTTTTGTTTTGTTTTTTGTTTCTGGGAAAATAAATAAATGTTTGGATTTCTAACAATACTTCCCACCTCTGAGCAAAACTAATTTATGATACTTCATATACAGTGTGCAGAAATTCCAAAAAGAAAGTATATCCCTGTCACCCAACCCTGACTTATACATGGAGGGTCTGGGGGAGCAGAAGGAGAGCCAGCAGGTGTGGTGGTTTGAATATGGTTTGAAAGGGCTAGGGGTGTGGCCTTGTTGGAGGAAGTGTGTTTTGGGGAGTTTCAAAAATGCAAGCCAGGCCCAGGGTCTCTCGCTTCATGCTTCGCGCTTTCTCTGGATTCTAATGTAGAACTCTCAGCTACATCTTCAGTGCCGTGTCTGCCTGCATGCTGCCATGTGTCCCAACCTGCCAATAATGGACTAAACCTCTGAAAGTGTATGCAAGTCCCAGTTAAATGCTTTCTTTTATAAGAGCTGTTGTGGTCATGGTATGTAGTCACAGCAATAGAACACCGAGTAAGATGGGAAGACATGCTTTCTGATTTCTGGTTAACTTGGTTAACTTGAGCTAGCCTTAGAATGCTTCAGTGTGAAACACTGTAGATTTGAAAACGACTGAGTACTTTATGATCTTCCTGTCAAAGCCCCTTCGAATACTGGGACCTAGCAATCCTATAATGGCTCCTTCTTTAGGAAGACCAGAACATTCTCAGTTGCTAGAAAACCTCAGGAGATCCCATGTTCCAGAATTTCCCTCTTTGGGCTTTATTCTCTATGCAAGATGTTTGTGGGTTTTCTTATTGTAAAATTAGGGTTGTCATAGAGACATCTGTTTCAAACCAAATATATTATGGTCCCAGAAAACTGGGTTTATTTATGAACATGTTAGCACTACTCAATAGAGGAGCACAGCTCAGGTGGGGAGGCATCTATGGTAGATGGCTTCTGGGTAAACTTAAACCTCTGAGGATTAATGCAAAATTATTTTATCTTCCTAGATGTTTAAAATTATCCCGAAGAATTTCAAACCTGGGTTTTCCACTGTCTCCCGGTGACCAGAGTCAGCCATGTTTTGTTTACCCTGTTGGCCTAGCTTTCAGGCATGTGATTCCAAGTACAAGTCTCAGGCTTGACTCGAGTGCTTGTTACCATTTTCTGGACCCTTTTGTGAATCCTGACTTTTGTCAATGTAGCAGGAAAGTCTTCCTGTATCACCCAGGTGATTTTTATGCCCACTAACGAATAACTGGCTTTGAGGTTACAGGTGTGCGGTTTGGCCGTGAACTTATTCCTAGAATGGCTCATGCAAGTTGGTGCCTGATAGGAGGACATCTTTCTGCCTCCTTCCAGTAAAACTAAATTTATATCCAATTAATTTAGAACTTAGGCTGGGTAGGACATGGCTAATTGTAATTTTTTAATTTTATTTTTAAGATACTTTTTAATTACTTGTTTTCTTTCAAGCTCACTCTGCTGTGTTATAGAAGGGTGGGTGTGAAACTTAGGAATGCCAATTAGACTTTCTGTTTGTACCTAGTAATGTGATTTTTGGATGGCACCCTTTCACTTGGTCCCAACTTTCTTCATTTATAAAATGAGACTGTTGCATTAACATTAATTTTTTCTCTCCCACCCTCAAACCATGTTTTATGCATGGAACCAGGAAAAAAAAAACCTTAAAATTGTCTAGCCTTTAAAAGAAAAAAAAAAAAACTCACAACAATAAAAAAATGGGCTGGAAGCAGACTGAGTGTGCTACCTGGGGACAACCTTTAGGGCAATCTGCAGGAACCCAGGGTTCTGGGCTTTTCCCTGTGTGCTATGGAGTACATCCCGTGTCACACAAGGACTTTGCTTCTTCTATTTCAGCAATACCCCATAAGCATTAGGCTCTGCCACAGAGGTCACACTGAACCCTGGGAAATTAAGAGTTTAATGTAGATTGGTGTAGACTGGTTCATTAACGTCATCAAAGTGTTTCTTCACTCAGAAGTGGGAGGGCACGGGAAACTGACATGGATGTGGTCCTCTAGTGCACACTGTGGCTGTTGGAAATGCCGAAGGTACCAAGGCAGCATGTGTTGTAGGTCTCATTGTGACCTCTGCCGCATTCAAAAGAAAACATTTTATTTTTCCTCCTGTTTGTTTGTTCGTATATTTTCAGGATGGTGGTCTCCCTTTATGTTTATCTCGACATGTGACATATGCCGTTCTTTTACCCAAATAAATATACACACGTACAAAGGGATACATGCATGTACACATATGCACACACTGCACGGGATGGGTAGGTGCTGACATATATGAATTCATCTACTCTCATTAACTGCCCAAATCACAAATCCAATGTGACCAGAGCACCTGTTACTCAGAGATGATCAGACAGCTTTTGCTGGCTGAGTTCCTGTCATTTAGTAGGCGAGGGCACAAGCTCTGTTCACAGCTCCTTCAGCTGAACTCACACCCGTTTATGCCTTCATCCCCATGTCAGATAGCTCCTCCGACAGTGGAAGGAACTTGGGGGCTTCCATAACCATGACTTTCTTGGGTGACTTTCTCTAGATCTTTTCCCCATTCTTTCCTCCTGACTGCAGATGAGTGAAGGACTTCCTCTGTTTCTTCTATTCATACCAGGACAGGTCTTCCACAAAGAAACAATATAAAGAACAGCTAACATTTAAAATTATTGAAAGCCAAGACATATATAGGCTTTGCGTTCGGAATGTAGTGTGGCCATATGAGACCAACGTCCTGCTTAGCTTAGGTGGCACTGAGTCCCAGGCCCTTCTGGCTGAGACATCAGCAGGCCAGTCTTGCAGAGTCGAATGACCAGTGAGTGAAGGAGGGTTCTGGATGTGCCCAGGGGCGATTCCAAGCTCGACAGACCTGTCTAGGTGAGGAACCTGCCTGTGTGTGTGTGGGAGCTCCCGTATCTCATTATGTTAAGCCAAGCTTAGCAGCAGAGGGATGGCTTCCTTGGGGAATAGCTGTGCTTAATTGATTTATGTTGTTGATGAAGTGCACAGGCATAACTTCTGACTGCCTCCCATCCAACAACCCATGCCGAGGAAGGCGTGGGTTGTTGAAACAGCGCCCCCCCCCCCCACTCAAAATACCAACAAAAAGACAAGCTGCCAGAGTCACTTAAGGACTTACATGTAGCATTTAAAGCATGAATGGAAAATAAGCTTGATATTTCAAATGTACACTTTAACAGTGAAAACAGAATTATGGCCAGAACTTATTCCAGGAGATGGCCTAATCGACCTCTTGAGAGGATGGCTGCCCCTTTTGGCTCTTGGCAGACAGACCGTGGACCAGCATCCCTTTGGGAGTTGGGGGTGGGCACAAGGCTGGATGGACCCTGAGCACCACCAGTCACGGCAGATTTGGCTTTGGCTTACCTGCCATTGCCACACTAAGTAATGACATGTCAGACGACTAGCATGGAAACAAGGCACAAACTGCTTGGGACAACTGGGAAATGTCATTTATACAGAATGTCAGGCCATAGCCTCTAGTGTAAATAGCAGAGGCTTTGTCCTGTCCTGTTATGCAATAGCACTTGGTGTGAAATTAAGTCAGAGCCTGGTGGAGATCTAGATAGGGTTTAGATGCGTGGGCAATAGTCCTGCTCTCCCCACCGGTTAGGAAAGCCTGCACTTCTCCGAGTTGTAACAGTGCCACTGCCCAGAAGAGGTTCCGGCTTGTTGAACTGGAGTGTGCTATTCTGTCCTCGCTCATGGAAGCTTTTGTTTTGCTTGCTTATTTGTTTGAGAGAGTGTTTTGTAAGTAGTGCAGGCTGGCCTTGATCTTGTGATTCCTCATTTCTCAGCCTTCCGTGTGCTGCGATCACATGCTTGTATCACACTGCCTAGACCTGGGGAAATTTTTTTAAAGGAAGCGCAACCAACCTTTCTGTTGTCATTTTTCAGAGATCAGATTAAGACATTTTAACACAACCCCCATTTTCTGAATGTGGTCCTGAGCTTCCAAGACCATCATTATTCTCAGCCAAACAAGGAGCTTGTGAAACAAAACACAACAAAACAAAACTGTAGAATCTTCCCTCCCTCCAATCAGGGCCCTGCCCCAAACAAACTGCTGGGGGAAAGCCTTTGCCTTCAGCTCCTGCTCTCCAGCCCTGTGCATTGTTAAACAGATGCAGTGTTTATACACATCCTGCTTATGGCTGTAGCCCGGCTATTGTTGAAGAATGTTAGACAGCCATTTATCACCCTGAGCCAGTAAAGCCATTGTAAAAATGTCCGGCTAGTTAAATGAAGCTTCGATTTAATGAGGCTGTAAGAATGAACCGGGGTTTGTCATATTGTAAATAAGGTTCCTGCGGCAGTGTCTTGGGGAGGGACTTGCAGATTCCTTTTGTTTTCAAGCAACAATCGTCTCCTTGCCAAGGTAAAAAGAAGTCTGCAACCCCCCCCCCCCCCCCCCCCCCGCTTTTAATACATCTTTTTGCAGTTGTTGCTAACTAAATAAAACACTTGGAACATAAAGGTATGTGACACAGGTGACAAGATGGGGTGAATTCTTTGTTAATCCATTTGTGTACCCCAGGAGCACAGAGAGTGCTGAGACTCTCCTTTGTGGAGTCCAGGGGAGGACCACACCAGCCCCAGCTTGCAGGGAAGTGGTTCAGTGAGACCTGGCAGGAGGAAAGTGAGAGAGAAACATCTCCTCGGCTTGTACTTAGCAGTGTCCATTGAATCTGTGGTGCTGAGACCACAGAGAAAACTGCAGGAAATGACCTGAAATTTGGTGCACTCAACTTCCCAATCAGGAAGAAAAACTCAGTCATTTATTCTCCTAATGCCTAAGGAAACAAATTCCGTGACAATTCCACCTCTACCCAGCCAGCAGTGGGGAACTGGGGTTTGGAGGTTCAGTTACAGCACACAATTTTCAAAAATAGGCACTCTTCAAATTGCCCTATTGGAAAGATATTTGATTGTCCCAGAAATAAGATAAAGTGGTCCCCATCCTTATTTTGCTAGAACCCCCACGAAGCCTCAATTCAACAAGATCACTTTCGGGGGTTGGGGAGAGACTAAATTAAAGGATTTCTTGAGAGCCAATGATAGCAGAGAGACTGCCAGCTGGCTCCATTGCTTCTGCAGTTTCCCTGGTATCTTTCTAGACCTGGTGTGGCAGTCTGTCCACCTCAACTAGGACCCTGAGCTCTCTTCCTAATGGAAAGACCCCAGTGAAGTTGGTAGAGTTCTTGCCTAGCATACACACAGTCTACCATCTCTCCTGTTGGGAGGTGAATGCAGAGGAAGGAGGGTCAGGAGGTCAGGGTTAGTCTCAGCTACAGAACCAGTCTACGGCCATCTTGAGCTTCTGTCTCAGTTGTATGCTTACAAGAGGCTTCATTTTAGCTTCGGACAGTTTAACCATTTGTATTTTCTAATGATATGAATAGAAAAAAAATGGCTTTCTGTATTTTCCATCAATGCCAACAGCGCATAACTGTGTCATATGGTTTTTTTTGGGGGGGGGGGGACAGGGAATGTCTGCTGACTCGTTTACATTTAGACAAAGGTGTCATGCATACCAGGCATCCTCAGGCAGGGTGTTCACTTTCAGTCTCCAACTCCCTGCCACCCATCCCCCCCGACACACACACACACACACACACACACACACACACACACACACACACACATACACACACACACACACACACACACTCACACACACACACACACACACACACACACACTCACACATACACACACACACCAGGTTCCTCTCTCCTACATTCATCTTATGTACTTGTGTTCTCCCTTTTTGCAGAGCCACATGGAATGATACTGGCACTGAAACTTAGCAGTATTCCCTTAGCTCTTCAATCCTAACAGCCATTTAAACAGCCTCACACTGCTAGACAGGTGTGTTTCTAGCGACACCCTAAAGTGCTTCATCATCGGCAGAAGGTTTGGTCCTGGGGACATAGCAGTCAATCAGACATAATTTCTGCCACTCCATAAACTGTGATTCTCAAGCTTTTGTGTGCCCAAATGAACCACCAGGGACGGTGACTACAGAGTTTGAATGTGGGCCATATGCCTTCTTGTCTTATGCAAGAACCATAAGAGAAATACTGACCTACAGCGCAGGGGAGCTCCCCAAAGCATTACAACTGCCCTTCCTATCAGAACGGCCAAGATTAGGCACAGAGCTGTTTTTGCAGGAAAAAAAAATGTTTCCATAAGAAAAATGGGTTAGTGGGGGGCCACACACAGAGCCAAGGCTAAGGCAGACCTTGAAGGATGACTCCATCACAGTTAAACCTTAGCAGTTCTAGAGGCAAGACCGCAATGAGCTGGGAAGCCAGGAAAGAACAGAAGAGTCAGTAAAGGTCCTGTGTGGCTTCAGATCCAGTGTCCCACCCTCCAGAAAATGTAGCTTCTTTATTGACAGTGAAAAGTCTTTGACCATTTTAAAGGAGAGGAGTGTCACAGTCATATTTCTGGTTTTGCCCCTTGCCGATGAGTGAAGTCTGGGTCATTCACAGCATTCGGCATTCCGTGAGCGATTCAGCAATGGAATGAGAAATGAGAAGAGGTGGGCAATGGAATTGTCTTCTCGCTCCTTTTGCCTCCCAATGTTGTTTTGAAGCAGGCTCTAATCGGTGTGTTTCTAGTCTCATTTGAGAAATCAAGGTTAAAGATTTGCCCACAGTTGCATGAAGGGACTGGAACCAGGTCTGCCTCTTCCAGATCTACAACTGGATTTCCAACTTCGGGGTATCAGTCAGCAGGAATCAAATCAGGCACTTGAAAATGCCTCCTCCCTTTAAATTATGGACTCCTTGTGCATCCCACAAATAAATCACTTGTGAAAGTGTCTCTGACTTATTGAAATGTATATGAAATGGTGACAGTATATAAACATGTATAGTCCAAATTTCTAACATAAGAATAGAATCTTAGAGTGTTGGTAGTCATGATAAAATTCTATGTAAAGTATGTTTCTGATGCTAATGGTTAATGTTTCCCAGCAGAAAAATCCCTCAATCAACCAGACTGGGATCATAAACGGACACTGAACGTGGAGCCCTGGTTCCCTCTGGAACAGCCCACTTCCTCTTTCTACCTCTTCCTCTTTCTTCCTCTTTTACCTCAAACCAAACATGGGACTGGTTAGCAGTGAGAACCCTGAGTCTTCATAGCCAAGGACCCCTAGATATAAGAGGTCTAAGTTTTGTCATGTCCACTCCACCCAATCATCAGATGTTATAAAAGTAGCTAAAAGGTAAAGAAATTTTCAGGTGGAGAAAGGAGGAATGAGACGTGCCTTCCCATTGAATTTCAAAAGCTGGAAAAGGACCCATAGTGTGATCAAAGTCACCCTCTCTTGCTCTCCTTCCTGCCTCTTTTGTGTATGTGTGTGGTGGAGGGCAGAGTGCAGAGATGTATATGTATATTAGTGTGGGTGAACCACCTTTTTTAATTTTAATTTTTATTTTTTCAAGAGTCTCTAAGTGAGCCTGAAATTCATCAATTTAGTTAAACTGGCTGACAGATGAGCTTTCTGTCCACCTGTCTCTGTCCCACAGCAGGGGAGTTACAGACTCAAGATCACCAATCCAACTTTTTCTTGTGGATTCTAAGGATTCAACGCTAGGTCCTTGCACAGCAGGCAAGCTACTGGCTGACTCATCTTCCCAGCATCTGCTTAACAGAGGAAGAGTAGGAGGCCCAGAGAAGGGATGCTTTTTGACCAGGTCCCATCTCAATCTGTTTAACAGTGGTACTGGAATAAAAAACCTACCTGGTGACTCTTCTCACCACACCAAATGACTGCTGCTCTCCTGTGCTGCCCATTCACTAGGATACATTTATGGAAATTCTACATGCAAAACTCAAAATGACTCTGGGAAGCCAAACAGTCTAACGTACCAGGTTCAATTCTTGCCTGTTATATTTACCAGCTGTGTGGTCCTGAGCTCAGCCATCTTTTGCCTGTTGTATCTTCAGGGGGAAAAAAAAAAGCATGGCAAGTGTTCAAGTCTTCCTTTCTGCAGTTTCTCTGAGGGTGAAGTACAGCATTTCATGTGAAAGTTGGGCAAGTCACAAAGCTGATTAAAACTTTTGCCACTGGAGTTGGGTATAAAAGCTGGGTAAAGAACAGATTCCAAAGTAGTTCATATCTGTAGATGTTGTTTTCTGTGAATCTGTTTATTGGGTGTCTTAGAAATACCTTATCAAGCATCCTGTGGATATAGGATTGGGGCCCAGAGTTGTCCATTGCCAAATCCCAGCTCCTCTGTTTATAGAGAATTCCTGTTTTACCTGACCAATAAGTCATCCAGTGTATAGAGAGTATGTGTGACTTATTTCACGCCCTCCTGAACCATAACAATGACTTGCCCTGATAGCTCTTGTAACACTGCTTCTCTCCTCACAGCCAGTATTGATCTGGTTTAGCAGCATCGCCTGAGGGCAGGGCTGCGCTGTTACCTTCTGCAACAGCTTCAGATCTGGTGTGCCCGAACAGAAAGAGGTGTTCACTTTGTGCTTTAGAATCAGGTAACTACTATATCATAAGTGAAGGAAAAAAATGTTCCTTCTGCTTCTAAAGCTTTGAGATTGGAAGTCATGAATAAAACTGGCAATAGACAGCAAGGGGGAAAGCACACAAATGTATTTTTTAGTATGTTTGACTCAGTATACACAAGGATTCCATAGGAAGACGGGAGAACCCTAAGAAGTAGTTGGGTTCTGTGACGTTATATACCATCTTTTTAAAAAAATATATGTTTTCTTAAGATTTTACTTTTAAAGGCTAGGCTCACAACCAAAAATACAATATTTTGGTTTTTTTAATGTATATATAGATATATATGTATATATAGATATGTATATCTATATATACACACTGTCTCTCTCTTTAAACACACCGGAAGTGAACTGGATCCCATAACAAATGGTTGTGAGCCACCATGTGGTTGCTGGGAATTGAACTCAGAACCTCTGGAGGAGCAGTCAGTGCTCTTAACCACTGAGCCATCTCTCCAGCCCCCTACATAGCATCTTAACAAAGGCCAGATGAGTGACTAGAAAAGAACCTAGAGGAACAGAGAAGAGGCTCACCTTGGACCCATACATCATGGGACTACATCTAGAAAGTCCACAGAGAATCTAAAGGCAGAGAGAGTTATTTTAATAAGGGTGGGGTGTATGACTTATTTCTGAACTGTCTCTGAATCTCTGGGGATAAGTGTTGTTCTCTTCATCCTGGTGAGAGGGGGTAGATTTATACCATCTGCGTTAGGTGCTGAGAGAGGAAAGCACTTTCCCTGTGCACATTATGTCTCAGTTTCCTTCAGTAGTAAATCTCACATCACAGTCATGCATTTGGGAATAAAATGTTCTAGGCTTTTTCACTATACACATCAGCAGACCCATAAGAGTCTTGATGCTCTGGTTCATGCAATGGGGCTTCTCTGATCCATGTTCAACCACTGACTCATCCCAATAATGTTCACCAAGCCCCTACTATGTGCCTTACACTCTGTTCCTTAATTAAGAAATAAAATAAACAAGTGTGTGTGGTTACTTTCAGAACTAGTCGAAGAGGCTGACACAGGTGGTTAAAAACAAAATAGAAGTGTGGATTGCAGTGTGTAATTGGAACAACAGAATATGATCTTCTAGGTTATTGATAAAAGGTAGCCTTTTGCATTTTATCTTTAAGAATGTTGCCTAAAAAAAACCTATTTGATTATAGGTCAAAGTGTACCTATAGCGTTACCCTCCTTAAGGCTGTTGTAAGAATGGATGTGATGATAACAGTGTCAAGCCAGTATACAACATGCTGTTCTGGGGATGCCATGTAGTACTGAGAAACTTAGACTCAACCCGAAGATGAAGCATGAAGACCCTGGCATCTGTGTTTGCTCGACGCTTAGCTATCCCTACTGTTGGCTCAAGTCTGAGATTCTGGATCATTCTGGGAGTTGTTAATTCCCCCTTGAACAGCTGTTTTGGGGCATCCTGGTTTCCCTAGCAATAGTGTCATTCCTTTAGAAGGGGTAAGAGGAGTCAAGAAGTTCTACAGTCTTTCATGGAAATCTCCACCCCACTGAAAACAAAGATACCCTTGTGATTCGACTCATTCTGCTCCCACAGACGCTGCTCATTCACTTCTGAAACCACCCCTGCGGACTGTGGTGACAGTGCTGACAACAGGCAGGCTCACCTCATCCTAGCTCAGGGCTCCAGTTCTGGCATCCAAGGCTCCACCTTGGCATCCTATGTAACGTTTGTGTCTTTGATGTGAGCACGTATTTCCCGCTTTCTATTTTCTTATGGGAGTGTGCTCCCTGTAGTCAGAAGCACTTTAGGTAGTGGAAGCCTCAGGATCCCTTCTTCTCCCATACCCAGCCTAAGGACTAGGAGCAAACACCAGCTTGTGAGGAAAACACTTCACAAGTCAAGATGCATTTTGGAGCCAGCCCCATCAGCTGTCAGCACAGGACCGAGCCAAGCTCTCCCTTTGCTGCCTTGCTTCTGCCTCACTGCCCAACCCCCCCGCTTGCTGTGGCACCCTCTTTCACGTGCCCTCCACCCCTGCCTTCCTTATCAGCTATCAATATCCCTCAGGGGCTGCCTCTTGTCAGTCTAATTTCTGCTTGCTGCCGCCTCTTGACACTCCACACTTTGTCAACCACACACTGCTTGGCTCCTATTACCAGTGATCTCGGCATCACTAATAAACAGCAACATCGAGGCCATATTTCCCCGTCCCTGTCAGGCTGCCGCTTTCCTGGGTGAAATAAAAGTCCTATTAACATGGCCCTCTTCATTGCCTCCGACAGATTGATTCATTAGGCCTCCTCTTTAGATGACCTCCTTTCTGACACAACAAGGAGGTGAATATAAAATGAACAGTTTGCCCACATAATGGGCTGCTCTGAGTTTGGGATTTTTATCATATAGAACTGTCAGAACTTTCAGAGCTGTATGGAATCTATCATATGTACAGCGGCAGCAGCTTCGTAGGAGGACAGCTTTTGGTCCTGTGCACAGTCCCATCCAGACAGGCACAGACAAAGTGTGCCTGCCTGGCAGAGCCTCCTGTCTTGTACAGGATGGACCTCAGTTTATACTACCCAGTTCATACAGCACAAATCTAATGTTCTTTGATCATTATCAAATCAAATGACCTTTTGTTTTCAACAGCTTTTGTCCCTTCCTCCCCTCAGCGCCTGCTGGAAAAGGCAGTATGTTGACTTTGTGGCGCTGCCTCCCCGAAGGCTAATGCAAACCATTACTGAGGAGAGCCATGTTAAATTTCCACGTTTTCATTATGAGTCCTGTTTTCAGGAAATCAGTACTTTGGACACGAGCAGTTGTTTCAGACTGGGGCTCAGCATCTAGGGGTGGCATGGGGCTTGGGGCACTGGTGGTCTTGGCAGCAAATGGGTTTCTTGTTTTCCATTATGGGAGTGTGGAGTTTGTGAGGGGGAGGGTGCCCATTGGCGGCTTTTGCTGGTCGGCTCTTCTCTAGCAAGGGAAAGGCTTGGAAAGCCATTAGCCAGATTGAAATATCTAAGGGGCTCTCTAATTGCTCTGTGGAGCAGGCTTCATAGATATTTAAAATCCTGTCTGTAAGGAAGAAGGCAACAGCCAGACAGAGCATGTGGACAGCAGCAATCAGGTAAAAGTGCCAGAAGGTGTGGGAGACTGGTCTGCCTGCTTGTATTGCTTTCCTTTCTGTTTTGCAGAGCTAACTTCTTCTTAAACGTGCCATTCTATCAGGGTCAGCCCAAAAGGAGAGTTCTAGTGATCAGCTATGAACTAGTGAGGATCTAGCCCAGAGCTTAGTGCCAGGGTGAATTCCCAGTGGGTCAGCTGTTGAGAGGAAAGATGGAGAAACAGAATTCATTAAGCTCCCTTAACACATGTTATTTTGGGGTTTTTATGATTATTATTATTATTATATTTTTAGTTTTTAGAGGGAGGTGTATTATGGATGGATGGATGTTATGTATGGGTGTACATGTATGTATAGGTGTATGTGTGTATATGTGTTATGTATGGGTGTGTGTGTGTGTGTGTGTGTGTGTGCTTACTCTCATGCATATGTGCTCATGAATGTGGAGGCCAGAGGTTGATGTTACTAGCTTCTTCTGTCTCCTTCCATTTACTTTTTGAGACAGTGTCTCATACTGCACCTAAAGGATTAGAAAAACCTGGGTGGCCTGCAAGCCCCAGGGATCCTGTCTCTGCTACCCCAGAGCTATGATTCCAGGCTTCCACCACCATGGCTGCCCTTTTATACGGGTGCTGTGGATCAAATGCAGTTCCTCATGTTCACGCAGCAAGTAGTTTACTGACTGACCCATCTCTCTGATGTCCATCTCCCCATTGTACATAACTGAAATCCCCACACCCAGGATGAAACCTGCAGGCTTTGACCCAATGTCAGAGCTACTCATCTTGGCTTAGCCTAAACTTGATCATGGTTTGCAACTGGTTGCAACCATCAATAGGAAATACTATGTAGCCCACGGAGAACAGACAAAACATTTTAAAAATGGACATCTTGAGAAGATATATGTTCACATTGCTATCGTTTTGAAGGCGATGTTAGAGATGCTGGGGAAGTAAGTAGCTGATTAGTTAAAGGACGCAGGACCTTGAACAGGACTTTGTTCATTCTTATAGCTTCTAATAGTAGACAGTGAAGCCATCTAAGTGCCATCAACATGTGGGTGACTGAACCAAATGTCTGTACCCACAATGGAATATTGAGCTGCTGGAAAAAAAAAGAAAAGAAAAGAAAAAGAAAAACCAGAAGGATGTGCTCACGTGCAAGGCAGAGGTGAACTTTGAAGACATATTAAGTGGAATCAAAATAAGTCGGAACAAACACCAGCATCTCGCTCTGGGACATGCTGGAGAGATGAAATTCATAACGAGAGCCAGCAGCGTTATGGCTGCTATTGGCTGGGAGATGGGTAGAGTGGTTGACGGGTGTGACACGTTAGTTTAAGAAGAAGAAAACGTGGTGGGCTTTAGTGAAGACAGTGTTTGCACAACAATATGAGATGCACCTATTTTTATTGCATGTCTTTATTGGTGGGGACACACGAGTACCATGGCGTGTGTGCCACAGTTTTCCTGTGAGGGGAAAGTGGGGCTGGAGGGAATCAGTTCCTTTCACCATGTGGGTCCCTGTGATGGAACTCAGGTGATCCGACCTAGTGACAGTGTCCCTTACCCATCTTGCAGACCCTGTGAAAGTGTTTTAATGCCAGTGAACTGATCACTTGACCGTGATCTGGCGGTGACTGAATATTCTAAATCTTATTTTATGTCATTATAAAGCAGTCACTAATCAGTGCTAGCCAGGGCTGAGATTCGGGTTTCCTGAGCTCAGAGGTGGGGTGGAAGCCCTTGAGTGTGGGAGTCAGCATGGAATCCAGTGTTGATCTCAGGCCATCCTTTGCGCTTTCCTCCTCTCAGTACTGAGAGGTCTGAACAGTGGCACACTGGTCCAGCCTTGTGCTCTCAGCCCAGTCCTCCCAGAGAGTTTGCCCTGAACACTGCAAAGATGCCTGCCCAGCTCGGGTCGCTCAGGCAAGGACTGAATACCTAGACCAGGTGCTGTCAGCGGGGAAGAGTTAAAGAAAGGAAGAAGCTGAAAGGGGGGGATTAGCTCCTCCAAATTTAATCTCACAATTCCCAAAGAGGAAAATAAATTAATGGAGTTGCTATTAAGAAATTGCCCTGTGTCTTGTTCTGTCACCCTAGTGTGGCTGATCACTGACTCACAGAAATCTCTGACAAGGGTGTCAGAGGACAGGCAGGCAGGAAACTATTAGCAACCATTGCTGGAGCCAACTCTCACACACAATTTAAGAACATGATGCTCTGGGAATGAAGGCCAGAGTTAGCCTAGGTAGCCTTCTACAGGAACTAGGTACCGGCCGCTTCCTCCCTTCCTCCCCTCCCCTCCCCTCCCCTCCCCTCCCCTCCCCTCCCCTCCCCTCCCCTCCCCTCCCCTCCCTTCCCCTCTCTTCCCCTCCCTTTCCCTCCCTCCCTCCCTCCCTCCCTCCCTCCTACCCTCCCTTCCTTCCTTCCTTTCCTTCCTTTTGTTCTGTCCTGCCCTTCCCTTCCCTCCCCTCCCCTCCCCTGCCCTCCTCTCCCCTCCTTTCCTTTTGTCTCTGACTGGCCTGGAGCACTAAGCAGGCTAGGCTGGCAGGCAGGTCAGTGGGACATCTCCCTAGTACTGACATTACACAAGCTCACACCAGCAAGGGTGGCTTTCTGGACTCCTCCTCAGAGGAACCCAGCCTGCTTGCGCTGGAAACACTTTACAGGTTGAGCTGTCTCTCTAGCCCTGGAAGAAATACGTTTAAATCTGAAAAATTAAGCAAAGGGGAAAACTTTACCTCCAAACCGCACAGCCCCCAAATACACATCAAATAACTGAAATAAAAACAGGGTGAGGTGAGATCATCAAAAATTTCATCCTTTTAATGAGTATTTGTTCCTTTTCAAACATATACTGCTATTCAGGAGGGCCCATGAGTGCACATTTTCTCTCTTGTTGCAGCTGCGCATAACTTCACTTGAAATGCATATTTAAAATGGATTTAGTTGTGATGGAGTTAAGTTTTCTTTAAAAACAAACAAAAATGTGTCCTTTCCAAAAAGGGGGGGAAAAGAAAACCAAAACAACAAAAACCAAACAAGGTTGATGTTCTGCTGGAAGTAACTCAGAAAACACTGCTAATTTTGAGTTTTAGACCCTTTCAGGAAGGCAAATGTGTTTGATGTGTCCGAAGCACTTTGTGAGACAAGGTATCAAGTGGAGAATCAAAAGTGACAGCCCTGCCCAGTACAGGGCCCAGGGCTATTTCATCACTACCAGATGCAGGTGGAATATAGGGAGCTTTTGTTCTCAAATCTCTCTCTCTCTCTCTCTCTCTCTCTCTCTCTCTCTCTCTCTCTTTCTCTCTCTCTGTCTCTCTCTCTTGAGCGTGCGCGCTCGCTCTCTCTCTCTCTGCCTCTCTCTGTCTCTGTCTCTCTCTGTCTGTCTGTTTCTCTGTCTCTGTCTCTGTCTCTCTCTCCTTAGAGAGCTCATGCTCACCAACTCAGCAGTTCAGCCCTGTATGCTTGCTGTTTCGCTTCTCCCATGGAGAACTGTTTACTTACTTTACCTGGTTTGGTACTTAAAACTTTTGGTCAGATTTCTTTGAAAATGATTTTCTCTCCTTTAAAACACACACACACACATACACAGACACACACTTTCTCTGTCTGTCTCTCTGTGTCTTTCTCTGTATCTCTCCCTTCTTCTTTCCCACATGTTGCCCTTTCTTTTCTTTCTTATAATGGGAGTTGATGTCTAAGGAACACAGGACACTGATCTAAGGTGCTGTGCTGGGTGGCTTCAGTACCTCAGTGGTGACAGTGAACTCCAGCATGGAAACACCTTGCCTGGTGCCTAGGAGGAAGGTGGCACCAAGCTGTTTTGTAGGCTTAGTTTACTGTCTTCTCATAAATAATCTTTACCTTCATGATTTTCTAGTGAATCATTTCCCACACAACGAGAGGTGCTGAGAAGGACCAGTACCTCTGTGTTTGTGAACGGAGACCAGATGTATTAACATTGCATCTCAGAAATTGTTCTGATGATTGACACATACTGTCGAAGTCAGAGCTAATGGCAATACTTATATAATAATACTTATATAATAACAACAACAGCAACAACAACAATAACCAAACGTCCCACTCCATGTGGTATTTACTGAGACCTTCCCAACTGTAGCTGGTCATGGGCCTTGGTCTAACCGAGTGACGTGTGTGGTGTGAATGCATGAATGGGTGTGAGGGAAGTGGAGAACACACTCAAGGTGCTGCTGATACATGCTTTCACGAGTGTGATCTTGCTGGAACACAGGAGCTCTGGGACCCGGGGAGATTTGGGCTATCTCCTCCCCTGGCTACCGAGGCACATGGCTTCCTACAGAGTGGGCTCTGGGTGCATGTTTCTCTGTTGTCTTTGTGGCCTCTATCAGGAGCAATGTCTGTGTGTGGGTTCTACTCCACTGGTGCCTCACACTGTGGATCTTAGTCATTAGCCCCTCAGTCCAGTTTTCCGTGAAGCAACCATAAGGATTTGTGGTCTGAAGTTTTTGATTCCATATTTTTCGTTCTTAAGGGTCTCAGAATTTTTATTTCTTTTAATTTATGGGGTGAGGATGCATGTATGTATTTTGAGACACTGCCTCGAGTAGTGAGGCTTCAAACTCATTATGTACCCATAGATGACTTGAACACATGACACAGGCATGCACCACCACACCTGACTTCATATGTCTCCTTAAATTGCCACCTTTGAGGAGTCTTCTCTGTTCTTGTAATGATTCTTTCTCCTTCCTTTCACAACTTCCAAATAATTCTTACATCTATACTCAAGTCTTCACTAGAGTGAAATATGAGCTTATGTTCTGAGCCAGTTTTCCAGGGATCTAGGGCTTGTCAAACACAACTGTTTATTTCACATCTCCTATGTGCCAGACACTAAGTTAGCCTGTAAGGATAAGCAGGGTGCAAGATGGGGATTCTACTATGTGAAACATTAGTGCTGATCTGGGAGGAGCAACTCTGGGTTGATTGACAGTTTCAAGGGTTTTGTAGGAAGTGGGGGAGACCCAGGGGCTGAGCTTGGAGGACTGACTTGGCCTGGGAAATGGAGAAGCATACATAAGAAAGAAAAAGGAGAAAGAGAATGTAGATTCTCGGCTGGGAAAGCATCTGGGGATCCCAGCTTGAGAAACAGACCCTGCTTCTATAATTGGTATTGAATTCAAGGGCACAGTGGGAGGGAAATCCAGGACCGAACCACAGAATCACAGATCTGCTGCCAGGCTCCAGGGGTAGGGGGCATAGTTGGGAGGCACAATTAAGGCACAACCACAAGATTGTCGCCAATTGTAAGCATTTTATGTGTTACAGATGCTTCTGAGAGTGGTTGGCTTGGTGGAAAGGGCTTGTGGCGAGCAGAATATAAAGACATGCTCTCCCGCTTGCCCTTTTCTGAGTCTCCACGTGGAACAGATGATCTTCATTGTCCCATGGTTAGCCCCGAATAATGGAAGTCGAGGGAGATTAGAAGAATAAACTGCTACTTCAGAGCCTCTGCAGCACTGGAAAGCATGTGTTGCCAGTAATAACTCCTGGGAACTCTTTGGTCAGTAAATGCCTCAGCTATAATTAAAAGGGCATTTTCTTGGTTATAATTTCTTTTAATTAATTAAAAATAAACATATCATCTGGGTATGGGGAGGTATAGTCCCTTCCTAGAAATGAGAAAATAATGATTCCTGAGATCAAAACTCAGTATTTCCCAAAGAGCACTCTGAAGCCCCCCAGACCTCTTGGGGTGGATTGATGGGACAGTGCCCCTCACTATGTCCCCTTGATGATCCTCAAATGTGGTAATTCACTAATGGCTCTGAGAAGTCTTGCAGTAAAGAGACATGTTTAACTGAGCTGTCCACCCACATATTTGACTATAGTATCCTGTTATTAATGCAAGAAGTAGTGCCATTCCAATGAATGCCTACTTTGGGCAACATGGTAGTGAGATGTTGTTGTTGTTGTTGTTGTTCTTGTTGTTCTTGTTGTTGTTCTTGTTGTTGAGACAGGTTTTTACGCCATAGCCCATGATGACCTGGAAGCCACTATGCATCCCATGCTGATCTCAAGCTTGAGGTAGTCCTTCTGCCTCAGCCTCCTGAGTGCTGGGACCATGTGCTGGTACATGCATCACTGGTGACTCTGAGCTGAAAGGTCTACAGACTAGTACACCTCACTCAGAGGACAAGGAAGCCAGAGCTCGGTCAGTGCTGGCAGGCAGTCCCTACTCTGCAGACTCATTGAGTTAAATCACTGACAAGCAGACCCAGGGATAGTATCGTTTAGCTATAGTCTAGTAGACCCAGCGACACTGGGTTTGCAGTCAGAGGGTCAGGACTTATTTTGAGTTGACTCCATCAGCCTTGTCACCTTGAATAAGGGGTCAATTCTAATGCAGCTCTTACATCTGAAAAGCGGTGAGTGCAGTGCCTGTCTTAGAACGGCCCCAGAAACAATCAGTCGTGCAGTGCATACAGTCTAGGAGCCTGTCTCTGTTAGGTATCACGTCCATCAACCCCCCACCCCACCCTACTCGCTGCCCCAGCAGAAAGCCAGGCCATTCATAGCTTTGTCTTTGAAGACTTTGTGGGCTCTGCTGTCTATGTCCCCCTCTGCTACTGTGTAGCATGCAACTGTGGTTACTGAAGCAGCAACAGTTCTGTGGTAGCCCAGTAAAGCTTTGCGTACAAAAACACGCACCAAAGCAGGTCTAGCCAGCGGGCCCCACAGTGTGCTGAACTGCTGCTGTAGGTATGTCTAGCTCTACGGGACGAATACAATACATAATTCCATTGGTACTCAAGGAAACCAAGGCACAGAGCTGTTAAGTCACCTGGTTAAGGTAGGATCAGTAAAGGGCAGGAGTAAGAACTATGTGCTTTTTACCTACTGATCCGAGCTCCCTGCTCCTGTGACAGCAGAAGGCACTATTGTGTGAAGAAGGACCCTCCCTGGCTCCCAGACGCAAGTGAAGAAGCGTGGATCACAGAAGTTGAGCGTCTGTCCCCTCGCTGTCACCACCCCCACCTCTGCCCTGCTTTACTGTCTCTATAGTAACTGAGATTTCTGGTGCATTATAATGCAAAGGAGTCATCCTTATTTTTCTGGGAATCACCAAAATATACCCCTACTCTATAAAACACTATAGCGACACTGCAAATATGTAAACATTAAGCTTCAAGCAACAAAGCGCAGAGTTGGCTACAGATGGACTTAATCAGAAACATGTCTGCCTAGTTCTAACACATGCAGCCTATTTCTTAATAAAAAATAACCCCGTGCACACTTACCTATGCCTTTTTTCTTCCTAAGTGGAGTAAAAGTAGCCCTGGAGTCAAGTTTGAAATTATTTTCATAATTTTGGGTAATTAAGACACTTCCCAGATCTCATTAGCGAAAGCCCAAAATAGAATAATTGCCATATAATTAGTGATTGGCAAACCTTTAGAGGTTTAAAGGGCTGTTCTTTCCAGAGTGGAAGTTCAGGGGCCTTATCCAGGTTTAACTGAACCCAGGACCTTTCTGGTCCAGATACTAGCTCCTTCCCACTCCGTGTGCCTTGGCTCTGCTTGTCTTGGGCCCCCATGGTCATGGTTTTGTACTTTCTCACCCCTGTACTCACCCCTGGTGGGAATCTTGTTCCCGGACAATGTTTATGCTTGTACTTGGCGTCTCCAGTCTGGTACAGGAATACACAACAGGGAGAAGGCGCCTCTGTGCCCTCTAAGTATGTCCAGTCTATGTAGGGAGTCAGGGCTGCAGCGAAGCACCTCCCGGGAGAGGGAAGACAGATCGCTCTGTCAGTGCTAGGACATCCTGCTTTCGGGGGATTTGAAATGCTTTGGGAGGAGGAGAAGCTTTCTATGCTGTTCTCAAAATAATTCTAAACCACCATATAAGGAGCATAGCAATGGGTACTGTCTGTCAGCTAAAGTAACTGTAGGGAACTGGGAGTGGAGAAGTCCAGTAAACTGCTACAAGTGCTGCATCCCTAGCCGATGCAGAAAGCTAGGCGTGGTGGCCCATGCTTGTAATCCGGTGCTGGGGGTTGGGGTGGTGAAAATAATCAATTCCTGCACTTGCTGACCAGCCAGTCTGCCAAACTAATGAGCCTCAGGTCCCATTCAGGGAGAGAACCTAGCTCCAAAAACAAAGTAGAGGGCTCCTGAGGAAGAACACCTTCTGACCCCTGACCTCCGCACACATGCACATACATACACAGAAACATTTTACACACACACACACACACACACACACACACACACACATCATCATCATCATCATCATCGTCATCATCGTCATCATCATCATCATCATCAGAAAACAAATGAAGCTTGAGCGGCTGCTCTAAGGTTGCACTGTTATATTTGGGTTCAAAGCAACAGAATCAAGTCTCCAGTTCTCTGTCCACACTTGTCCACTGGGATCCAGGAGACCATGGAACATGGTTTCCTAAATGTCTCGTTTTTATTTCAAGAGAAAAGAGGAAGCACAGTGTGGTGGCACACACCTTTATTCTCAGCACTTGGGAGGTAGGGATAGCAAATCTGTGAGTTCAAGGCCAGCTGGGGCTGCATAGAGATCGTGTCTCAAAATAGGGTGAGTCGGGGCAGGGGGTGGACTTTGAGTCTGGGCTTCTCAGGAGTGGAAGCTTGGCCAACTGTTTTTTTTTAGGCCAATAAATTTTTTAGCTGCCTCTTCACGGGTTGCTGGAGACTATCATCCTATCTTGCAAGATTTCTATCGGCATCAAAGCAAAGAGATGTGGGGGTAAGGGATAGGATGGGTAGGAGAACAGCAGAAGCCATTACAGCCTCTAGAATGTGTCCAGTTTGTGGCACTTGATGTTCTTCTCAAGTCTGCCTCCCATATTGGAATATGAACTCATGAGAGAAAGCAGTTTCCTGGTCATTTCTAGGACGGAGAAGACTCACTACATATTCAGTTAGTGACTATGCAGAACTCAATGTGTGCCAAGCACTGGTCAAAGCATTCCGTATATTTTCACTAAGCTTAAGTGGTCGGCACTTAAGGCCGAGGAAACATCCTATCACAGGTGGAGGTGACAGGAAGCAAGCACTGGGATGTGTGCCGCTGTGTAATCATACCCCTGTGTAGTTAGTGTTACTCACTGCTGTCACAAAACACCTGAGCGGGGTGGGGAAGTCGAGGCTGTGGCTGCAAATGCACGAGGCAGCTAGTCACTGTGCTCTCACAGCCGGGGAGGGGGGAGGGGGGCAGCGGGGAAGAGACGTGAATCCCCATGCTAAGCTGGCGTTCTGCTTCTTATGTATTGGGGTTCCCAGTTAATGGGATGGTGCTCCCCACATTCAGGTGACTCTTCTCTCCTCAGTTAAGTAGCTCTCTGGAAACACCTGCTCAGACGCTGCCAGAGGTGTGTCTCCTATGTGACAAAATCTCAGATGACAGCCAAGGCGAACCATCACAATCGCTGTTCACCCACCCATTAAATCCTGAAACAAATCTCTGGCCACCTGCTGCAGAGTCCCTGTTCCTGGCCACCGCCGTGGGCGGCCACCAGTTGAAATGAATTGGGTGGATCAGGCTCCCATCAGAGCAGGTTCTGATTTCTCACAGGACTCTCTACTCCCAGGCTCTGGGAGGACCCTTCCCCGTCAGAGTTCTTCCATCTGCCCTGTGCTTGTTCCCTTCCCCTTGTACTAGTCTCAACTGTTCTAAGGTTGCAAGTCAAGAAGGCAACTGAGCCCTGTCCTAAGTTTCAGAACAGAGTCTAGACGTGTGTTAAATGAAGAGACAAGTGGGTCAGTTTGCGTGGAAAGCTTTGTTTAAGTGTTGGACGAAAGCAACTCCAGCTGATACCATGATAGGAAAATGCAAGTCCTAACTCTCCTGCAAGGGAGCCTGGCTTGGAAGCAGACTGCTGCTCTCTAGGGTTGGAAGTTGATGGTGGAAAGAGAAACTTTGAGATCTCACTTGAAAGTCAGGGACAAAAACAAGGCACTTCCTATCCCAGTGCGGTGGACACTGAAAAATGTGTCTTGAATTTAATGGGATCATCGGAATGCTTGAACAAACAGGGAAAAGGACATCTTAAACCAAACAGGAGGCAGTAAAAAGAAACTGCATTCAGAGTTGTAGGTGGGTAGCTCTGTTTAAGCCCTGGGTTTTTATTGCATACCAAAATTTGTGAGCCCAACTAGTCTGAGGTAGGTCTAGGGATGACAATATCCATTCAAGTTAATTTCCTGGTAAAGGACACTTCAATTTGTTTCACTGACAATTTCCTTCAGCTAAAGTAGAAAATGCTCTCAGTACTTCCTGCAACCAACCCAGGCAATTTCAGAGAGGTAGGTGGTATCTGTTAGAGCCCTGACAAAGCCAGGGTGACTGTCAAGCCACACTCCCAGGGCAGATAGCGATGTTTCTCTGGGGTACCTAGATGGTGCCTGCTTCTGTTATGTAGGCGCTCATCTTTAAAGTCTAGAAGTACCGTGACTTACTAAACGACTCATCTGCTGTCTATCAACTAAGGCCCATACACACAAGCCTTCCTGGAAAACAAAACAAACATGAGATCCCCTACACAGTGTCCATAGTAACTATTAGCATGAAGTCAGCCTGGACTTCCCAAAAGATATGTGCTCATTTACTTGTTTGGAGGATCGAGGCATCCAGGCTAAAGCATCTCAGCAGGAGAGGAGCGTCCCCACAATACATTTGAATACTCAGACATTCTGTAAACTTGCAATATTGTTTTACATTACAAACTTTGTAAGGTAGGGGTTGTTGTTATCCACGTTTTTTATAAACAGGAAGCCGATCCTCAGAAGTGTGAAGGAGGCTAACATCAGGTCTCTGAATAAAGAAAGGAAGGCGGCTCACATGCTGGTTCACACCCATCTGAGCACTGGTTCTCAGGTTGGTTCCAGGACTGCAGCCTTCTGCCAACTGAGCCACATCCCCAGCCCCTAAACACACCTAACACTTAGTTAACACGGTGTGGGGGGATCCCAGGGTTCAGCTGTCATCTTGTCTTGATACTTCAGAGCACCACAAGGAGGTATCCAGCATCGCCGTAGACTGGGTTAAATTGCAGCATCTCAGCCCCAAACCTAGACCTCTGAGAATGGGCCTTTCAGGTGATTATCCACCCTAACTTTTGAGAAGCACTGCATGCAGCGTGTAGGTTTTCTCCAGAATTTCTTATGACCTCATACAAGGAGGTGTTCAGCACGCACCAGGCACTATCGGAGACAGGGCTGACAGAATTAGAGCTGCAAGTTTAAAGAGGAAGGCACGCCAGGGAAAAGTCAATGATTTATACACTGAGTTCTGTTGCTGGAGGTCAGTAGATTAGGCTCTCATTAATAGAAACCGTTTTCTAATCCTAAGCACTTAGTCCATTGCTGGGTAGATGAAGGAACAGCCACACGGAAGAGTTTAGTGACTACATCAGGGAGCAGCCCAGGTGGAAACCCCTGGTCTCCTGGTGCTGCATTGTGAACGTGTTCCTGGTCTCCTCTTGGCAGTAGAATCAGAAGACTCCATCATCACTTGTTGTTCGGCTTGCACACTCCAGAATGCACTCTTGGGATGGAATGGGAATGAGAGGTGTTCAGATTCTGTTAGCCCGATCTCTGTCACCCTCATGGGCTCATAGCTTCCTGTTCTTCACCTTTGTGGCGTTTCACAAACATGTTTCTCCCTCCCTCTCCCTCTCCCTCTCCCTCTCCCTCTCCCTCTCCCTCTCCCTCTCCCTCTCCCTCTCCCTCTCCCTCTCCCTCTCCCTCTCCCTCTCCCCCTCCTCCTCCCCCTCCCCCTCCCCCTCCCCCTCCCTCTCCCTCTCCCCTTCCCCTTTTCCTCCCCCTCCCCCTCCCCTTTTCCTCCCCCTCCCCTTTTCCTCCCCCTCCCCCTCTTTCTCCCTCTCCCCCTCTCCCTCTCCCTCTTTCTCCCTCTCCCCCTCCCCCTCTCCCTCCCCCTCTCTCTCCCCCACCCCTTGCTCTGTTTGCTTAGCCAGAACCCACAGAGGCAGCATAGATTTAGAATCTCCATTAGCTATTTTTCCAAGTGAGTGACCACTGTGGTTAAATTTCACTGCCACTGGCTCAATTTCCTGCTTAAGATAGGGCCAGCAAAGTTCCTTTAGAATTTCCCGTTTCTTGAAAATGTTGCAAGTCACCAGTTTTGACACTGTCCATTTTAAGTTTTTAAGGAGTCACCTTTATCGCCCCTGTCCATTTCTGGCATTGAGCCTTTTCCTGTCCCCTGATATTTTTCTTTTCTTGCTCTCTTTGGTACATGTTATACTGTGCTCACATGTGTATTTGATTCCATGCTAGTTGTTCTTTCTAGTTCTGAATCTCTTATGGATTTTTCACTTTGGGTGTTGGTTAAATGCTAAAAGTACATTCAATGTCTGTCTTAGTGGGGGCTTTACTGCTGTAAACAGACCCCATGACCAAGGCAACTCCAATAAAAACAATATTTAGTTAGAGTTGGCTTACAGGTTCAGAGGTTCTATCCAGTATCATCAAGATGGGAGCAGGGCAACATCCAGGCAGGCATGGTGCAGGAGGAACTGAGAGTTCTATATCTTCATCTGAAGACTGCTAGGAGAAGACTGGCTTCCAGACAGCTAGGACAAAGGTCTTAAAGCCCACACCCACAGTGACCCCACCTATTCCAACAAGGCCACACCTCCAAATAGTGACCCTCCTGGGCCAAGCATATTCAAACCACCACAATAGTGTAAGTGTCACATCCTGTGTGGCACGCCATGCGACAGAATGGCTATTCTAAATGTATAGATGTTTATCACGGAGCATAGGTTTCCGGTCTGGTTCTTTCTTCTTTCTTTCTTTCTTTCTTTTTTTTTTCCTACTTCCAAAATTTTATAATAAAGTACATAATATTAATTGTTAAAATTTTCAGTAAAAAGCTTAAAGAATAAAGTTTGGGGGAACTGCAGATGTAGCTCAATTGGTAGCAAGCTTTCCTAGCCCACAGGAGCCCCTGAGTTTGATCCCCTGCACTACATAAGCATGGTTTGTGCTTGTGTGGTACATGTGTATAATCCTAGCACCTGGCAGGAGCAGGCAGAAATATGAAAGATCCAAAGTCACTTTCAGATACATAGTGAGTTCAAGTCTAGCCTGGTTCACATGAAACCCTGGGTAATCTGTGGCCCTTTCACACTGAGAGAGTGGGTCATCAGATAGAAGGGAAGGGTGAATGGAGAGAACCAGGGCCCGGAGACATAATAACCCAGAAATCAGAGAACAAACTTCTGTTCCCCTCATCAAAACCTCTGCACCAACCACAGAAGCAGCAGAAATTTATCCTCTATAAAATTAGTAACTTCAGAAGCCCACGGATAAGCCTTCCTGAGGAGTCTGCTCACAACTCATCCTCGCCCTGACTCACCTCCCGATTCTGACCTACCCTGGTGGCCTGCAAGGTTCCGTGGTGGCACAGTCAGCAGAGAAGTAGCAAGCTGATGCTGGGCTCTAGACACAAGTGTGAGTATGGACCCAGCTTTGCCAGTGAAGTAGATGTTTCCCATCAAGACCCATAAGCCTCCCATATCTCACTGCTCAGATGTTCAAAGCACCCTGAAGGTGACTGGGATGGCCATGAGCGACAGCAGGGTGCAGGAGTGACGTCAGTAGGATTGTTCTGGGTTCCGGATGCTGAGTACTGGATAGGTATTTGTCATGTTACTGTTAGCGCTAGGCTGTGTTATCACAGAGGTTCACTCTGAGAACCAAAGCGATTTAAGGAATTCTGTTTTCAAACAAAACTTGCTCACATTAATACAAGTGTGATATAAGTCAATTCCCCACCGTCTTCAAGGAAATATCATTAGTTCCGGTGATAAACCGTAGTGGTGATGAACTTGGGTGTTCCCAGCATGGACTTATATAGCCCCAGTGGTAAACGCTGGAGAAGGATAACCTGGCTCCTGTTCTACCTCACGCCTGCATGCACCGAGATGGTAGCTGATCTGTGATGGCAATAGGAACAGGTGAGGAAGGGGGCACCCCCTGCAGTGGCAGCTGGGTGCCCCAGAAGCATGACCATCGCCTCTCCCCCACTGATGGCCAAGCCCAGGCCCTCCTCCTTTTCATCTCCCACAGCCCAGCACTGCTGTGGGATGCAGAACAGTAGTCGTTTTCTAGGATAGCCACACCCCCATCCCTCACGCCTGTGAACATTCCCTCCCTTGGCAAAGGAGATTTGCCGATGTGGTTCGGTTAAGCTACAGGACACAGGAAGTCCGCCCTGGATTATTTGGGTGAGCCTATGTGATCATAAGATCCTAGTTGGGGGTTGGCTGGAGGGTCAAAGTGAGAAACAGAACTGTGAACACAGGTTAGAGGGAGGCTGGACCAGGGAGCCCCCGGTTCTTTTTCTGGAAGTAGGGGAGAAAGTGACTTCCCCCTTAAGTCCCCAGAAGCAGGCTGCTCTGGGAGTATCAAGAACTGTCAGATAAACCAGCTGTATTATTTCAAGCCTCTCCACTCCTGCAGCGTTGTTATAATGGCAGTAGAAAACATATTGCCCAGGACAAGTGGACCTGCATCTCCTGCAAAGCCCTTCCAATTTGTCACTCTCTAGTGCAAAAGGAGAAAACTTTTAAGTCTTGGAAATGTCCAGGTTTAGCTTGTGACATGAGGAGGGAGCAATGTGAGAAGAGAACGAGGAGAGGACCCACCTGGAGCAGGCGGGGCTACTATTTGGACTATACTTCCTAAACTGGGGCTGAGAGAGATTGTGCCTGACTCCGGTTTGTTTTGGCATGGAGGGTAAGCATTGACCTGGGTTTGACCTTGGGAACCTTTCATCTCTTGTTGCTTCAGCTTTCTCCTCCGTAAAGTGAAACTTTGTGTCTACTGTAGGTCCTCTGTATCAAATGGGGTCCTGTGCAGCAGAAACGTGCGCAGAACCCTACCCAGGCACGCTGCCAGCTTTACATAAACACCACGGAATAAGAGCAGACATTATTTTAAGAGCAGGGCATGGCTTATAGAGTCCTAATTGTTTGGACCATGTTCAGATAGATCAGGTTGAGCAGGTTTCTTCCTGTGGAAGGAAGAGTCTCTGTGGTAGCTTTCCCTTTCTGGTACAGCCTGGAGCTGAAAACCACTGACTGTGCCTCTCAGACTTACTTAACCATAGAATCCTTTAAGATCCAGAACAGTCTCAGGAGATCAGATATAATGTGTCAGTGTGGCAAGATTGCCATGTGACAGTGCACCAAGAAACCTCTTACCTCACCCTACCCTGTGTTCATGCCCCATTCACCACTGATTCACACCCTGGGAACGTGTGTGCCACCTGTGCAAGGAGGCTTCTGGCCTAGTTTCTAGACCTAAAAACCCAAAGCCATTTCCCACCTTTGCTTTGCTGTCCTGGCCTGTGAGTTGTCATTGAAGCCAAGCGGCTCCTTGGAGCTGGAATGGGAACATGGAGTTGTTGCTGAGTTATGACATTTACCTTGCAACCCAGCAACCTAACAATAACTTCATATAGTTCCCAACGTGGGGCAGGAGCAGCAGGTTCCTCTTCACTATAATGGCATTAGTTCGTGAGCAAATAACTGAGGGTTTATGTATCAAGAATACTAATGTATTTTCATAGTAATTGTCTTGAAAAAGAAAACATGTATTTTTCAGTGAAGGGACAGCTAAGCTCAGTTGCGTTCATTCTGAGGCTCCCAAGAAACAAAGCCAACACCGTGGTGTTCTTACTTCACATAGGAAAGCCTATGTAAAATCTAATTTCTGCAGAATTGCATTCCAAGAACTTAAACCTTGCTCACATAAAGATACCTTTCAAAACTTAAATACAGCACATTCAGTTACGCCCTGGTGTTTTAGTTTGTTTTGGTTTTGAAAGCTATAAAGAAATAAACTAGAGCCCTGTTTATTTTTAGCAGACACCTCTAGAAAACCCTGAAAAAAATATTCTATTTATAAAACAGAGAAACCGTTTTCATGCCAAATGGCTTAGAAATCAGAATGAATAGGCCCGAGTATCAGAAAAAGCAAACGTTTGTGTTTGTAAGATTGCTTCAATCCATCAGCAGTTCTAAAACACCTCAAAGCGATTGGCCTGGTTTTGCTTTTGGCTAATGAAAGGCTACCCAGAAATTGATAGGTTGTGCTTAATTTTCTGAGTAGATTGGAACTGAATGAGCGGCACAATGGGATTTAAAAAAAAACAAAAGTCAAATTTGAAATGAGAGTGACTTTCATGAGTTATGCTTCAGAGTGAAAAGATAGTGAATTTAAATAATTTTCTGGTTAAATTATTTCACTATGACATTATATAGAACATTTATTATTTCATCATCCTTTAAGGCATTAAAAATGAAAATGAAACCTTGGTTGAGTAAATTCAATGGCTATAAAATACTCTAGAAACTGAATGTAAGTGACCCCATGCCAGTCGAGGTCAGAGCAGGGGGCAGGCAGGCTGCACCCTGTCACTTAATCTTTCTGATCAGTGATGTGTCATGCTGTTTTTCTAAGCACTGTAGTAACAGCAGTAACGACGAAACAGCTCTTACTGAGAGTCAAACATTCTATTAAAAACTTCATGTGGGTTATTTGTTTTAATTTTCTCAGTAATATATCAAAGAGGTAGACACCGTGCCCATCTTGCAGATGGGGAAGCTGAGGTTTTGAAAGGCATACAAGTTGTCAAAGCTCACACTTCTAGAAGTATTGAAGGTGGTTCCGACTCAGGTCTAGAGCTCCAGTCTAGAATTCCCTGGTTGCTCCTAGAGCCAACACTGAGCAAACAATGCAGAGCTCAGTGGCAGAGGCTCAAGGAGACTGAAGTTTGTGACAGTCTGTTCTGATAATAGCCCAAAAGAGTTTGGGAATCTAAGGCAAACCTTCTATCCTCATCCTCAAAAGAATGGCTCTTTTTTATTTCTTCACATTATCTCCATCCATTGATTAGCCCAGAAGAGCCTAGGCCTGACCTCTCTCGGCTGTCTGTCATACCCCGTAAGTGTTTCCATTTTTACTCACAGCTGTCTGTTTTTCTGGATGGCTCTCCACTCTCTCTTCACCTCTGTACCGGCTAGTTTTGTGTCACCTTGACACAGCTAGAGTTATCACAGAGAAAGGAGCTTCAGTTGAGGAAATGCCTCCATGAGATCCAGCTGTAAGGCACTTTTTCAATTAGTGATCAAGGGGGAAAGGCCCCTTGTGGGTGGTGCCATTCCTGGGCTGGTGGTAGTCTTGGTTCTATAAGAGAGCAGGCTGAGCAAGCCAGGGGAAGCAAGCCCGTAAAGAACATCCCTCCATGGCCTCTGCATCAGCTCCTGCTCCCTGACCTGCTTGAGTTCCAGTCCTGACTTCCTTGGTGATGAACAGCAATGTGGAAGCGTAAGCCGAATAAACCCTTTCCTCCCCAATTTGCTTCTTGGTCATGATGTTTGTGCAGAAATAGAAACCCTGACTAAGACAACCTCTAATTCAGATCTCTCTTTATTGGGACCTGGGATGTGGCAGTCATTCAGGAGAGGTATGAGAGGCCAGGGAACACAAGGGCCTGCATCCATGTAGGCTGTATCTATATATGGGCACTCGGTTCAGTGTATGGAGGGCTGGTAGTTCAAGCCACATTTTGTCCTAAGTATGCTTGTGTTTATTACCTCACTATAATTTATCTTTGTGTAGAACATCTTATTGCATATTTCAATAATGGTAATTTTCTCGACCATTTTTTAATGCAGTCTAAAGGATATAATTGCTTCCATTTATTTTGCTCTTATAAATAATATTTGAAGTGAACAGCTTTATGCACAGCATTTTTATTTGATCTTGGATTATTTCCTTAGCATATAATTTCTAAGTAGAGAATTCTGGGTCATAATATAAGCCATGTGTAAGGCCCGTGATGCACTGCCCAGTCTTTTTTTTTCCTTTTTCTATGATTTACTTTAATTCACTTTTTGGTTTTTCGAGACAGGGTTTATCTTTATAGCCCTGGCTGTCCTGGAATGTACTCTGTAGACCAGGCTGCCTCAAATTCAGAAATCTGCCTGCCTCGGCCTCCCAAGTGCTGGGATTAAAGGCATGAACCACCACTGCCTGGCTATTGTTTATTTTATTTTAATGTGTTGCAAGTGTACTACATGTATGTGGGTTTCTGTGGTAGCCAGAATAGGGCCTTGTATCCCCTGGATCTAGATTTACAGAAAAGCTGTTGTGAGCTTTGTGACATGGGTGCTAGGAACCAACCTCAGGTCCCTCAGAGGAGCAGCAAGTCCTCTTAGCCACTGAGCCATCTCTTCAGCTCCCACCGTCCAATTTAAATAGAACATGAACCACATACTGTGAAAGTATTTAAGATGGCCATTTCAAAAAAGGAAAAAGAATAAAATACATTTTAATAGTTTCATTTAACCAATATTTAACCAATCCTGTTTCATGATTCAGGAATAGTTTCATTGTTATCCACAATATTATTTTTATATGTGTTTACTACAAAGGTTTTTAGAAAGAAAAAAGAATAAAATTCATTTTAATGTGTTTCATTTAACCAAGTTATCACGAATATTACTTTATATGTATTTACTACAAAGGTTTTTAGAAGTTTTTTTTTTTCCATGAAGTATCCAAAGTGTGGTGCATGTTTCACAAGTTAGCACATCTCAGTTGAGACTAACCTCATGCCTGTGTGCTCAGTACTCAGTAGTGGTTGTCATACTAGGCAGCATTGGCCTATTTTAAAAAAAAAAAATATACACACACACACACACACACACACATATATACATATATATATATATATATATATATATATATACATGTGTGTACATGTGCATTATGTACATATATATACTATAATATACTTTAAATTTATTTATCTATAAATTTATTTAAATGTATCTATTTATACATTTATTATCTAGTCTTTAAAAGAGTCTTCCAGTTTGAACACCCAGCCTTCCTGCATCTTGCCCTGTCCTGCCCTCCAATCAGAGTATTATCTGGATCACTCCCTTTAGTATTTATTCTAAATATTGTGCTAATTTTTTTCATTATTGGGAATATTTCCTTGATATCTGTTTCAAGTCACTCATTTTAACAAATCTTAGGATACACCAAGATGAATCAAAAATGGCTGACAATCTTCTGAAGAAGAGATGCTTAGCCAAACTTTGACTAGCACGCGTACACACCTCAGAGAGAATGTAAAGTATGCTGAAGTTCATGAATGAGGATTAGACAAAAGGCTGAGGGGATTAGAGAAAGCTTCTTGAGAAATATAATGATGACCGGAGCCTTGAGGGCGCAGTGAAAATTTAATGGGCAGAGAGAGGGGGTCTGTTTGGCCTGTAACTATCTTGTTATCCCTACCAGATGGCAGTGTGGTGAAGGCTGGGACGTTGCCTCTCTTTGTGCTTAGCTCTCCCCAGAGAGCCTTGCCAGAGTTTCACAGTGGAAGATGCTTGTAATGTTTGTCGAGCCCAATTAATAATACATGGTTGGCTGGCACGGGGTGAAGGAGACACCCGACCTGCGTACCTACCTTCACCTCTGAATCAAAGGGCCCAAGTAAGCTTTCCACTCATCCCTTGGACTGTGCGCAGTCAGGGCTTCCTCACTTCACTTAATCACTCTGGACTGAAACTAGTTCTTTAGAGCCAAAATGTTAGATAAACGGGGATCAGCGCTTTAACTTCCATCTGACCTATTTGTTACTTCCTCTGAGCCTCGAAGCAACAGAAATAGGGCTCAAGGACAAACAGTAACCTGGGAATGGGAAGGCACTTCGTCTTTTGTTTTATTTGTGACTTGCTTATACCAGCATTTGCTCGACATCCTGGCAAGTTTCACAGGAATTGTGAGCCCTGTTTCATGATTCAGGAGAAAGGGAATTCACAGAAGTTCCTTGCTCATATGGCTTTGAAGAGTCAAAACTAGAAGTCTCATCTTCTAATACCCAAGCCTTTGTCTTTCCGTGTTATTCTAAAGTTGGCCCGCCTATGTTAAAGGCTGACTCCAGTGCTTTTGGGATGTGTCTGCTCAACATTTCCCAAGATTGAAGAGGAGGGAAGAGAGAAACTTCCTGGTGACAAAGCCAAGGAAGCAGCAACACTAACAGTTAAATGATGCTAATGGCCATCCTAGCAGGCACTAGCCTCTAGTTCTTAATTAGAGGGAAGATTGTTCTAAGTGAGTTTCGAGTAGAGTCATTGAAACCTCACAACAGACCTGTGGGCTAGGTCTGTTATCATACCCATTTTGCAGACTGAAAAACAGATCAGCTATGGGAATATACCCAGAGTCATTAGAAAGCAATGCAATCACCCATTAAGCTCTCACCCCAAGACAGCTATTTGGCATAGTGGATTTTTTTTTACAAGATATTTTGATATACTGATATATTAAAAGTCAACACTTTGCCAGGTGTGGTGGCGCACGCCTTTAATCCCAGAACTCGGGAGGCAGAGGCAGGCGGATTTCTGAGTTTGAGGCCAGCCTGGTCTACAAAGTGAGTTCCAGGACAGCCAAGACTACACAGAGAAACCCTGTCTTGGGGGGAAAAAAAAGTCAACACTTTGGGTTTCCACTGACCATCAAGGAATACACATCTCTCTCATGAAGTCAGAAACTCCTCAGAAGACTCGCTCTTCATTCAGGTGAATTGCTCTGGGCTAGGCGGCCGGGATTTACAGTGGTGAGCCCACTGAAGCTGCTAAACTTCCGGTATACCTCCTCAGCTTCAGGCTGCACAGGGCTTTCACAACCACCTGTCATTCATTCCTCTGGGGTTTCCTTTTCAAGCGATGGGCTCTCTACTAGTGAATCCCCCCCCCACCCCCACACACACACTGTATCCCCATTGTGCCCCAGAACGTTAAATAGTATGTTAAAGAAAGCATTGTTAGCAACATAAATGTCGGATACATACACACTCTGAACTAAACCAAGCACAGTAAAGTGGTATTCTGTCCTCTACTGTGCCATCCTTTACCATACCAACCTCTACTATACCACCCTATGTTCTCTACGATACCAGCCCTACCTGCATAGTCCTCCATCACATTCTCTCTGTGAGGCCAACCTCTACCTACAACATGCTATCACACTATCCTGTATCATACAGCCCTCTATTGGTCCATTCTCTATTGCAGCATCCATTATACTCTCCTCTCTGGTACCACCCTCCCTCTACTACCCTCGTGGTACTGTTCTTCATTGCTCTCTCCTCTACTGTACGATGAGCTCGTCTGTTTGGAGCAGAGACTTCATTGGTCTTCTGTATTCATTACAATCAATCTCTGAGGGTTTGCTCTGTAACAAGACACAATCCAGCTGACCCTGAGCTCACCGCTCTCGCCCTCTTACTCTTTAAAACGTGAGTAAAGTAGGCTCTGCTTGCTTGGCTCTCGAATGTCTGCAGGTAAGCAGGGCGGGGGTGGTGGGGACGGGGGAGCGCAGGTGTTCTCTGCCCTGTGCTCAAGTCCTTGGCAGTCTTCCCAACTCTTTTCTCTGTCCTGCTCATTCTGATCCTTAGCACCAGCCAGGCATGGAACTCACGGTGCCTCCTGGCTTGGTCTCTTCTGGGAGATGGCTTTGTGTTTCCTGATGCTACATCCACCTGCATGTTAGGAGTATTTGAAGGGAAAAGTGACTTCCCTGCAGTCCCACCAAACAGTCCCTGGGTCACTTCTCATTTGGGAACCTATCCATTTTAGAAACCACTAGCTTATTTTTTTCAGGTCATTCGGACTTTCCTGGAGGCTCTCTGAATTTAGATTACCTAGAAAGGACAGCCAGAGTTCAGAGAATTCTTCCAACATCACCTTTATGTATGAAATAACTGGCTGTTGTTCTTCAGGAAAGCTGTTTTGAATTCCCTTTGTCTATCACCTAGCTTGCTAGAACATAGCTCACAACAGACATCCAAACCAAAAGGTACCGACCCAGTGGATCAGTGGATGCCCTGGGGGTTCACCAAGCCATCTTCACTGGGCTTCCAAGCCACTGGGTGTGCACTACACAAAGAAGGTAACTGGAATTCACTTTCCAAGTCTCTGTGTGGCCAGGCTTAGTGCTGGGTATGCACGGGGCAGTCTGAAATCTTAGGTAAACAATGACTACTGCATCCTGAAACAATGGGCTATCAGTCAACCCCTAACAGAGTGGCTTTCTGACACCTGGTATGTTATAAAAACATTGCACTAAGAGAAATAAGCCAGACACAAATAGATAGTCATCTGTTCTCACTTATATGAGGTTTCCAGATCATGCCCGACCATGTAGACAAGAAGTATAAGATGTTTACCAAGAGCTGGAGGAATGAGCCAATAGGGAGCTGTCATTTGATGATGTATACAGAGTTTGAGGGTGGATAACAAAGACAGTCACATTGTGGATATACTTAATAGAAAGAACCCAACTATACCCAACACAATTAAGGTAACCTTTGTGTACTGGCTAGTTTTGTGTCAACTTGACACAGGTTGGAGTTATCACAGAGAGAGGAGCTTCAGTTGGGGAAATACCTTCACAAGATCCAGTTGTAAGTCATTTTCTCAATTAGTGATCATTAGTGATCAAGTGGGGAGGTCCACTTGTGGGTGGCACCATCTCTGGGCTGGTAGTCTTGGTTCTATAAGAAAGCAGGCTGAGCAAGCCAGGGGAAGCAAGCCAGTAAAGAACATCCCTCCATGGCCTCTGCATCAGCTCCTGCTTTCTTACCTGCTTGAGTTCCAGTCCTGACTTCCTTAGTGATGAACAGCAATGTGGAAAGTGTAAGCCGAATAAACCCTTTCCTCCCCAATTTGCTTCTTGGTCATGATGTTTGTGCAGGAATAGAAACCCTGACTAAGACACTTTGTAATGCCTTATCATAATAAAATGTTGTCTATTTTTCTCCTTATAAGTTTTCTTTCATTCTTTCAACCAGTTAAGCCACGCTTTTTATTATGAGTTTGTGTTAGATGCCCGTGCTGAAGTGTCCTCCCTGCTTGAGCGGGTAGGGAGGGAGGGTTTAGTGGGGGGTGGTGGTGTTGTAAATGCAGTTCTCATCCTGCCTGCTCAGCGCAATGCACCATTTGTGTTAGTGACAGGCTGAGCAGGGGCCACCTCTCTTCTAACTGAAGATACCATTGAATTTCTTGGCTGCAGAGTAACACTTCTATAAGCATCAGGTCCTGTCCAACTCCTCTCCTGCCCACAAAAAGTAGTCTCTGTCTTGTTATGATCTGTCCTGTGCCCCGCCGGGCTCTCACGGTATGATGAGTGACTTCATCTTCTGAGTCATATGGAAGGGGACAGAAAACATGATGAAACTAAAATGACTTTTCTCTGCTATGCTGGTGAGTGTGTGTCTGTCTCTCTCTCTTTCTCTCTGTGTGTGTATGTGTGTGTGTGTGTGTGTGTGTGTGTGTGGACATGAGGGTAGGATTGAGGGTAGTTGTGTGTGCATGTGGCAGGGTGGAGATGTTTATGTTGTGGTCACATAATTGGGTGTGGAGGCTGGGATTGGATATCAGGTGTCCTCCTCCATCACTCTCTGACGGACAAGCCCCAGTGATCTTCTTATCTCTATGCCCAGCCCACTCAGCTTTGTGGTTACAGGAACACACAACCATACCTGGCTTTAATATGGGTGCACTGAACTCAGGTCCTCGTGCAAAGCTTTTTTACCCACTGAACCATCTCCCCAGTTTGTTCTTCCTGCTCAGAGCTTGTTTATAAGATTAAAGGCCAGGATGCTTGGGTGAGCTGTAACATTATTTTTAATAATTCATAGGGAACCATGTTTGAAAGCGGGTCATAATGTCTCGTTTCTAGATACCTAAAGCAAACTCTGCACACTGCCTCCTTTCCAGTAGGGGAAGGGAATGGTAACAGAGGCTTGCTTCTGATACTTGTTCCGTGTTAGTTACCAGACAGGAGCAATGTTGGAAAAAATGGCAGTGTCTGATCCTTTGGCTCAAGAAGCCCCACCTGTAGGTCATGGGGCTCAGGGGACTGCCTGGTACCATTTCCTCCTTTTGCATACACAGCACACAGACCACTTTAGTCACCCAGGACTGCCCTTTATCAGAACAGTATCTTTTCATCCCAAGCACCTTATGACTAAAGGCGATACTACAAAGCCCTAGTGAAGAGCCGGGACAAGACAGCTGTCGGAAGAAAAGCCTGCAGTGCCCTTTGGAGCAGCTGAGCCAGTGTCTGGTGAGGCGGGCTGTCCAAGCAGCTGCACAGGGTAGAAAGATAGAAGTTTTTCCTCTCTCTGCTAACAAGGGTGTGTGTGTGTGTGTGTGTGTGTGTGTGTGTGTGTCTGTGTCTGTCTGTGTCTGTCTGTGTCTGTCTGTCTGTGTGTCTATCTGATTCAAGTCAGTCTGTGGGCCAAAGCAAGACATCTTTTTTAACTGCACAGGAAAATAACTTGCAGACTAGCCAATAGAAGGACTTATGTAGGAGACAGAAGGTTTCTCAAAATCCAGAGCTTAGGAAAAGCAAGACAGGGACGGAGGGAGCACAGGAGGAGGAGAAGGGGACAGCCTCTCATGTGGATATTCAGGGTGACACATCTGGTGTCAGGGAAACTGCTCTTTCTAACTGACAGGGAAGCTTTGCGAGCAGGGGAGGGCTCAGCCATCGCGATGGTGAGCTGGAGATCATGAATTACCATGACAGCTCCATGGCATGTGGAGTGTGGGGTGATTTTCACCAGCCGTGCTTAAATTAGCTTCTCTTGGACCTAGGATGACGTTCAGTCAGAGAGAGAGTGCCAGGCTCGAGGAAGGAGGACTGTGATTCCGAAGGGCCACAGTCTAGGAAAGAAAGGTGAAAACTGGCCCCTACTTTCTGAGTTTAGTCTAATGGAGGTGCCAGGCAGCACGGGTACCATTAATTAGCAGCTTGTCAGTTCCTCCAGTAAAACCTCTCTGAGTCCTCTATTATAAATATTCCAAGAACCCTGAATACCCCCGACTCTGAACTTCCTCAACTGAAGATCTTGCCAAACTCTAATCACCTGTGCCAGCCAGCTAAGCAGCCTCGACGAACTGTTTTGCCCTGTGCGGTTCAGGGATTTGTCAGAGCGAGACTGCGTGGACGGGTGGGCGAGCAAGTGTCTTTCTGGAAAACCTTCCACTCAGACAACGTGAGCTGAGGAAGTGCCTGTTAATAAGTAATCAGCCGGAAGAGATCAGGCTGTCTGGCCATCTAGTAATGCTTGCGGGGTCACTGGGGACCTTTAAAACATTCTGGATCGGGGCGCTCTGTGACTTGTTGAGTACTTGGCTGGAAATTCTAGAAAGAAGAAAGAGCCTGAGCCATTTTCTGCATGTACACATATTTACACATGTAGGTATTTATAGAAAGAGATATATTGTTAATATACCATATATAAATAGAAACTACAAATTAGCACTATGTCCTGCCAAAGGTCTTACATACAGTTCTTTTATCGACATTGGAAGATAACTTTTTATTACAAGGATGAGGAATCTGAAAGTCACAGAAGACAAGGAAGTGATTGGCAGGTGTGGGGCTTGAACGTGGATCTATTTGCCTCCATAATCCACGCTCTTAACCTCTGCCTCTCAAATAAGTATGGCTGGCTTTTATAGAGCCTGTGGGTTCTCACGACTGTAAAGAGGCCAGCCTGCCAGGTCCCACAGCTGGGTGTTACAGGATCCATTGACCTCTTCTTCAGAGCGGCTAAGGAAAAGAAAGAGAGACACTCCGGGGCTTCTAAGCCTTGCAGAAGTACTCAGCAGACCTGGACACATAAGATTCCCGGTCTTTGTGGTATAGGCAGCCCAGTTCTTGTCTGCCCATGGAAGGTGGACAGTGACCCAAACCAGGGCTGGGAACCAGAGCAGCACACCTGACCTCCAGTCCTGCTGTCTGTAAATCCTGCTTTGCCAGACAGGCCCTGCCCCCTCTCAAGTTTGCGGAGGGAGTAAGCAGCCATTCTCTGTCCAGGCCTCCTAGGATTTATGGGCAGCAGCGCCTTCTGCCTGCACTGATGAGCTGTGTACTGCAAACACAGATGACCTTTGCAGCGATTTCATCTCAGCCTGCTTCCGTCTAGAAGACCTGGGTTTTTGTTTTTGTTTTTTTTTTCCTTGACGTTCTCTCCAACTATTTCTGCCTCTTAACTCTCCTGACTCCTGCTGCTCTCAGCCATCCAGTCACAGAGGCTAACCGCTGGTAATTCAAGAGCCAAGATCTGATTGGTGAAGTGTCCCCAGTTCCTGTCCACTTGAGTCTTAGGTCCAGTGGTTTCAGGCAGATGGAACTGCTCCCCTTCCTTCCAGACCTTTCTAATCCCTCCCCAGGAGGGGACGGGTTTCAGGCACAGATTGGCCTACTAGCATGAAGGTGCTTTGTGAGTCCTTTTCTTACAAGTTGGTTCCCATGTGGTATTTGTTAGTCACAGCTAATTATGAAGTCCTTGGCCAAGGCACTAGACATTGTTCCTTGGATTCCTCCATCCTCTTTTCCCCCCTTGCCCCCTGTTGCTGCAGAACAAAACCTATTGTGGCTCTCTGGAGGTTGGCTATGCGCATATTTTCCAGTGAAACTCTGATGGGCTCACTGCTGGGGTCTCATGTTTCAGAATTCACACTGAACTGGATAGAGCGTTATTCACTGACATTGACAGAGCCCGCCCGCCTTTCGTCTGCGCAGACGTTCCTCCCACCCTGCACTGGGTCCCTCACAGGCAATTTGGACAGTTGACTGAGAATAACTCACAGCATTCGTCAGAACCTGGGTAATCGGTACAGAAAAGTATAATGTTGTGAGCATGAGGTCATAGGAAGCTCGAGTGCCAGGTGTCACCAGCTGCCCTGTGTGTCAAGGTGGCAGTCTGAAGCCACCCTTGGGTCTGTCTTTCCTATTCCCTGGGCAGACTGCCTCAGTGTTCACCTGCACTGTGTACTGGGCTTCCGCAGGGAACTAACACATTCCTAAAAGCAAGCTTGAAACCCAGAACTGAGTCCCCTCATTGTTGGCCGCTGTGGGTCCTTCCCTTACCTAAGGTCCACATCAGCAAGTGAATTTGAGGACAGAATGGGACTTAGAACATAATCAGAATGGGACCCAACATCCAAACATCCAGGGGCCCCATTTCTTTCCCTGTGCTGGGCTGGTTCTGGAAAACATTACCAGGCTGCTTTTCCTCCTGGCTTATTGCCACTACCTTGTGTGAAGACCTTCCTTATGTGCAGGAGACAGGAACTGTAGATGAGTGAAAAATAGCAGCGGCATCACACTGTTTTCCCTAAGCCACCTGGCAGTCCCATGCCAGCTTCTGGAACCATCCAGCGTTCAGACCGAAAGGCTGATGCAGGTGCAGATGCCTTTAATGTTTCCATTATAATTGTGGGACTCCCACATTAAAAATCACATGAGGTGGTTTTTGTCACTATTATTTAACTGAAGACCGTAGAGTGGAGTTGGCCTGTTTAGGCTTACATGGTAGGTAGCTACCAATACTAGTGCTGGAGATGTTGATAAATTGCTATCACTAATGGCGTGCTTCTATCTAAATATAAACTGAGACTGCATGCTTAAGGAGTGCTGTGAGGAATTAAAGCCAATAATCTAGATAAAGGCTCTGTGTAAAATATATCAGGGCCTTGATAAATGTTCCTGTCACTGTAACGTAACCGCTCACTGTTATACACACAGGGGCTTGAGTTCAAATAAAAGCCAGACACATTAAAACTTTGTCCTTAACTTGGACCCTTCTGCATTCTGTCACAAGTTTAACATTAAGCAAACACAGCTTGGGTTATCTATAGACTGTGAGTTCAGCCTCGTCTTTCCCTGGAAGCTTATAAAACTGAGCACTTCCTGAGAAGAAGAGGGTAGGACTACAGGCTTATATGAGAAGAAGCTACAAGAGGAACATTGGAAAGATTGGAGAAATGAACTCCTGTTCCTTTGACTAAGAAAGTCCCTAGGGTGCCCTGGGGCTCAAAACTGCCTGTCTCCAGCAAAATGAAGCCCCTTGCTGCCCCCACAACTTGGGTGTGCTTGGGACCCTTTCAAACTCTTCTTTATTTTCCATCCAAACAAGAACCAAAGGTCCAGAGGCTTGTTTTCAGAATTTAGGAGAGCAGATGTTTTTGCTTATTTTTTTTCTTTAGTCTCCCTTCTGCCAAAATGCTGGGTTTTCCCTGGGTTCCGTAGTTGTTTTTCTGTTTTGTTTTGTTTTTCCTTTTAAGACAAATCTTGGACAAGGGTCACTGTAAAAGGAAGAAGGGTGGGCATTTCCAAGCCGGGGAGCTCTGCCGTTTAAGACCTGAATGAAAATATGCAGGAACCCGATGGTGAGCATGCTAGAGGCCAGGAGAGAACAGGGCTGATAGGTTCCTTTCTAGAAGAGTCTCAGGCTTTCTTCCCAAACCTGATGCCTAGTGCTGCCTAGTAAATCAAGAATAGGACAGTGAGCATTGCTTTCTCCCAGGATAGCCAGGGACCTTACTTGGTATGTAGTGCATCCAGAACTCCTCACGGGCCCTAGAGCCCCCAGCCTGCTAAAACATGGTAGATACTAATTATTTTCTATGGCTTTTTAAACCAATCAACAGGAACACAAATGTGTCATATTTGTCAGTGTTAATCGAAGTCTGACTCTAGTCATACTGAATTTTACAGGATGGCCCTGGCTATCCTGGAACTGGCTATATAGTTCAGACTGGCTACCAACTCAGAGATCTGCCTGCCAAGTTCTGGGATTGCAGGCCTATGCCACCATGCTCCATCAACAATTCACTTTTTAAGTTTCCATTATCTAGCTTTTCAAGGCCACCACCATCCCTAGCCTCCTAGACTTCATCCTCCATCTTCAAAGGCAGCGATATCAGGTTGAGTTAGTTGTCTCTCATTGCTCCACTCATGTCACTCCTATTGCCCTTTAGAGACCACTGTCAGAGGCCTTGGTTGGTCACACTGGACCTGCCATATATAATCCAGGATTATGTCCCTATTTTAAGTAACCTTTGCCACTGGAGTATATATTCACAGGTTCTAGGTAAGAAGGTTATGGACCTTTTAGCAGGGAACTCTAATGCCCATGACAGATAACACAGCTCATTTTTTATACTAGTACAATGGTTGTGTTTAGTAGAGCTTTCAGTTATAAGAAGTGGAACTTAACAGGTGCTAATGAAAAGAAGGGATCTAACAAGAAGGAGTTCAGGTCCAGTGAGGCACAGCTGAATCCATGTGTCTAAGGCCATCATTGAAGCCCTCTCTTTCCTTTGTTGGGTTTCCTTGTCGTTCATTCATTCTCAAGCAGAGACTAAAGGGTCGCTAAAGCATCTCCCAGCCCATTCTTGAGATTTGAGATTCCAGGAGGAGCTTGACCTCCTCCTTAGCAGGGCCAACTCCCAGGAATGACACTCAGCTGCCCAGCGTGTACATTTGTAAGTGAATTACAGGCAAACCACATACAGACAAATGCAAGTCGCTCCATCCAAGACTCGGAATGGAATCGACCTTACTGGAAAGAGATTATGACAGGGAAGGAGCAACTTACCAATGAAAAAATATGTCATTGTCACCAGAGGAAGGAGAGATCTGGGTGTGCCAAAGCACCAGGTGTCTGTCTACCCCATCATGTTACAGCTTGATTTCGGAACCATAAAATGGAGATAGCATTTGTCTTCAAGCCACAGACAAACTTGAAAGAGTCCAGAAGTGGTTCATCTAAGGCAAGTAAGTTATTTAGGTAGTGCACAGGAAGAGGGACTGGCATGGTGGCTAACTCTGCTTGGAACCAGAGTGTCTTATTTTATGTCCAAGTTACGTTTACTTAGTTTCATCGTTTGTAAAATGGATGGTAATGATATCTATCTCGGGAGCGCTAAACATTGTGAGGTTGAAGTATGCAGTAAAATACTTAGACTAGAACTTTGCCGATGCAGACACCTAATGAACAACAGCTGTCTTCATGATTGTTACCATTTTATTATCGGGTTGTTGGGCACCGGCTCCAGGAAGATGAGGAGGAGACTTAGAAAGGGGGTACCAAGTAAATCGGGTGCTCTTTTTGGTTCCTCCACTTTCTAGCTGGATCCAGTCTCTTCTTTCTTGAACTTTCTATCTTCACCATGGAGAAAAGGTTGCTACTGTCACCTGAAATGTGGGTTTTGAAAATGGTTACAATGACCATCTTTCTGCCCGTGACATTGACTGTGCATATCCACCACCAAATGAATGTTCTGTCTGCTTTTCTGAGTTTGGGTTCTTGAGCGAATCCTGTTAGTTTGTTCAGTGGGTTTGCCAGTCTTCGAGTAAACGTGCACAGTCCATTTGATCAACTGTGACTGGCGGGTGGGGGCAGGTTAAGCTGGAGAGGAGAGTGGAAGGCTAGCAGGAAATTGTCCATCTTGTCTTTTGTAAGTGTTCAGTGCAAAGCACAATTTCCCTAAGGAACAAAGCAGCCGTTTTTTTCAGAGAACTTGAATGTTTTGGATGAGGACAATTGGAAATGCCTTGTAGGAGCAGCAGGATTTCTAGAGACAAACCATTCTCTCTCACTAACAAACAGGACATTTGTAAATGAGGCACTGTCCGGGCCAGTTAGACAGACAGACATCCCCGCTCCTTTCCTCACATAGTCTCCATTTCAGAAACTCACTCCTGAAGCAGAAGCAGATCTGGGAAGACGCTCAAAGATGCTGCTGGAAGCAAATTCCAGAAAGATCGAGGTGTCCCCAGAATCCTCCCTTTGGTGACGGGAAGAGTTTTCTGTGACCCCCTTCACTTTTCAGAGCCTCCATCCAGACTGTTCAGGACACTTCAGTGGACAGTGGAAAGTCGAGTGTCCTTTTGTCTGAGACTTTAACAAGGACCTCTGCACCAAACCCGTACAGTGCTGGGGGAGGGTCGGAAGCACGGCCGGCGTTCCTCATCTCTGCAGCACTAAGGGAGGCTGGGAATCCTGGGATCAGGGCTGGATATCTTGGAAAGCACTGAGATTTAGTGGAAGACAAAGCTTTTGTCACAGTTTTGATAGAAGCCTGCTGGGAAAGTCTCCACTGTAGTGGCTCCCATGCCCCTTTCTAGTTGAACAATCTGTAGGCCCCATGCCTGCTTTCAAATGGATGGGTTTTGAAGCAGTCAACAGAAAAGCAGCCCGCTGCCAGGGCCAACCATCAAAAGGGAAAAGAGAGCAGCGCAAACTGTGGGTGAATACTCGCGAGAAATGTGACAGTCCAGAGGCTCATTCTGCTGGCCTGACCCGTGTGTGTTATCTTCCCAAAGGACCCCGTGGTTTAATGGATGGGGCTTTAACCTACCCAGAGGCCAGTCTCTGCTGGACAAATGGAACCTAATCCCTGAGGGCATCGACATACTCATGACACACGGACCTCCTCTAGGTAAGAAACGCAAAGGTTGGGCTTTCGTCATTACAGAATGCTCCCCTCCCGCAGCCTAGCAAGCAATGCTTCCGCAATGTAATGATTTTCCTTCAGAAAAAAAAAAAAAAGAATACAAAAAAGAAAGTCAGTGACTTTAAAGAAACCCAGTATGGAAATTAAACTCAGCAGTTCTGCTAGGCTTACAGGTGTTCATGAAATTAATTTTTTTTTTCATCTAGTCAAGTCAGGGGGAAAAAATCAATCAAATGAGCATGGAAAACCATAGTCTTTTAATTTATTTTAAGAACTGTATTCGCTTTACAGTAAAGGGATAGGGTGGGACACGGAAGGAGACAGAGACCTACCAATCCTAGGCATTTGAATGGCAGGAAAATGAAAGAAACTTTTGTTCAAAGGAGCTCATTTTCCTTTCACACATAGCACTGGGCCTGGGGTATCTTTAAAGGTTTACATTTGAGATGATTATATGAGAGAAAAAAATTTTTTAAGATGAAATATTTTCAGTAAGGACTTGCCCTGAAAATGACTTACGACAGGTATTTTTCTGGCATACTGTGGCAGCATTCTGACTTATGTGATCTCTGGGTGTCAAAGCCACCGCCCTAGTGACCCAGATTATCAGGCAGAAGATAGTTATCTGATTTAAATAATTCGATCCTAATTATCGATGAACCCGTTACTGGTTCGGCTTGCTACAGGACATTTTGAGCCAGGACCTACCACGGCGATCTCACCATCTACTTTGTACAGACACTTCCAACTAAGCAAGCTCGGAAAATGCAAATATTTCCATTTGAATGCACACATTGATATTTCTTTGTTTTGGTCTTTTTTTTTGGGGGGGGGGATACCTTTTTTTACTTTATTGCAGTGCATGGTATTAATAAGAGTTTTCTTGGTCATACTGGGTTGGAGGTGATTTTTGTTGCTGTTACCTTATTAAGCATGAACCTCCACTCTACCAGCCTGCAGAAGAAAGCATTTTATTGCTCATTCCCAGTGTATGTTTAATCTTTGTAGACACCCCTGTTAAGAACCACTCAGCACTGCTTTCTTTCCCTTACAAAGGGAGGGATCCGTGTCTCCTGAACCAATGGAAAGGGGAATGGATGCATGCTGAGGCCACGGAGCCACATGTTAGTGATGGTGGAGCAGGAAGAAAGGCTAATTCTTTGTCGTCAGTGTGGTACACATGGGACCACCATGCCCACACCTCTCTCTTTGAAGCGCTTCACCTCTCCTGCATTCACTAAGACTGGATTTGCCAAAGAGCTTAATCTAATCATCACCAATTTACTTCCTTATTTAGACTAATTTAATCAGAACATTGCCTACCGAATATTTTGGCTAGGGTGACTTACTCAGCAAGAGTGCACTGCAGGAACATTCTAGTCATCTTGATTCCTCTACCTGTGCAGCCTGGCTGGGGCAACTCATGGTGAGGGTCCTGGATAGCTGCAGCCTGGCTGGGTGCAGTTCATGGTGGGAGTCCTGATAGCTATAGCCCAGAAGCATCCCCATTACTCGAGCGTCCCTTCAAACGTGACTTCAAACAGAACAGGCAGTTCACAATGAAGTCATTCATTTTGGCATGAGGCAAGTGATAGTAATCGCAAAGTCTCAACACAATAGTCTACACAATCCGGCGTCCTGGCAAAGCTTACAACGGAGGCTGCTGCCCCTGTTTTCGTAGTAAAAGTGAGATAAACCAGGGTGTACATACATCAGAGGGAGGTCCACACCCAGAAGCTTCGTAAGAAGTCAGACAAAGCTTTCACAACTTAAAGAGCTTTAAGTGTGGGGTTCTTTGGAAAATGCTGTGCTGGGCTGAGGCTCGGGGTGGGGCTGGAGAGTTTGAATTCTTGAATTCTCAGTGTGAAGGAAGTTATATGTGCTATTTACTGTCTGCTATTAATAGTCTCAGCAAGATGTTATCTGAGGTACTCATGACACAGTGAAGTGGTTTTCCTTCAAGGAAACACACCCACGAGGTAATAATGTTAATCTCTATGGATTCATAGTGTTCCCTTTTCTTCATAGCTTTGTGTACCCTAGCTTGGTTTTTGCTAGGTACTCACTCTCATCTGATCCTCTTCCTAGTCTCTCCAGCCACTGCCCACACCCCAGCTACCCTGTCTTCACAGAGACGAAATATTCATGCCTCCTGCCCTGCCAAGTAGAACAGGAATCGGTCCCTTCCTGCCCAGCCATTTCTAACAGTAAATGTACCTAACGGAGCTGTGGGATGGATTTCCACAGACTGTGGTGCAGCCTTTCGTCCCACCTGGCTTCTCCATGCCCCATCCTGCTGAGGTGTATGGATTCCATTTTAGGCCATAATCGAGATAGCTGACTTTTGCTATAATTGATGTCAGTGTTTTATAGATTTTCTGCATTAAGCAGAGGACTAAGTGGCTTTTACTTTAAAACCAGTCAATTAGCCCAAGCTTGCTGGATGCCACCATAAGGTCACATTGTCCATTGCTAAAGAGGATTGGAGAAGCTACTGGGTATTCCAAATCTTTGGTTGCCAGGAACCAGCAAGGGTTAAGAGTGGTGTCTCTAAGCAGATGAAGGCATCCTGTGGCCAGTTCCCAGGCAGCTCTTCCACATCTCCTCTCTGTGAGCTGTCATGAGAATAAACCAGTACGTCTACGTACAAGAAAGACTTTTGAAGAAGAGGAAGCAGCAGAATCGAGTGGGGAAGAGCTGTTATGGGGCTGCCGGGAATAAATGCCATTGATCTTATGGAGAAGATTCGAAACCTGTGGCTGAATAAATCAAACTTCTTGCAGAAAAAAGAATGTTAATTAACGGGAAAGGGGGAAAAAATGGAAACCAAAAAAAAAAAAAAAAAAATTAATCAAGAATCCAAAGAAGACAAAACGATGAGTGAACGTTCCTTAAAAGCCATTCTGAGCTTAATGGGGAGGCTGGGATTACAGATAACATAATAAACTTTCTGATGAGTTATGGTTTCCTGAAAGTCGGCATGAAACCTTACCTGAAGAAGGAAAATTAAGAGTATTGATTGCACTCTGCCCTTAGGTTTTCGAGACTGGGTTCCAAAGGAACTTCAAAGGGTGGGCTGCGTGGAGCTCTTAAACACAGTCCAGAGGCGCATTCGGCCCAAGCTCCATGTGTTCGGTGGGATTCACGAAGGTAAGAACACAGGGATGGACTACGTGCATTTTCCATGGCCTCACCCTCTCCAGCAGGCAGCCTGGGCTGGACATAGCACGGTGAGAACACAGTGATCCTCGAGCTTTAGTCAAAAGGAACTCGTTTATGAGACGAAACCTCATGAGAAAAGCTCACGCCTATGAGGCTAAGAAATATTTTGTATTGTTGCCTTTTAAGTAGAAAGGCAAGTAGGAGCCCTGTGGCTGAGGTTATTTGAAACAATGAAATCTCTAACAGAAAATGTTCACTGGTTGGTTTCTGTCTTTCAAGGTAAGTTGAGTCAAGACCCCAGAACCCAAAAGATTCACGGAACCTTCAAGGCTCTGGGTTTTTGTCTGCTCTGCCTTTTCAAACCAGGATGTCACTGGGCTTTTGTAGACAAGCAGTGTCAGCTGATCTTGGGGTCTCAGAAATTACAAGACTGGCCGGGGTGTGTATATTTGTACGAGGCAGAAGTGCTTATGTAGGCAGCTGCCATGATTCCCACTGCTGCTCACTGTGGCTTTCTGGGGTTACTTATAAATGTCAGAGTCAAGTTGAGGTGTGTGGGGGCTGTGTGCTTGGTGAAACGGAACGCCAAGTCTACTCCACAGAGTCCACAAGCACGGTGGCTTCCTAGTTAGGCGAGTCATAAAGAGCATATTGAGAAATTATCCTCAGAGGCCAGAGAAAAATCAACTTACTCCAAATACAGGCACCAGCTAACTGGTGGGAAAGCAGGGGTGCAGCTCTGGCAGGAGGCAGAGGGGAGGCATTGGAGCTAGCGGGTGGGGCTGAGTCTCCTCTGCTCCCTAAGCAGGGGTGAGTGAGTATTCTTTAAGAGAGGGAAGAACAGAGAGATGGGACAGCCTATATAAACTGTATTTCCTGGAGGACATGATAGGGGTGGGGCTGTTATCTTGAACACTAGTTTGAATTCCTGTAGGATTCCTTTGAGTTTGAATTTCACCCTTTAAAAGGGGGGAGAGGGGGGCTAAGTCATTAATTTACCTTAAACTGGCCAGACAATTGGAGAATTCCACTGAAGCCCCACAATAATAAACTTGCTTTAAAGGGAAGTGATCATATTCAAATAAACGTGACTTGCTTTTATTCACTTAAGACAGCTAAAGAGGGCAGAGAGAGGGCAAATACCAGCCTCTTGATGGAGAGAGATAACAAGACTTTATGACCCCGGAACCAAACAGTGCACATTTTAAATGCAGCTTTTCTTTTCTTAAGAGATTTTTCCATTGACCCTCATTAAGCTCTCCTCGGGCTTACTTGGAAAAATTTTAGCAAATGGAGCAGGAGGAGGGTGGAGGGATAAGAACCTCATCAGTAATTTCTGCAAGTCCCAGTCATTTTATTTCTCCTTTGCTGTTTTTATATACCACGGAGTCCAGTGTGGACATAGAATTATCGACTCATTGCATAAGCTGTAAGGTGTCCCCGGAAACGTGCAAACTTCCAAAAAGCCCAAAAATGTCAACATGCTAAAAACTATAAAGAAAGTCTACATGCCAGGGATGCCATGACATTGTCTCAGCTTTCATGTTGGGGTGCTTTCCTCTCTGCTCTGTCTGGGTATGGTCAGGAAACGGGGTCCTGTGGAGATGTCTCTACCTCCCGCAGTTGAAGAGGCAATGCTTCTGAGTGAGGGGGACTTAGCGTTAAAGTCACATAACTCAGGTAGAATCAGTGATGTGTGGTTAGTTGTCATGGAGACAGATCGCTGTAGGAATGAGGAAGAACCTCAGCTCTTTCATCTCTCTCCTGGAGCCAGGTTGTGTGCTCTTAGGCTGCCCACTTCCTTCCTGCGACTTAATAGTTAATGCAGGAGTTTGCAATGAAGTTGATACTTGAAAGGTAGGGGAATACTTTCCTTTATTCTCAGTGATACAGCTATCATGTCTTTTGCCTGATGAGTTCAGTGTTTAAGCAAAGAGGACACAGGGAAGAATCACTCTTTGTTGGAGGGGAGAATTCTCCCCCTTTTAAAGCAAACAGCAAAGTTGGCCAGGAGCTCCTGAAATCTGTGGTATCTGGAAAGGCCCACTGAATTTCATCCCCCTGCCCTCTGACAAAGATGTCCTTGTTCTCCCTGCCCGTGGCCCTGTGCTCAACTGCCTCCACCATTTGTGTATACTGCAGTAACTGTGACACTGTCTTCCTACAGGGTACGGCATCATGACCGACGGTTACACCACCTACATCAATGCCTCAACCTGTACAGTCAGCTTTCAACCGACCAACCCTCCAATCATATTTGACCTTCCAAACCCACAGGGCTCCTAAAGCACTCAGCATCCCGTTGGAATGTGAGGGACGGTCTACAAACTGCCATTTTTCTAATTATAAACTCACATTCTCTGATTTGTTTATTTCTAAATCCTGTGAGTTCTTTTTGTAAATTGTTGGAACAGGAGGGAAAAGAAAAAAGAAAAAAAAAAAGATGCTAGCGTTGTGCCGCCTCTTTTTTGCTTTTTTGAGTGGGGTATCCATTTGAAATCAAAGGAACATTGTGAATTTGTAAAATGACTTCTGTTTGCTCAAAGGCCACGCCATTGTAAATTGTTAGTATTTGCCAAAGGACAGCCAAGCTTTCTTTAAAAAAAAAATGATTATTTTAAAAAGTCTTATTTGAATATGCTTTAAGCTGAAAGGAAAAGATTAAAAAAAAAAAAAAGACAGAAAGAAACACAAAAGCAGTGTTTTGAAAAATCACCCAGATTTGCACAACTCTGAGTATTGTTTGATATGTTTTAATTTTCAATGTTTTGTTGTTGTTTTCTTGGTATTGCCTCATTTTTATTTTACAAATGTGGCCCCAATTTAGAGCAATCTCAACAGAAGTTGGTTAGGAAAAACCTTAGCTTCTCTCTGGCTATAAAGAAGACTGTGTCTGAGGTGGGGGAAGAACAGCCCTCATGCAGAGGCTTAGCCAGAGATCCATATCATGATGCTACCAACTCTCACTGTTTGTTTCTTTTAAATTATTTGAGCTTTAAAAATAAGGAAACAAGAATCTGTCAAGAGATGGTCATGCAAGGAAAAAGAAAGTGTGCAGACTCCCTTTCCATGTGGATTTATATATATATATATATAACTATTTTTTGTGCATTACGACTCAGTTGGGAGTTTAATCTTGCCAAGGACAGTACAACTGCAAAGCCACATCGGTAGCAGCACACCAGACGTCTGAAGGAACTGACCCATTCTTTCTTCAAACTCAAGGTCTTAAAGAACTTGAGTCCAGTCTAGGTACAGTAACCAGTGTGTATAGACTCCAGTGGATGCATCGGAAGCGAACTAAATAAGGCTTAGTCGTCCTTTCTATTTAAAGGCCCTGTTTTGTCTTCTCACTCCCCTCCCCCTCCCATTTTGCACTGTGTGTTGATGCAATCTTCGCTAGCACAAAATATTGTTGCTAATAATCCTTTCTGGTCTCCCATTGTCGATGCCATTGAGCGCTATTCTATTTTATGTTACCTTCAAATTTAGGAAAGCAGTTGTTTTCTTTAAATTTATTGTGATACTCTATATCTAGCGGCCTTTATATGCAAATAAAATTGCAAGATTTTTAAATCGGTGCTGCGTGGTTGGGCTGCCTGGGGGAGGGCGGGGTAGGTTTGTCCTGGGGCTAAGATGGTTTATTTACATGCGATTTGAGTAATCCCCTTCTGAACAATTAGAATAGTGGGTTTGTTTTTCTAATTTTTCAATAACTGTTTATGGCCTACCAATCCCAGGCTGTCAGGTCCATTGACAAGAGGTTCTCCCTGCAGCACACTGGGGATCTGGTTTGTCTCGTCTTAGATTGCAGAAGGTGCAGCTTCCATCTTTGGCCACTGTAATGTATGGGGACAGAAAGACTGACAAGGCTGTGACTGCTGTTTGGGATGTGACAGTGGTAGTGAGCAGAGGGCGCCTCAGAGGACAGACACCCTCTCACTAAAACATTCTCATTTATCCTCATGACGTGCAGTGGTCACCCCCACCCCATGGTTTCATTTCTGTTTGAATGAGTCCACTGACATGTTTTTTTTTTTCCAATGAGAAGCTGGGGCCAGTGGTAGGCTGGGGAAATTGTATATACCTCTTTCATTTTGTCTAGATCAGTGGTTCTCAACCTTCCTAATGCTGCAACCCTTTAATACAGTTCCTCATGTTGTAATAACCTCTAACCATATAATGATCTTGTTGTTACTTCATAACTGTTATGTCACCACTGTTATGAATCATAATGTAAATATAGGATGTTCAGGATGTCTGATAGTTGACCCTTGTAGTGGTTGTGACCCTCAGGTTGAGAATAACCATTGAGGAAAAGCACCTTGCTATTGTTGTTTGTAGGGCCTTTGCTTGTTTATAGAAGGTTATTTTGTGTTTTATTTTATTGTTGTTTCCATTTTCTGAAACAGTGTCTCAGATAACCCAGGCTGACCTAGAACTCTGTGTAACAGAGGAGGACCTTGAACTCTTGACCCACCTGTCTCCACTTTTTAACTGTGGGGGTTTACAAGTGAACATCCCCGCACCCCGAATTGCAACAAGATCTTAAATCTGTGCTAAGTCTGTGCCCACTGCATTGCATTTCCGTTCGGTCTAACTATTGTGATTCTTCTGATGCTATTCCTGGAAGGAATTCTTGATTTCAGCACCAGCTGGAACAGTCTTCTTCAAACGACAGCACAAATTCTCATAATTATCTCTGTCCATTTTAGCTGCGTCTCTTAGGCTTGTCCGTTTCTGATCTGACACTGTGCAACGGGTGCGTGGGCTTCCAGACGAGAAGAGTCTGTGACTGTGGGAGCTGAGATGGATGAGGTCCTGAGAGAAGCTCACAATCCTCCCTTAATCTGCTGACTTGGTGTGAAGATTGTTGCCTTGGTGCCCTTTCCTAGGGGATGGACAGAGATGCAAAGTACTGAAAAGACATTTCACCTGGCTGTTAACCATGACGTGAGCTCAGACATCTCTACAAGGCAAAGGAAGATCTCCAGGGATGGAGGGATGGTCCTGAGGACATGGGTGTGTACACAGCCCTGGAAACCACATTTGAGCACCAACAGATTAAGTGAAACACTTGCTAAATTTGCCTTCCAGTGTGTACTCTTAGGAAATGGCCCATTCTGCTATATCTAGAGCATTGGACTGACCATCCACAGAAATTTCTGCAACCAGGCCACACTCCACATGAACTGTTTCTGGGACTTCCGTAAGGACTGTCTAAAGCCTTTTCTCTTGGCATAACATAGCAAGGCATCATTCAAGAATGGTGGCTATCAATCCAGCGCTTTCCATTTCATTATCAGGCAATCTGATGAACAGGTTTCATATTTTATTTTCATCCTCAAATTCTAAGCACTCATAAGCCCCAGGTTATAAAAAAAATCAGCACCACTGCCAACAGAGTCGGTTTCCTTAGGAAAAATGGAAGGTTCTAAGCCAGTTCTATCTGGGTCCATCAAGATGTCCTTTCTGTTAACTCTGCCTATGAACCAAAAAATTTAATGCCTAAAAGATAACAAAAAGCCAGAGGGCCTGAGACATTGTCTGTTCCTCATGTAAGAGCCTACTGAAGTACCTTTCAATGTGGCTTAGTGACAACATCAAATTGGAAGCCCAGGACATCGCAATGGCCATAGATGCTTCCGAGCCAGCCCAAGTCCTGGCTTCCTCATGGACTAACATCAATGTCTTCAGGAAGCAGCGTGCTCTGTGAACTCAGACATGGAGATATCTGCTTGGCATCTGGTAAATAGTGTGTGTGTTTGCGCAGTTTGGTCACCCTGTTCTGTCTCTAGATTCTCCAGGCAGGATTCTGTCTGTTGACCCTTTTCCCCCAGAGAGGTTCAGTAGCCTTGTGTCTGAGGAGCTCTGTTTGTGTTCATGCTTTATGAGAGGAAATCAACTCCCTTTTTAAGAAATATGGGCATTTATGTATGAGAAGCAGACTAGAGAACCTGAGTTTCTAGCTTGAATATCACACCTTACAAAATCTCTTCCAATCCCTGGTTAGAGAGAGGTTTTGAGTACCAAGTTGCTAACACGGTACATATTGATGTGCCGTCGTCTCTCGAGGTGTCTCTTCCCCCCTGAATTGCACCATTTCTTTCCAGCTCTGTTTGTGCATGATTTGCCCTTGTGCCATGATATTATTTTGTCTTACAAAGATGATAGGAGATTGCTGAAATCCCTTTCAGGGACAGGTCAGTATTACTCTGACAGATGGCCAGCATTATGTCTGCCTTCATCTTCTACATTGTGTAAGTAAATAAGACTGTGACCCAGGTCAGCTGGGAGGAGTTGGGGTTTGTCCATTGCAGATAAAGCACTTGGTGTGCCCAAGAATGATGCCACCCTCGCCAAGTCTCCTGAAAATGCCTGTCTCTGGTAAACCTGGGATGTCCCTCTGTGTACTTCTCTGTGTCTTTTCCTGTCCTGTTCTCATTTATTTAATTGCTAAGCAACAGTGAACTGAGGTATCTTTGTCTTCCGATTGAGGCATCTTTGAACACTGCTGTCTCTGGATAGGAAGGTCCCAGTTTGGAAGTCTTTGTCTGTGATTTTCATAGAAAGTTCTCAACTTCTTCCTAGAAATCAGTCTTAAGACAGAATGTTTTTCTCCTACTTGGTAACCATTAGCCGACTTGCTGAGTGTGTGTGTTCCAAATATCTGCCTCACTTCTACCTAGAAGATGAAAATGCACCATTACCTAAGCTCTGTGAGGACCCCCGTTTACTTGGTTCCTATATAGAGTTGACCTCTGTAGATCATTTGAGGTTCACAGAGGGCCACTGGCCATCACCATGGTCACAAAGCTAACCAAAGATAGAACTCCACACTGATATTGGACTCTTAATGTTGAACTTGAACAATTTTCAACTTGGCATTCAGGCATAATCCGAACTGCGAGTTCAGCTTTGGCCAGAAAGAGGCTGACTTTTGCAGTAGAATACCTCTAACCTGTGAGGGACAAACCGAAAAAGAAACCTCAGCGTGGAGGGCCTCTGCATGCTCCTCAAAGGCTAAGCTTTCCCTCTGTCAAACAGTCTGCTTGTGGCAACTCTGGTCATACCCAATTCCTCCTGGTCAAGGGAGAGATGAGTACATGGGTCCACCCTGCCTACGTCAGACACAGTTGGCTCTCTCATTTGTTTGACATGCACATGCATGTGTGTGCAAGTTCTGGAAGCTGCCAGGTTCTGGGAAGATTGTCCACCTCTGATACACACCAGTAGCCTTGGCTACAAGCTTTTCTTCCTCCAGCCCGAGATCCACCCTGTAGAATGGGTAAAATTCATCTCTCACCACCCCTATCTCAGAAGGTAATACCACTGGGGTCGTGCAAGGAGGGTTTAATTGTTCTGCTCGTCATCATTTTTTAAAGCAAAGTTGTTTTTAAAAGGAAATAAAAACCCTACCATTTATTTTAACTTCCTGTTAGTCACAGCCCTTCAGACGAGAAAGGCAATCCTTGAGACTGCATGGTATGTTAGGGAACTAAAAACCCACCCTGGTGACCCGAAATGAGCTTTTAAAATTCCTGTCTACCTAACTTGAACTACCTAACAAAACATTGTGGTGGACTCCCTTGACTCCTGTTTCCTTCTGGGATGAGGAAAGCCTTACAGGAGAAAAATCTTGAGGTAAAGGCTCTTTCCTATCCAAGCGCATCTGTGTCTGCGTGGTGGTGAGAGGGGAATGCATTTCCATTAGGAGGCCCAGCCACAGCTGCACTAAAAGTGGTAACAGACTAAACATACAAAGGCAGAGCGCCTCCTCCCCATCCATCAGCCTTGATTTTTATGAAGCCACAGTTACCATGAGGTGCATCTAAGCACTCAGCACCTTCTCACCAGGAGAAAGGCTCTGTGATTTCATGGCCCATTTCTACCTTGATGGTAGTGGATGACCTTGGAGACAGGCTGAGCTTTTCAGTAGAGGCTCCTGAAGTATCGAGTGACTCAGAACCTAAATGCTCCTCCCATGCCTGGGCGCACGGACATGCACCTGCTGCATGTCTATGTAATTCTTACAGGAATTCCTATTTTCTGATTGCTTCCCACAGCTTCCTCAGTCCCGTTGATGCTGTGGTAGCTGCCCACACATTTGTACGTGTTGTCTGTGTACTTATGAGCTGAGTCCAGCGTTCATTCTTTCTGGATGTGTGTTTCCAGCTCCTCCACTCAAGGACATGATTTTCTAAGAATTCGTCAGTTTGACAAACAATAGCTCTCAGCCTGCGAGGAAAATGAGCAAAGTTAACAGCAGATGAAACCTACAAATGTGTACTGAGTACTATAAACCAGGTTGCAGGCTAGGAACATTTATTTGTAAGACCCAGTAGTTGCTTCTTAAAATGAATCTTAAGATGGGGTGGAGAGAAGAAGCCACTGACACAGGAAAGCGAACAGCAAGAACAGGGCTAAGTCACAGTTCCAGACAATGAAGGGAAATCAGGGCTGGCCAGACGGAGGCTTCCCAGGTTGCACGAGTAGCCATAGTTACAGAGAAGCCCAAGGTGAAGGTCCGAGTCTCAGCCAGACATCGGTAGCTAACAGTGAGAGTGGTAGCATCAATCCACTGCAGCTCCAGTCCAGGAGGAGGAAAAGCACGGTGGCCAGTGGCACCTCCAAGTGTGTCACGTAGCTGGTTTGTTTTCTTAATTTACTCTATGAAATGGCTTTCTCTAATGGCATGCCATTGACGAAATGCACCCTAATGTCCCCATCCATCACCTCCAAATGCTTTTGCATGCATCAGTTCTTGACTTGTTTTCTCTCGTTCAGCACATAAATGAGAGGAATGATTTATCCAAGGCCACCCGTTATTTTTATATGGAATCTGAAATAGCTCTCTGGAGAAATACCGCCCTGAGCACTCTGTGCTGCTCTGAGCTCATGCTACAGGGTGTCTTTGGCCAGGGATTGCTTTGGTACCTTCCTGATGACTGTTTGCAGGGGACACTGGTCCAGATGTCCATCCACGTTACCTGTGACTCCTGGACACAAGAGCTGACACTTGGTAAGTATGATCATGAGCGGTGTATTACGGAGTGTGAAAGTCAGCACATCTGCCTTTGTTGTGAGTGAAAATTGATTGAGCTGTCAGATGCCTCCTCACCCCTACCCCCGAAATGCTTTCCTGAAATCACACTCATCACATATACAAGGGCGTGTATTTATTTTCTTCACTTTACCAACCTGCTTTCTTGACCTATGTCTCCCCATGGCGGGGATATCTAGCTCCTTGTCCCTCAGGATTTTGCATAGATCAATAAAGGGTCTTTAAGGGAGCAGAGTATGGTACCTCTGTGTAGGACCTAGTACGGTTTCAAGGAGGAAACAGTCTATATAGTTTTTGTCTCATCAGATGAAGATGAGAGTGGACATAAAAGGGTCAAAGCATCAAATGACAGACCTGCACCATTAAACACACCATTCCTGGCTGTAGCATTAATTTAGTGGAACACTCTTTAAAGTGCCATATTTTCACCTTCTTGGTTCTTGTCTCAAAAAATGTGTAAACTGTGACTTGGACAGTTACACTCAACTGAAAATATCTGTTGACATTGGCTGTGCAGGGACACCAAAAATAAGTATGCATCACACATGACTTTGCATTAAAGTATTCTTGGTAGATATACATACCTTAATAATGTGATGTCTAATAGATAACACATTCACCCTTTAATAGAAGTGAAATAAAGTGTGCAGAGGGTAAGAACTCTCCTAGTTTTCTAAAGGGCTGAATGACCAGAGTTAAAACTACCAGGTCACTAGTCCCAGTGTGAGTCATACACACACTTCATCTTTTCTAAGATGTAAAAACTATGGTAGATTGGCAGAGTGTTCTTCTCTTGACATTGGTTCTTGTTATTTAATAAATCATCTTCACAAAGAAGGTGGTGTTGATGAGAATAGCATATAGAAATATCAACAATAAGAAAATTCATGTTTTTATTGAAATTGTGAATTGACAAATTTATCTTCTATGATGTCAGCACATCCTTGAACAAAGAGATAGGTGAGCAGTCTGATTATCTCATTAATATGGACTCTATTGGCTCTATGGGAGACAAGGAGGATTGGACCCCTCCCCACAATATCTGCAATGAGCTTTTCTACACAAGGGCACTGGCTGCTCTGTGAGGATAGTCCTCTAATGGAAAGCTTTTCCTCAACAAATCATATCTCCAGTGAAGTGACAACGTGCAGGTGATTCTAGCTGTCTGTGGATTCAGCGGTATCCTATTTATTGACATGAATATTTATACCCATGTCAGTTGGTTGTATTGCTTGGCTGGGATGCTGAGAACATCAGCTACTGTTTTTTTTTAAAGCTCAGCATTCTCAGGGCTATTTAAAGAACCCCTCCATCATCACCACTTTGGACCACCACTTTGAATGCTAAAAGCAATTCAACAGAAACACTCTCCATATCTCCCTCAATAATTATTGCTAACCTAGAGGCAATTCTGCAGGGAAATGTGTATTAATATTATATGGTTTCCTTTCAACAAAGCTTTGTAAAATTATAATCATTCTTCAGTTGAACTCATGTGCTATTCCTTTAGCTTAGTAGAAAGTGTTTCTACTATTCACATTCATTCAAAGGGATGATGTTTTGATTATCATCCTAAGGATGAGGTTTAGAGTGGAGGTGTCACACCAATATGTACTTTTAGAGGCTCTGTTGAGGTCAATGATGCAAATCTACCCCTAGAGCCTTGCTACCGATAAATGGTATTTATCATGTGGCAGGAACTTAGTGGAAGGTTTAGTCCAGAGTTAGACCAAAGAGAAAGTCCACCCAGATCTTTATCCAGTAACCTGAACTAACCATGGTGGGCCAACTGGCCCCAGGACAAATGAGTTGGTTTTATACCAAGACACCAGTACAAAACTCAACAGAGCCATTATTCATTCCCAACCTGCCCTCCAAGTATTCTCTGGTGACTTTTGCAGACTATGACATATATGACAGGGAAAACTCATAAATTAGTTGAAGAAGATTTGATGACAGATCTGTTTTGCTGGGGAAAGAATATGTAGTGATTGATTCAGGAACACGGTTGATGGTGAGTGTAGATAAAATCTGGCAAAAGCTAAATATCAAAAGTGGAAGTTTTATCTCTATAAATTCCACTGAGTGCTATGTTAGAGCAAGTTAATGAGAGCACTCTCTGTTTTCCAACCATTTCAAAATCTTTGACTGATACTGATGTGTGTGTGTGTGTGTGTGTGTGTGTGTGTGTGTTTATATGTATATTTTGCAGAAGTATTCTGTCTGTTCAAAAGCAAAATCTTAATGGCTAAAGATTGTGGCTTTAGTTGTTATCCAGAAAGTGTACTATTTAGCTGGAGGGTCAACCAATTTATGTATTTATTTAGATTCTATACGGGGTCTTAAATGGAAATGGAACATCTTTACCCTTTCTTCATTCTCCATTTACACATGAAAAAAATGATATCATAATTCTAAAGACGAATGCAAAATTACCTTTATAAAGACAGGCAGCACTCATGACTGATTTCATTCTGCTCTGGGCAATGCCTGCCAACATTGCAAAGGTAGAGATCTGACAACAAACCAGCTTTAAAAAATGCAAGAAATGGTTCCTAGTTCCTCTGGAAGGAGACTAAATCTGGAAGGAAGGAAAATCATAGAATTATTTTTTTACCTGTGTAATTAAGCAGTTCTTAAACCAATAAATTAAGGTAGATGGTTTGTGTGAGACACAGGGAAAACAAAGACACTACACGAAAAACTCACAACAGAGTTAATGAGAAAATGTCATTCTATATGTCCTAGACTTGAATTTAATTTACAAGATGATTGTGCCCTCATAAAATTGGTTTTTTGTTTTGTGTTTTTTGGTTTTTTTTGTTTTTTGTTTTTGTTTTTTTTTTTTGTTTTTAAAATGTTTCCAAACCCTACCAAGGGCAAAGAGAATACTCCCTACCTTGTCACATTATGTTGTAATATAAGGGTTAATGTTTAATAAAACTTATAGATGATATGGCAATGAAGGTACATCAGACTGCATCTTTAATAAACAGTTAATACTTTATAAGACATATGATAGCACCCAAATATATCTTATTTGTTCTATGACTCCTAGAAAACCAGCAAACAAAAACCCTCAACAGCAACAGAAAGCACCACCATGTGGCTGACCAAAATGAATCATCACCATACTACAGAGAGGTCAGCCCCTTAACCCATTATGAGGAAGTAAACTATTTCCAGGTGGCTTGTACTATCACATAATAGTCAGCAAGGGGATGTGTACTTGCATATGTGAACTATGTACCTCTATATACACATGAATACATGTGTACTTCTAAAGACTTCTTCCCGCTTTTGAAAGAAACTTTAAGACATCTCCCTCATCTGGATGATGATTGATTCCAAGGAACCAAACTTCCAAACAACACAATAGCATGAATCAAGCAAGATCAGGAGGGGAAAGAACCGTGGATCTCTAGGTTCTCTGGGGTCTCCAGCCTAAGTAATTATCCACAGATTTCAGTTAGAGACATCGTAGCATTTGAATACATCAGTAATTTATCTGATTAACTTCATCCTACTCAATCAATGGGTTACCCCCAAGTCTCTGCAACTGATCTAATCACAGTTGCCAAGGTCATGGGAAACCTAGAACTACCTTCTTGGGATGGAATGGAGCAGGTTAAATTTAGGTTAGAACAATGGATAGCTGAGAATAAGTTTGCAGTATGGCCCTAGCAATGATCATTCATTACTATTCTTGTCTGTGACCTCATAATTTCAGGCCTGCCCCTTAACCACCATCAGCATGGGTTTGGGAACTGAAAGAAGACTGAATGGATGGAGATATATCCATTCTTTTACAGAATGAGGACAAACTGTCATTCATAACCCCTGATGTACTGACAGCCATCATTAGTGCCATGCTGATCTGCAATGGGTCAAACTAAAGGAAAGAATTGGCCCAGTTAAGCTGTGGCGTGCCTCTTGCACAGTTTGACTTTGCTCACATTAAAGACCACCGTAGGCTGGTTTTAATTACATAGTTGAGCAGGTCACGATATACATAGTTAAAACAGTGGATCTGAGATGATGATTGCAGTGGTATATATAGTTCACATTTTAAATATTACATCTGAAACACATTTGGAACCAAGCAGGCAGACTTCGTTCAAGGCAAAACGCCATTGCTCACTCAACAGCCTGTAAGGTTTTGATCACATTATGGATTTTCTTGATGTCTGAGCCTTGGTTCCTTCACTGTTAAAATGGAGGTATCAGTTGAGCAAATGAATGGAGAACTTAGCTCAGTGTAAGGAGCAGATGAAGTCCTGAGTGACAGTGTATTGTTGACAAGGGCATGACCATACCAAGGACCTCAACACCTCAGCCCATGGGAATAACAGCTTTTGCTGGTAAGGCTCAGAGGGATGAGAAAGCCCTCCCCCGGTCCAAGTGCCAATTCTGACAGTGTGTGCAGAAAACATCCACCTAGCATTCTCCCTCAGATGGCTATGTTCTAAAGGCTGATCCAGTACAGAAACCTACCAAGATCTGCCAAACCTATCTCCTCATTCAGCTGAATATAATCACCCTGCCTTTTTTAAGCTGTGTGTATTAACCCTGCCTCCTTGTTCAGCTACATTCAAAAACCCCACTTCCCTGTTCAACAGTATTTAATAAACACATTGAGCTTCTCCATCTGAAAGCACACACTACCTGATCAGAACTTATGTGTGTGTGATTTCTTCATTCCCTCTTTGGCCCAGTTAGGTCAATCCATGGAACAGTGCAAGGACACAGCAACATAGTGCTTGCATGTGTGAACTACCACTATGAAAAGATGTCTCCACACTTTTTATAAATGCCAGTTGTTGCTCCATGAATTAATCTCCCTTGAATCAGACAACTGTTTAATAAATATACAGTAATTAGTGTAATAGTTAAAGCAATATTATGGTTTCTTCACCCAAATGAGCTAATTGATAGCTAATATTACAAATTCAACCCATAATTATTAATCAAGTATGAGAGAAAAATAAATAGGTGTCATACATTATTTTTATGGTTTGATAGTTTCATATGCACATATTATGTGTGTTGATTAAATCCATCCCCATTCCTTCTATAATTCCTCCTCTACTGCATCCACTACTTTTCCCTCCTGGCTTCATGTATTTCTCTTCCTAAGCCTACTGAGTTCACTTAGTTCTACCCATATGTGTGTGGTACAGGACAGCCTACAGGGGTATGAGTTGCCATGCCTCTGAAGAAAGCTGACTATCCTTGCACCAACACCCATAAGTTTCAATACTTCCAAGTTTCAATACTTCCTAGCTAGGTGTAGGACTTTAAGAGGCCTTTCACATTCAGTGCTGGAAGTGGGCTGGCTTGATCTTATGCAGGCCTTGTGCATCCATTCACCTGTGCTATGAGTTTATGTGTGCAATGGATTCTCACATCTAGCAACTACTGTTTGGATGCAGATTTTCATTATCTTTGGCTCTTATAATCTTACAGCCCCCTCTTCTGGGATAATTCCCGAGCCAATTGGGAGGGGTTGCGGTATAGTTGTCCTGTTTAGAACACAGTCTCTTATTCTTTACACATTGACCGGTTGTGAGTCTCTGTATTAATCACCATCTACTGCAAAAGAGACTTCTCTGATGATGCTTGAGAGACACCCTAACCTAGGGATATGAAGATATTAGGGGGTAATTTATCATTATATCCACTTAACAGAATGATACTATTAGGATCTCCTGAAGGCTTAAGGTCTAGCCAGTTATAGGGGTTGGTCCCAATTACTAGTACTAAGCATGAGATCCATCTGTGGAGCAGGCTTTAAATCCAATCAGAAAGTAGTAAGTTACTTCCATCATAACATTTATGCCACTATTACCCCAGTAGGCATATCTAGTCATGTCAGTCATTATATACTGTTCACACTGTTCACATCTCGGTAAGACTACTCGGGTTACTTTTCTCTTCCAGTAGTATGCATAGAACTTTTCCACCACTATGGAACACAGACAGTTAAGAAGCTTCCTTTCAAGCCGGGCAGTGGTGACACACGCCTTTAATTCCAGCACTTGGAAGGCAGAGGCAGGTGGTTTTCTGAGTTTGAGGCTAGCCTGGTCTATAGAGTGAGTTCCAGGACAGCCAGGGCCACACAGAGAAACCTTGTCTCGAAAAACCAAAATCAAACAAACAAACAAACAAAGACAAAAAACAAAAACAAACAAAACTTCCACGTCAGTACCAGCATAACCTTTCCATGTCCCGTGACTCAGGAATGTGGTGATAGCTAGAGCAATAGGGTCTTACCGTTATATTCTGAAAGATAACCAAGAGCCACAGTATCTTGCCTTGCTTCTCGGTTGCTGTGATAAATAAATACCGTGACTAAAAGCAAGTGGGAGAGACGCAGGTTTACTTTTTCCTCACAGGTCATAATTTATCATCCACGGAAGCCAGGGCAGTAGTTCAAGGCAAGAACCTGGGGGTAGGAACTGAAGCAGAGTCCACAGAGGAATACTACTTACTGGCTTGGTCTCTCTGCTCACTCAACTAATTTCTTATATAACCTAGGACCACCTGGCCAGAGGCTGCACTGCCCAAAGTTGCCTTGGCCCTTCCACATGAATCAGCAGTCAAGAAGATGGCCCGCAGGCATGCTCATATGACAGTCTGATGGAAGTGCTCTCTCAACGGCAATTCCCTTTGGTGTGGTCTGGAGATATTTACAAACAACTTGGAAAGAGTTAAGCCACACTAGGCCTTATGCTTTTTTATATAATGGCTTATGTAACCTGGAAAAGGCATTACCGCCCATTCAGTTTTACTCAGATTGTAAAAGACCCTATAGACTCAACCAGAAAACTATTAGAGCTCATCAATATAGTCATTAAAGTAGCAGGATACAAAATTAACACATAAAAAATAAGTAACTTTGCCATATATCCAGTACAAAGACACTGAGAACAAAATCAGCATTCATAAGTGTTTCAAAGAAAGAAAGGAAGGAAGGAAGGAAGGAAGGAAGGAAGGAAGGAAGAAAGAAAGGCCTTAGAGGAAATCAACCAAGGAAGTAAAAACCTTGTACAGGTTTTAGAGGCTGAAGGAAGAAACTGAAGAAGATACCAAAAGATGGAAAAACCTCCCATGCTCATGGATAGGCAGGATTAATATTGTGAAATTGGTCATGCTACCAAAAGCAGGCTATGGATTCAATGTGCAATCCCCATCAAAATTCCAATGCAGTTCTTCACAGAAATTGAAGGTATAGTCTCAAAATGTATATGGAAACATAAAAGACCCAGGATGGTAGCCAAAACAATAGTGAACAACAACAACAAAAACCCAGCCGGGCAGTGGTGGCGCATGCCTTTAATCCCAGCACTCGGGAGACAGAGGCAGGTGGAATTCCGAGTTCGAGGCCAGCCTGGTCTACAGAGTGAGTTCCAGGACAGCCAGGACTACACTACAGAGAAACCTGTCTCCAAAAAACCAAAAAAGCAAAGCAAAAAAAAAAAAAACCCGCAGCTGAGGGGATCAACACGCATCTTTTCAGTTCTATTAAAAAGCAATGGTAATAAAAAAAAAGCATGGTACTAACCTAGAAACAAACACCGTCGGACGACAAATGCAGTGGTGGTGTGGCCAGAGGAACATTCACTGCTGTGCGGCCACAAACGGGTGCAGTCACTGCGGGAATCACTGTGGAGTCTCCACAAAAGCTAGAAAGAACAGTTCTCTCGTGTAACTTAATGTATCACCTTTGTGGATACGCCCAAATAATTCTACAGGTACCTTTGATCTTCCATGTTCATTGCTGCTCCATTCACATTAACCAGCAAATAGAAACCGTCTAGGTGTCCATCAACTGGTCAGTGCATAGTGTGAATGTAATCCAGCTGTAAAGAAAATTCAGATTCACAGGGAAATAGGTAGAGGGGGAATAGTCATTGTTGAGGAAGTTAACCTAGGCACAGAAAGACAAAGGCTACATGTTGGTCCTTATAGACGGATGTTAGCTTTGGGTCTTCAGATTGTGTGTGTGTGTGTGTGTGTGTGTGTGTGTGTGTGTGTGTGTGTGTGTGTGAATTGGGATACCCATAGAAGTTGGGAAATCTCTCAGGGGCCATGGTGGAACTTCAAGGAAGCTGGGTTAGAATGCAGGTATTATGGAGTAGCATACGGAGTAGTAGAACATGAAAGGTTAATGGGGATGGAGGGGGTGGGCAGGGAAAAGGGGCGGGAAGTGTCGGAAAGATAACGAACACAAAGACTTTTAGAAGGCCATATGGAAACCTAGCTCTGTAGACACTGTCTAAAATATACGCATACATAAATAGATTTTTTAATTAAGAACTTTCGAGTGTATACCACCTACATGCTCTGTATGAAAAAGTTTCTTCAGGAGATGCTCCAAAAACTACTGGATCTAAAGGATCCAAAGTGGAGGACGAACCAGGGAACAGAAAGCAGGGGTTTGAAATTGGAAAGAAGACAGAGGGTATAAGAGGGGTCTCATTTGTGACAGTTTTAAATATCTTGAGTCTGGAGAGAGGGCTCAGCAGTGAAGACTACTGCCTGCTCTTCTAGAGGACCTTTTTAAATCTCTGGGACCCATGTGGCAGCTCAGAATCATTTGTAACTCAGCTTCCAGGGAACTCTTGCACCTTTCTCTGATCTCCATAGGCACCAAGCATGTCTATAGTAAACAGACATACATTCAGATAGTGTATGTATGTATGTATGTATGTATGTACGTACACACACACACACACACACACACACACACATATTTAAATCTGTTCTGAAAACAGAATGGTGAGACACACTTCTAGTCCCAGTCCTTAAGAGGTAAAAAAAAGATCAGGAATTCAAGAATGCAGTCAGCCTCATAGTGAGCTTGAGGCTTGTCTGGGCTACGTGAGACAAAAAAAAAAAATCTCCTTTGAGAGTTTAATGTCCATGTTTCCTAAATAATTGCATTGCTTGATACTGTAGTGAGCAGCATTTGCTCAGTCGCAGCACAGAGAGCAGTTTTCAGCATTACCCATTGCACATAAAACAGCATTGCAGTTACAGGACAATGTGAGTACAACAGCAGAGGTAATACAGAATTAAGGGTGGGAAACAAGGAAAGAGATGGCCACTAGGTCCATCAGTGGCTTGTCTTCCTCTGTGGAGAGCAGGAAGCTAGCGCCGACACACCATCGTCCCTTTTCAACTTTAACCACTGCTGAAACACTCACCCGGAGCTTGGGGAGGGCCTCGAAAAGTTACCCTCTCCTCTTCTACATTTATATCGAATATTTGAATTCCACTTTGGATGCATGTGCAAAGCAAAATACCTACCTGTTGTTGTTTTGAAAATAAACAACCAGAAAAGAGCATCCCAGCAGTGGCTAGGACTCTGCACTTAGAAGAAAACCTGACACTCCGGTTTCCTCCTGTCTCCTTGTTTTTAGCTAAAATGCCAAATTAGATGGCACTTACTCCAGAAAAATTCTATGAAGCCATTTGCAAGACTTATATTTATAGCAACCATAAAATATGTAGTCAAGCCTGAGTAGAAGGACTTTGCAGTCTAAAGGATTTAGAAATTCAGGGGAAGCTGCAGATACCTGTCGCCAGCAGCTAAGGGCTAGGACGGAGATAACTTCTGTCGGCTGGTGTGTGCTGCTGTGGAAGGCCTGAATTAGAGCAGTCGGGGTGTTCAAAGGGCTTCTGCAGGGCCAAGTCACTCCAGATAGTTCGCAAGGTTATATTGTCTTCAAATCAATGATTTTGCTTTATGTCCCTACATAGGGGACACAGAGGACAAAGTTCGCTTTTAAGTCTCCAAGGACTCCGATCTGCTGTGAATAGCCAATGCCCAAGATAGGAGGCTGGGTCAGAGATCTGAAGTTCAGAGCCCTGCTGGAGCACACAGATCCCTAAGAAGTGTCTCAGAATGATAAATAAGAACTCCTCAAGCCGGTCAAGGAATGGAAATTTAAGAACCGGTGAGGTGAAAGATCAGGAAATTTATGGCGATTATCTGCGGTTACAGTGTAGAGTGTTTGAGGACGGCTTAAGCCAAAGAGGCCCCGTGCCTGTAAATCTCGAGGATGATATTAATACCTCTGCAAGCATGTGTATACAATATTTCTGAAAAGATTGATTGCAAGGGCCAGTTCCCAGGAAAGACAAGCAGGTAATTGGCATTTAATTAATGAGAATAAGTTCTATTAAGTTAAGGACATATAATCCTTGATTATTTATCTTCTTGTAGCCAGTGTGACAACCTAGTCCTAGATTATTAAATTGTCACTGTTCTTCTAAGAAGCCAAACTAAACCGTCTGCTCAGACTGTATAAATAGGAATATGTTTGCATCTCAACCATGGGAACAAAACAGTCATTGGGAAACCACAAGTGGGTATTTTAATTAGAAATGATTTTTTTTTTAATTAAGTCCAACAAAGCATCTATGTACTGTTAGGATTTTTCCAAAAGGTAGAAGCCAGAGAAGCTGACCTGAGAGCCAAAGGACTGGTCTGGCCTGGCCTAGGGTTGAGAGGTTGATATCTAGCTCTGGCTTCTATTAACTGGGTAGTAGTAGATATGTTGTTAAAGCTGTCTGACTCTCTCTCTCTCTCTCTCTCTCTCTCTCTCTCTCTCTGTGTGTGTGTGTGTGTGTGTGTGTGTGTGTGTTTTAATCTTCAGAAATGAGAAAACAATACCTACTAGAATACTTCACTTTGAAAATCAGATACTAATATAAATGCCCACTGTCCATTGCCAGTCACAGACCCTGCTCAGAAATGTTCAGCCTGGGCCAGCAAGATGGCTCAGCGGGGAAACTCAGCTTCTGCCGAGCCTGGTGATCTTAGCTGACCTCTGAAGAGCCACATGGAAGGAAGGGAGAATTAGGATTGCTTCTCTCTCTCTCTCTCTCTCTCTCTCTCTCTCTCTCTCTTGTTTTTTGTTTTTGTTTTTTGTTTTTTGAGACAGGGTTTCTCTGTGTAGCCCAGGCTGTCCTGGAACTCACTTTGTAGACCAGGCTGGCCTCGAACTCAGAAATCCACCTGCCTCTGCCTCCTGAGTGGTGGGATTAAAGGCATAGAATTGCTTCTCAAGTTGTTCCCTGACGTCCAATTTTAAGCCACCTCAACGCAAAATAAATAAATGAAACTTTTAAACAATAGTAAGCCTTTTCTTATCACTTTCTGTTTTATAGCCTGGGATGATAATAGAAAATAATTCCAGACCAAAGTCAGAAGACTCGTGTGCTTTTAATATTCACGGTCAAGAGTCATCGTGTGTATATGGAGGCGCTGGTGAATGCATGGGCATGGAAACTGTGCAAGGAAGAGAAAAGCCAAAAACCGGAGCAACACAAGCACAGCCTTGATTTATGGAATCATAGCAGAGAGCCACTGAAGAGAGGCTCACCATCTCCACAATTGTGTTAGGAAAATGCCTGCCTTCCCTCCTCTCTCCTTCCCACTCTTCACTCCACTGTGCCCCTCTGAACCCCTGTCTCTCTCCTCCTCTCGCTGCTCCATCTCCTCAGCTTCCTTCTTGCTCTCCTCCTCCTCCTCCTCCTCCTTCTCTCTCTCTCTCTCTCTCTCTCTCCCTCCCTCCCTCCCTCCCTCCCTCCCTCCCTCTCTCTCTCTCTCTCTCTCTCTCTCTCTCTCTCTTTCTTTTTGTCTTTATGAGACAGGCTCTCATTAGTATAGCCAGACAATCCAGAAACTCGAAATCATTCTCCCTCTTCAGTCTCCAGAGGGTTGGGATTACAGGTGTCTGCCAGTGTATAATCACATTTTTTTGAGCCAACCATATAGCTTATATAATATGTAACTCCAAAGAAATCATCAGCTTAAATCAGGACCATAAATCTATAAAGCATTCACAAAGAACATAGCAGAAGATTCTCCTGCTCTAGAATGAGGCAGACTTCTGATCTATGACGACGCCTAATCCCTGAAAGAAAAAGTCGAATTTGATTTAAAAAAAAAAAAAAAACCTGCTGCATCAAAGATATGCTTTGAGAAATGAAAAACAAGCTATGAACAGGGAAAAACAATTATCAAATGATATGTCCAAAAATGCATATTATGGCTGTAATCTATAGGAGTTTTAAAATTCAATCAAATCAAAATAAATAAGATAGTAACAAGCACTTGACTGAAGAAGGTAAGTGGGCGGTAAGTTGATGGCAGCTGCGTTCAACAGTGTCAGTCTGAGGGAAATACAAATGTAGATTCAAACCACAGTGCGATGTCACCATATGCCTATTCAGTCAGCTAAAAAATGTTCGTTAACCAGCTAATCATTGGCAAAAAATGAAAACCGCCAACACCAAGAGCATAGGACAATGAGATTTCTCACATTTTACTTCCTGTGTCAGAAAAAGCAAAGCCCCTAATAATATTTTGCAATTTTCTATCGATTCACTTAAACATATATTTACTGTATGCACCAACAACCCCAGTCTCAGGTATTCACGGTAAAGAAATGAGGACATTATGTTCACACAGAAAGAGACACATAAATACATATAGCATGTTCATTCACAGCATCAGAACACAACCCAAGTCTATTTTATGAGGTGAATGGATAAATAAACTGTGGTCTACCCATATGGTGGAATATTACTTGGAAATTAAATGGAGCAAACTATTAACATATACTATGGAATAAATTCATGTCAAAGGTAATATCCCGAGTAAACGAAAAGTCTCAAAATGTTCCTTTTTGTGCTTCTACTGATGGGAAGACAGCACTCTAGGATTGCTGTTGCCAGGGGTGAGGGCGAGAACAAAGGATGGCTGCAAAGGTGTATCTCAGGTAAGGGTTTTGAGGATGAAGACACTGGTTAACATAGAGGTTACATAAGTCCACACATATTCAAATCCACAGAGCAACATCCCAGTAAGGTATTAAGCTGTTGAAGTTAAAAAAAATAAGAGAAAAAGAATCAAGGAATTTAGCAACTGATTCCCTCAAAAAACCCCAAATCATTCTAATTGTGAAAAATAAGATACAATAACCTAAAACTTTATTTTTAAATTTATTTTTATTGGACACATTTATTGAGCACTGCCTAGGTGCCCACATTATCTCAGATGAAGGAGATTGTCTCTCTCATTATAAGCCCTGGTGAGATCTGACATCATACGCAGGGGCAGCATAATGTGTCAAATAGCTAAAGGCTATAGTGAGCATGATGAAGAGTAGAAGGTTGTGCTGCTGCCATTATATGCAGGGTGGTCATGGAGAATGGCTGAACCATGGACACACACACGCACACAAAAGACAATGTTTGTAAATGTCTGGAGGATAAATATTGTAGATGTGGCTGGGAGGGGGATGCAGAAATGGCTCAGTTGGTAAAGTCTTTGGTATGTAAACAGCCTGAATTCAGGTCCACAGAGCCCACATAGAAGAGCAAAGTGCAACAGTGTGCATCTATTGTAGCCCTGGCAAGGCAGAGATATCCTGAAAGTGTGCTGGCCAGCCTGCCTAGCTGAATTGGTGGGCTCCAAGTTCAATAGGAGTCTCTGGCTCAAAAAAAAAAAAAAACAAAAAACAAAAAACAAAACAAAACAAAACAAAAAAAAACAATGTGGAAAGTTGCTGTAGATTTCGTCTAAAGCTACTTATGTTAATTGGGTCCCCTGAATTGCAGAAGAATTCGCATATCTGCACGTAAGACACCGTCCCTGCCCCCAGTTGGCTTTGATTGGTAAAGTTGCCAGAGGCCAACGGCTTAGAAGAGAGACAGAGGTGGGACTTTTAGGATTCTGGAACAAGGAACAGAGGAAGGAGAGGAAGAGAGTTAGCCACCATCCCGGGAAAGGAGTAGCTGCCTCTCCTGAGAAGGAAGGACAGCGAGGCAGACAATATGGAAGAGCCATGGAAGAGCAGCCCCATGGGCCTCCACAACTGGGTCTAGGGCAACAAACATGGAATACAGACTTTAGTAATAACTCAGGAGAGGAGGTGTTAGCCACGTGTAGGTTTGGGAGTGGTGCAGCCAGAGAGCTGTTTAAGACATATTAAAATATAAGGTTGTGTGCGTGCATGCTTGTGTGTGTGCATGCATGCATGCATGCATGTCTTTCATTCAGGAACCCAGTAGCAAGGAACACTCCACTGCCAGTGGAACAATTTGAGTAGAATTAATTGGCAACTGCAACAGAAAGTGATGGAGCAAAACAACCTGATGTGGACCTCTGGCCTTCACAGCACTCACATGTACAGGCAAATGCATTCACTACATCTGCAGGCACATAAAGAACTAAAACAATGTTAGCTGGAACTCAAAACTCAACACAGGCCTCATCAGCCTTGTTGAAACCTAACAACAGATCCTTTTGATAAGAAATACAATGTGAAACCACTGTCCTCATCAAGCTTCTTCAGAAAGATGGAATCATTAAGATACAGGAGAGAGGATTTATTAGATAGATGCACATGGAAGTTGGAGAGCTCCCACGATGGCTCCCATGATGGCTTGCACAATGGCTGTCTGTAGGCCGGAAAGTCAGAACAATCGGTAGCTGCTTGTTCCAAAAAGCAGGAAGCCTCAGAATACAAGAAAGGCCAGTGATGCAGCCCAGTCCAAGGTGAAAGCCCTGAAAGGCCCCCGGGGAACCTCCGGGGAGAGTCCCTGCTCAAAGGCTGAGATACCTAGAATCTGGTTTCCACCAGAGACAGCAATACAAAAACACCCACCAAAGAAACAAGACACATCCAGGAAAGTAAAGGTCTTGTTCTTTGACCATTCTTGTTCATAAGGGCCCTTCTTCTGGCTGGTACTGCCCACATTCAGGGCGGGTCCTCCACATCAGTTATCGGACTCACATAAATTCTCCTCTGGAAACTCACCGATATACCCAGCCAAATTATTGACCAATTTCAAGACATTATTCAAAGCAGTCGGGTTGACAGCCACAACTAATCAGTACAGCCACCAAATCAAACTGTCACTGTAAAGACTTGGTTTAGTATAAGATCTAGAAAAAGATAATTCTCTGTACAAGATTTTTGTATTTAGCACCAACACTAATTTCGATCCAAGAGTCTTGTGTATTGAAGAGTCATGTTAGCCTAGAAAGTAAAGCCAAGTTCAGATAAAAGAACCATAGAGTCTGTGGCCAACATGTGCTGTGGCCCGAAAGAATCAGCTTGCCCTTTATCAAGGAAACCAAGGGAGGAGACAGTCATGGATCTTCAGGGAAAGGGTAGGTGTGGTTGTGAAGGAAGGGTAGTTCAGGTTACCTGGAGAGAGAAACAACTGCTGATTGGAGGTTGCAAACTCTAGGGGCAAACATTTAGAGCACTGGTAATTGGGAAGAATTTAGAGGAGACAAGGCCTAAACCAAAAGGATGCTGGTACCCAGGTGCAGGTGCCAAATGGAAGATAGGAAAGAAACTAGTGACAGATTACTGCCTATTCATCTGTCTTCAGTCCTGGGGAGCAAAACAACCTGAGCTGGCCATCTACACCAGTCTCAGGACACCTTTTTTCTTTCCACTGGGATAAACCAGTGGGATATACCTCTGGGAATCAGCTGCTCCTGGAGGTGATCTTGAGAGAAAGCATGCTTGAAGTGAAGGGAGTGAACTGTTCACCCATCTCTTTAGCTGCTCCAGGACTATACACTTTCCTAGACCTCAGTGGAGAAAATCCAAGCGAACATGTTCCTTTAAGAACCAGCAGCCAGCAGGGACTGGCTTCCTGCCAGTATGGAAAAGTAGAGAGCGAGACATTTAAAGCCCTATTTGAAGGCTGTCATTTTTTTTTCCCAATGACCTCAGATGGAGTGATTAATCAAGAAGCAATTCCAGAGAGAAGCCATCTCCTTTACCTACTTAAATCTCCCAGGTTAAGTTGTATTTTAAGCCCTGGATTATTTTTAGACAAGTTTGTTGCTGTTGCCTAACCCTATGTTAAAGCAATTATTGTCTGCAAGGGTCACACAGAGTTCAGTAGAACTGGAAAATTCACAGTCTTTAGTATTGATGGGGTGAGTAGCCTGGTCAGGGTCTTTTCCTTAAAGAGACAGACCAATAAGAACAATCAATATAGAGAAAACCACACGTGGCTTCCAGAGAGAAAGGAACTCTATTCTTTGTGACCTCTGGCAAACACCCTGGAATCAAAGCAGCAAGGAAAAAAAAAAAAAAAAAAAAAAGGAAGGCAGCCAACCCTCGCCTTCCCCGGGCTCAGAGAAGGTGGTTGACTTTGTTATTTGAATCTAAGTGGGAAATTAGACATCTGAAAAGCAGAGGAGACAGACCTACTATGTGTTTGGTTGCTGCTTATCTGTGGCTCTAAGCAAGTTACCTTAATCCTCACATTTGCTCCTTTGGAGCTGTTGCATGCTCAATGTGATTGCAAGTCCTTTACAGGAGAGGAAACTGAGGCTTGGGTAAGTAATCGGCTCAAGATTGCACATACCTAGTAACTGCCAGAGTCAGACTAGAAGCCAGGTCACCCTGACTACAAGATGAAGGAAGATCTTTTTACACCGTAGCCAGCACCACATAACTGGTGGGCAAAGGTTGGAAAGATGGCTCAGCAGAGGGATAGAGTGCAGCTCCTAGCACATACATGGTACCTGACAAGTTTCTGAAAACCCAAGAATCCAGTGGCAGAGGATTTAACTCCTTCTTTAGGCCTCTACACACACACACACACACACACACACACACACACACACACACACACACAATCTATTTTTCACAACAACAAAATGGTAGTTCAACAGGGGGTTGAACTTTTCTTAAGAGTTTATGAAGATATGTTATGAAACTCATCTCAGACAACCTCTTTTTCAATTGGCTTCTGAATTCACTGGAAAGATAATTAAAAGCCACACTTAAGAAGCAAAATGGCAAATGACCACGAACCCACATGGAACACACACAATTGAAATGTTTCACATATGCAGTAGTTGTTCCATCTTACAGAGGCAGAAGGTGAGGTATGTGGTGTTGTGTTCATTTTCCTTTCATAGGCAGTGTGGGTGTAGCCAGGATTCAATTCCAGGCATTGTGATAGAGAGCTTGCAGGGGCTGACCTAAGTAATAAACCTCAGCACCTGCCCCAAGTTCAAGTTCGCTTTGTGGCTGTGAGCACTGTGGAAGAAAGGGTGACTGGCTCTCACTGAAGACCAATTCCCCTCTAGCCTGTGGCTCTCAGATCCCTTAGACAAAGAACTACCTGTTGGTCTTTCCCGGCAAACCCTTTATGAAGGTAAACAGAGCCAAGGGTCCTGAGTTTCAGACCCCACTCCTTCCCAACTCCCAGGCTTCTGGTTTCATCCTGTCATAGTGGGATGGCTCAGCAGAGTGGCTCACTCCCTAGCAGAAGGAGCAGTGAAGAAGCAGACAGAGAAGGGGGTCAGGATAAAACCCTTAAAGGCCCACCATTGTCAGGGACTTGCCTTCTCTACCCACACCAAAACCGCATCCATAGCTGGTGACCAAGAACAACAGAGGGCATTTCATATGCAAAGCGCCACATGCATTGTGTGAATGTTGCACTGAGACCACCTGTATGAAGAAACTGGTATCCACTGAATATAGAAGAGAGGTGAGGCACCCAAAGAGTAGCCAGAGCCCACTACCACACAGGTAAACCTAGATGATTCTGCAGCCTCGGGCTTCAACATGAGTGAGCAGATAAAACACCAAGATAACAACCTCCAGTCAAACCATAGCTGCAAGAAAAATAATTGCTGTTTTAAGCTACTATTCTTCGAGGTGATTTGTTACACAGCAGAGGCTGACTGAAATTGCTCCTTTGAGGTTAAGGCAGGGTAGCCTTAGTTGACCCACTTCAGAGGCTGCCACAAGGCAATCATTAGCAGTGATCGCCTCTTAACCCTGTCTCCACTAACATAAATTTCACCCTGATGATTAGACTTCTAATACTTAGAAGTTGAATATTTCTGCCTATGACTCTGAAAAAAAAAAAAAAGAATCATGGGGTTTAGAGAGATGGCTCAGTGGGTAAAGTGCTTGGTGTACAAACATGAGAGCCTGAGTTTGGATCCCCAGCACTGTGTAAAAGAGCAAAGCATGATAGCACATGTCTGTAATCCCAGGACCAGAGAAATAGAGACAGGAGGAGCCTTGAGGCTCACTGGACATGTGGGCTAGCAGAATCAGTGAGCTCCTGGTTTAAAAAAATTAAGGTGGAGAGTGATTGAGGAAGGCACCTGACATCATCCTTTGGTTTCCATCCCACTTGCATACATGCTCACTGTAACGTATATTATCACAGTAAATTGTCATGTGTTGTTTGAGCTCACCAAGAAACAACCTCTGGAAGCAGAGTTTCATCTCCATCTTCATTTCAAGTCCAAGCATGTTTGTCTCCGTATCTCCCAAGGCCTCTTGTCTGGGTACAGGAAATGCCCTTAACTCTGGAAAGGAGAACAACATAGCTAGAAAACCACCCTGCCCCTGGGATAAGCTAAAAAATAAACTATTTCCAAAAGATGTTACTATGCTTGTTGCATGATAGAAAAATACCTGCAGAGGGAAAGAGAAGCTGGAAGTTCAGCCATAGAACTTTCAGCAACGAGAAGCTCAGCTGTGGTAAGGAACTTCACTGGTTACCCTAGCTGACTACCTCACCTGGCTCAGTTGATTTGTACTTGCTGTCGTGCCTTAAATGATCATGTTATTTCTGTCCATTGCTGTCTGCTCTTTTACTTGGAAGGCTCACCTAAGGGGACTCTGAGGACTCTCACTTAGCACATTTTCTATTGGGCTCTCCAATTACCTTAAAGGAGCTTCCCCAGTGGATTTCTGCTAGATGTTGAGTGCGTGGTTTGATGATGCTTTGCCATCTACCTGTCTATTCTTTACTTAATCTTTTATTTTGACTTGCTAGATAAGTGATCAATTCCCTCATTCAAAACTCCAAATATGGCGGCTGTAGATCATTCTCTAAACTATATAACAAATGAACACATGTGAACAGAGACACACACATGTAAGAACAGAAAATTTAAAAGAAAGCTAAAGGTCTTAATAGAAAATATTTGTTTGAACTTTTGCAAAATGTAATGTTCTAACTAGTTGCCTGTGTTTCAACATTTTTATACAAAATAAATTTGACAGAACTATCACATAGAGTCAGTGATGCAGGTAGGTGATTGGTACAGTCAATGATACAGCTAACACACATTGGATATGGGAGGACCTTAGAACTCTGTATTTGGCCATTAAGTTTTACTCTGATACCCCACCACTTACCTCAACCTGACAGAAGCTCCATATGCCAGAGCAAGGGCAACTAATTTCAGCATAGGAGTATGTTCTAGGAAGTAGCGAACTATGGGAACACCAGTGAATGATGGGAGACATGAAAGAGATCTTTAAAGATTATTGAAGTCTTGTCTGGCTAATTGAGAATCACTTTTATTTATTTTTTGAGACTTATTTTTAATCCAAATGTCATGAGAAGAAAGGAGGCAAAGAATTCATGAATTTCTGCACACTAGACTAACAAACACAGCCAGCCTATTTGATAATACAGGAGAAGGAAAACTAGCCCAGAGGCTTAGCATTCCACATTAACCTCAGGAGAACAGGCAATCCCTAGTTCGCCATTTTCAAATTTGAGCATTGGTCCAGTGTCTGCCTGGATGGATCTCTTTGTTTGGCTCTCTGGATGTCTGTCAAGTGTGTTTGTTGACTTGGGAGTATACCTAATCTTAATTAACTTTCCCCTGAATTCAGCGTAAGTTGTCCAAGGGTTATGTTGAAGAAGGAGGTCAGAGGTCAGCTTTCCTGACAGGAGGTCATGAGGTTCATAAACTAAATCCGTGAATCACTTCTTTGAGGCAACTGCTTGGTGGAAGAGCTCTGTTAAGAGCCAAGATTGCTCTTAATTTAATCTAGTGTAGTTGGTTCTCTGGAGAGGTGCCAAGGGGTTGTTTATGGGGATGAGGAAGTAATCAATACACCATCAGAGAGACAATTTAAGTCATGTTCATCTTAAGGAGGGCAGGTCTTTGAGAAGGAGCCCTATATAACGGTAGAGAGGGGGAGAGAAGAGGGGCAGGGAAGAGAAGAAAGAAGGAAGCAGAATTTGGAATGTTTTTTCATCCTAACAGTAATGAACACATTGATCTTCTTAGGTAGATGCTTCCTGTCGGACTCATTGCTCCATAACACAGAGGGTTTATTAAATGTCATTTTAGCTCCTCTCACTTCCAGTCAATTCATATGGAACCAGGCAGCGAGTCCCTGGCATGCCACCCTCCAAGTTTCTCATCCATTGCTAGCAACTCTCAAATCCCTGCTCCAGCCTAAAATGTTTATTCGCTTCTGGAAACTCAGGTTGAGCTTTTGTTCTCTCTGTTACAAATGCCTTTGAGTGGATACAGCCAGATGTTTTAGACAGTGCTTGGGCAAAGATAAAAAGAACAATGAAGAGCATGAATTGTTAATTTGCCCATGCTCAGGTGTATTTGTTTCTAACCTTTAAAAATACAATATTCAGGGGTGCAGGGATGGTTCAATGGTTCAGAGTGCCCATTGCTCTTGCAGAAGACCCTCTTGAGTTCTCAGCATCCAGATTGGGAGGGCCACAGTCGCTTGGTAACTCCAGCTCTAGGGGATCAGATGGCCTGGACTACACAGGCACCTGCATACACAAACCCACACTTGTGCAGAAATATAAACACAATTTAAAAATAAAGAGAAACATTTTTAAAAATTAAAAAAAGTCCTTTAAAAATTAATATTGGCAAATTTTTTTAATAGTTTTAAACCTGGGCAATGGTGGTGCATGCCTTTAATCCCAGCACTTGGGAGGCAGAGGCAGGCAGATTTCTGAGTTTGAGGTCAGCCTGGTATACAGAGTGAGTTCCGGGATAGCCAGGGATACATAGAGAAACCCTGTCTTGAAAACCCAATATATATAGTTTTAAAAATGAAAACTAAGTTTCTCTTCTTCCTACTGAAATGCAGTACCTTTCCTGAGACCCTTCCAGAAGCCAGAAGCCACAACTGCCTTCTAAGGAAGCACTCGAGACAGTGCTTTCTGTCGTTTTCAAGTCCTGCTCTCCTTAGCACTCAGCTCTCAATCTCTGTAGATCAGCTTCCTGCTTTGAGTGACACCTAAAGTCCCTCCTATGTGAATTTATATTGCTTCCAGTCTTTTGGCTTTGTTTGTTTTGTCTTTTGCTGATAAAACTTTTGAGCTTTTCCAAGAAGAGGAGAAGAGGGCAAAAGGATGAATCTGTTGATTCTTGCCCCCAGACGCTTCATAGTCATCAGCAGAGCAGAAACAACTCTTGGTTTGCTCATTAGAGTAGGAGCTGCGAGAATCTGGCTGGGAGAGTCTGCTGTGAAAAAAAGAAGTAGGAGCGTGGAGGAGAGCGCCTCTCCTGGTGGGATGCTGCAGAAAAAAGGTAAAGGCACATGTGGTCAGGTAAAACAAACAAACAAACAAACAAACAAACAAAAAACAGAGAAAACTGGGCGAGAGACCAGCCTGTGCCAGTTGGCCCTTCTTTCTAAGCTTCATTCTGCTCTTCTGACAAAAGTTCCCTTCTACCCTCTCTCTCCCAAATCCTCAAAAAACCCTCCAGCAATAACTGTGAACCGAACCTTCTCAGAGCTAAGCCACACCCTTTTCTCTCAGGCTGTTTGGACCCTTTCGTGGGAGAATAACTGGTCCACTCTGTCTGTCCTGCTTCTTTCAAAGTCTAGGCGGCATCCAAGCACCTGCCCCTGATTTGTGTGTTGCAGTCTGGGAACTGAGTGACACAGCAGGTGCCGCCTGCCTGCAGACAATTCCATATTGCAATGGAGCATCGCCACCAAAGCTTATTATCTAGGGCAATAAAGTTTGGGATTAGAGGGATTCCCGATGATTGTGTGATTCTCCACAAAGCTTATCTTCTAATAGACCAGCTGCTTTATTAGGCCGCCCCCACCCGCAGCAGGCCCTTCCCAAGGCATCCAGAGTCCCAGGCAGCAGAGGGGGGCCTTGAAAGCAGCCCTGGGAGACAGCTGGGGGTATCATATCACCCTCAGTCTCCATCTGCGAGTGTTAAATTACAGGCGGCTTCCAGCTGGGCACACCCCAGATTCTACCTTCTTCCCACAAAGCCAGCCCAGGTCATTGTCATCCTGGGGCATCTGTCAAGGGCAGGACTGTTGCTGCCTCTCCCCCGCTGGTCCTTACCTCTGAACCCTGAAAGAGCCAGGCCTGGGAATTCACTTGCCTGGAAGGGTGTTATTGTTACTGTTTGAGAGTGTGAGGGACTAGAGGGCATTGGAGAAGGGGGTGCGGTGGAAATTCGCTTTGCAAATGGCACTCTGCAGGAACTATTCATTGTAAACAAGAGATTGTACAGGATTGGGCAGACTGTAGGGTTGTACGGGGCAGAACCCCAAAGAAGTTGTAAACTTGGAGAGTTCTGGTAGGCATGCCCCTTACTAAACCCTGGAGTGTCTGAAGTGGGAGTCACGTACACCCCCCACCCACCTCCACCCCAGCCTTCCTGATCTTGCAGTTCAGTTACTTTTCTGAGTACTGTCCCATGGTGGGTAGTGCTGAAGCCACACTCAGTCTATTCTACTCTAAGAGGTTGTTTGGTCCCCATGATCTGTCAGAAGAACAGAAGAGTTTTGCAGAAGAGTTTATTAGCAAGCATTGATGAGAATACCAAGAACCCAGGACATTTACAAAAAAAAATGCTTCAGGCTTTTTAAAAATTTTTTTTTACTTAGGCATTTTCCTCATTTACATTTCCAATGCTATCCCAAAAGTCCCCCAGACCCTACCCCCCACTCCCTTACCCACCCACTCCCACTTTTTGGCCCTGGCGTTCCCCTGTACTGGGGCATATAAAGTTTGCAAGTCCAATGGGCCTCTTTTTCCAGTGATGGCCCGCTAGGCCATCTTTTGATACATATGCAGCTAGAGTCAAGAGCTCTGGGGTACTGCTTAGTTCATAATGTTGTTCCACCTACAGGGTTGCAGATCCCTTTAGCTCCTTGGGTACTTTCTCTAGCTCCTCCATTGGGGGCCCTGTGATCCATCCAATAGCTGACTGTGAGCATCCACTTATGTGTTTGCTAGGCCCCAGCATAGTCTCACTAGAGACAGCTATATCAGGGTCCTATCAGCAAAATCTTGCTAGTGTATGCAATGGTGTCAGCGTTTGGAGGATGATTATGGGATGGATCCCTGGATATGGCAGTCTCTAGATGGTCCATCCTTTTCTCTCAGCTCCAAACATTGTCTCTGTAACTCCTTCCATGGGTGTTTTGATCCCAATTCTAAGAAGGGGCAAAGTGTCCACACTTTGGTCTTCGTTCTTCTTGAGTTTCATGTGTTTTGCAAAAAAAACTTATATCTTGGGTATCCTAAGTTTCTGGGCTAATATCCACTTATCAGTGAGTACATATCATTTGAGTTCTTTTGTGATTGGGTTACCTCACTCAGGATAATGCCCTCCAGGTCCAACCATTTGCCTAGGAATTTCATAAATTCATTGTTTTTAATAGCTGAGTAGTACTCCATTTTGTAAATGTACCACATTTTTTATATCCATTCCTCTGTTGAGGGGCATCTGGGTTCTTTCCAGCTTCTGGCTATTATAAATAAGGCTGCTATGAACATAGTGGAGCATGTTTCTTTCTTACTAGTTGGAACATCTTCTGGATATATGCCCAGGAGAGGTATTGCGGGATCCTCCGGAAGTACCATGTCTATTTTCTGAGAAACCGCCAGACTGATTTCCAAAGTGGTTGTACAAGCTTGCAATCCCACCAACAATGGAGGAGTGTTCCTCTTTCTCCACATCCTCGCCAGCATCTGCTGTCACCTGAATTTTTGATCTTAGCCATTCTGACTGGTGTGAGATGGAATCTCAGGGTTGTTTTGATTTGCATTTCCCTGATGATTAAGGATGCTGAACATTTTTTCAGGTGTTTCTCAGCCATTCGGTATTCCTCAGGTGAGAATTCTTTGTTTAGCTCTGAGTCCCATTTTTTAATGGGGTTATTTGATTTTCTGGAGTCTGCCTTCTTGAGTTCTTTTTATATATATTGGATATTATTCCTCTATCTGATTTAGGATAGGTAAAGATCCTTTCCCAATCTGTTGGTGGTCTTTTTGTCTTATTGACGGTGTCTTTTGCCTTACAGAAGCTTTGCAGTTTCATGAGGTCCCATTTGTCAATTCTTGATCTTACAGCACAAGCCATTGCTGTTCTATTCAGGAATTTTTCCCCTGAGCCAATATCTTCGAGGCTTTTCCCCACTTTCTCCTCTATAGGTTTCAGTGTCTCTGGTTTTAGGTGGAACTCCTTGATCCACTTAGATTTTACTTTATGTACTGGCTAGTTTTGTGTCAACTTGACACAGCTGGAGTTATCATACAGAAAGGAGCTTCAGTTGAGGAAATGCCTCCATGAGATCCAACTGTAAGGCATTTTCTCAATTAGTGATCAAGGGGGAAAGGCCCCTTGTGGGTGGGACCATCTTTGGGCTGGTAGTCTTGGGTTCTATAAGAGAGCAGGCTGAGCAAGCCAGGTGAGGCAAGCTAGTAAGGAACATCCCTCCATGGCCTCTGCATCAGCTCCTGCTTTCTGACCTGCTTGAGTTCCAGTCTTAGCTTCCTTTGGTGATGAACAGCAGCATGGAAGTGTAAGCCAAATAAACCCTTTCCTCCCCAGCTTGCTTCTTGGTCATGATGTTTGTGCAGGAATAGAGACCCTGACTAAGACACTTTAGTACAAGGAGATAGGAATGGATCAATTCGCATTCTTCTACATGATAACCACCAGTTGTGCCACCACCATTTATTGAAAATGCTGTCTTTTTTCCACTGGATGGTTTTAGCTCCCTTGTCGAAGATCAAGTGACCATAGGTGTGTGGGTTCATTTCTGGATCTTCAATTCTATTCCATTGGTGTACTTTTCTGTCCTTATACCAGTACCATGCTGTTTTTTTGTTTTTGTTTTTGTTTTTGTTTTTTTTATCACAATTGCTCTGTAGTAAAGCTTTAGGTCAGGCATGGTGATTCCACCAGAGGTTCTTTTATCCTTGAGAAGAGTTTTTGCTATCCTAGGTTTTTTGTTATTCCAGATGAATTTGCAGATTGCCCTTTCTAATTCCTTGAAGAATTGAGTTGAAATTTTGATGGGGATTGCATTGAATCTGTAGATTGCTTTTGGCAAGATAGCCATTTTTACAATGTTGATCCTGCCAACCCATGAGCATGGGAGATCTTTCCATCTTCTGAGATCTTTTTTAATTTCGTTCTTCAGACTTAAAGTTTTTATCATACAGATCTTTCACTTCCTTAGTTAGAGTCACGCCAAGATATTTTATATTATTTGTGACTATTGAGAAGGGTGTTGTTTCCCTAATTTCTTTCTCAGCCTGTTTATTCTTTGTGTAGAGAAAGAGCATTGACTTGCTTGAGTTAATTTTATATCCAGCTACATCACTGAAGCTGTTTATCAGGTTTAGGAGTTCTCTGGTGGAATTTTTAGGGTCACTTATATATACTATCATATCATCTGCAAAAAGTGATATTTTGACTTCTTCCTTTCCAATTTGTATCCCCTTGATCTCCTTTTGTTGTCGAATTGCTCTGGCTAGGACTTTAAGTACAATGTTGAATAGGTAGGGAGAAAGTGGGCAGCCTTGTCTAGTCCCTGATTTTAGTGAGATTGCTTCCAGCTTCTCACCATTTACTTTTATGTTGGCTAGTGGTTTGCTGTAGATTGCTTTTATCATGTTTAGGTATGGGTCTTGAATTCCTGATCTTTCCAAGACTTTTATCATGAATGGGTGTTGGATTTTGTCAAATGCTTTCTCTGCATCTAACGAGATGATCATGTGGTTTTTGTCTTTGAGTTTGTTTATATAATGGATTACATTGATGGATTACCATATATTAAACCATCCCTGCATCCCTGGAATAAAACCTACTTGGTCAGGATGGATAATTGTTTTAATGTGTTCTTGGATTCAGATAGCGAGAATTTTATTGAGTATTTTCGCATCCATGTTCATAAGGGAAATTGGTCTGAAGTTCCCTATCTTTGTTGTATCTTTCTGTGGTTTAGGTATCAGAGTAATTGTGGCTTCATAGAATGAGTTGGGTAGAGTACCTTTTACTTCTATTTTGTGGAATAGTTTGTGCAGAACTGGAATTAAATCTTCTTTGAAGGTCTGATAGAACTCTGCACTAAACCCATCTGGTCCTGGGCTTTTTTTGGTTGGGAGACCATTAATGACTGCTTCTATTTCGTTAGGGGATATGGGACTGTTTAGATCATAAACTTGATCCTGGTTTAACTTTGATACCTGGTATCTGTCTAGAAATTTGTCCATTTCGTCCAGGTTTTCCAGTTTTGTTGAGTATAGCCTTTTGTAGAAGGATCTGATGGTGTTTTGGATTTCTTCAGGATCTGTTGTTATGTCTCCCTTTTAATTTCTGATTTTGTTAATTAGGATGTTGTCCCTGTGCCCTCTAGTGAGTGTGGCTAAGGGTTTATCTATCTTGTTGATTTTCTCAAAGAATCAACTCCTCGTTTGGTTAATTCTTTGAATAGTTCTTCTTGTTTCCACTTGGTTGATTTCACCCCTGAGTTTGATTATTTCCTGCCGTCTACTCCTCTTGGGTGAATTTGCTTCCTTTTTTTCTAGAGCTTTTAGATGCGTTGTCAAGCTGCTAGTATGTGCTCTCTCCCTTTTCTTCTTGGAGGCACTCAGAGCTATGAGTTTCCCTCTTAGAAATGCTTTCATTGTGTCCTATAGGTTTGGGTATGTTGTGGCTTCATTTTCATTAAACTCTAAAAAGTTTTTAATTTCTTTCTTTATTTCTTCATTGACCAATGTATCATTGAAAAGATTGTTGTTCAGTTTCCACGTGAATGTTGGCTTTCCATTATTTATGTTGTTATTGAAGATCAGCCTTAGGCCATGGTGGTCTGATAGGATGCATGGGACAATTTCAATATTTTTGTATCTGTTGAGGCCTGTTTTGTGACCAATTATATGGTCAATTTTGGAGAAGGTCCCATGAGGTGCTGAGAAGAAGGTATATCCTTTTGTTTTAGGATAAAATGTTCTGTAGATATCTGTTAAGTCCATTTGTTTCATAACTTCTGTTAGTTTCACTGTGTCCCTGTTTAGTTTCTGTTTCCACGATCTGTCCATAGATGAAAGTGGTGTGTTGAAGTCTCCCACTATTATTGTGTGAGGTGCAATGTGTGCTTTGAGCTTTACTAAAGTGTCTTTAATGAATGTGGCTGTCCTTGCATTTGGAGCGTAGATATTCAGAATTGAGAGTTGCTCTTGGAGGATTTTACCTTTGATGAGTATGAAGTGTCCCTCCTTGTCTTTTTTGATAACTTTGGGTTGGAAGTCAATTTTATCCGATATTAGAATGGCTACTCCAGCCTGTTTCTTCAGTCCATTTGCTTGGAAAATGTTTTGAAGCCTTTCACTCTAAGGTAGTGTCTGTCTTTTTCCCTGAGATGGGTTTCCTGTAAGCAGCAGAATGTTGGGTCCTGTTTGTGTAGGCAGTCTGTTAGTCTATGTCTTTTTATTGGGGAATTGAGTCCATTGATATTAAGAGATATTAAGGAAAATAATTGTTGCTTCCTTTTATTTTTGTTGTTAGAGTTGGCATTATTTTCTTGTGGCTGTCTTCTTTTTAGTTTGTTGAGGGATTACTTTCTTGCTTTTTCTAGGGCGTGATTTCCGTCCTTGTATTGCTTCTTTTCTGTTATTATCCTTTGAAGGGCTGGATTCGTGGAAAGATAATGTGTGAATTTGGTTTTGTTGTGGAATACTTTGGTTTCTCCATCTATGGTAATTGAGAGTTTGGCTGGGTATAGTAGCCTGGGCTGGAATTTGTGTTCTCTTAGTGTCTGTATAACATCTGTCCAGGATCTTCTGACTTTCATAGTCTCTGGTGAAAAATCTGGTGTAATTCTGATAGGCTTGCCTTTATATGTTACTTGACCTTTTTCCCTTACTGTTTTTAATATCCTACCTTTATTTAGTGCATTTGTTGTTCTGATTATTATGTGTCGGGAGGAATTTCTTTTCTGGTCCAGTCTATTTGGAGTTCTGTAGGCTTCTTGTATGTTCATGGGCATCTCTTTCTTTAGGTTTGGGAAGTTTTCTTCTATAATTTTGTTGAAGATATTTGCTGGCCCTTTAAGTTGAAAATCTTCATTCTCATCTATTCCTATTATCCGTAGGTTTGGTCTTCTCATTGTGTCCTGGATTTCCTGGATGTTTTGAGTTAGGATGCTTCTGGCTTAATAAAGGTTTCAAATGCCTTTGAAATGCAATGTTCTACACATTGAAATTTGGTGGATTCTGATATGCATGTAGCACTTGTGCATGATGTTGAGTTTAGGCGAACTTGTCATAGAATTATTACAGAATTCCTTCTTCCGGCACCATGATGTTATGCATGAAAACTCTCGGAAACAGAGTTAGTCTTTGTGTCTGTATTATTTAATAAAAAGTTGCTGTAGGGCCAGTGAGCGTTCTCTGTCTATCAAGATGCCAAGCCTAGTTACCTGACTTTGATCCCCAGGACCCACAAGCAGAAGAGCACTGACTCCCACAAGTTGTCTTCTGGTTACCACATACATGCTTTGTCAAGGGCATACCTACACATACAAACACATACAAATAAATAAGTATGTAATGTTTAGAATGATAGCATGTCTCAGGTGCTATCTAAAAATGCTATCTCAAGGCATAACATCAGCTGAGAATTAATAGTCTAAACATGTCAGGCAGTGGTGACACACGCCTTTAATCCCAGCACTCAGGAGGCAGAGGCAGGCAGATCTCTGAGTTTGAAGTTAGCTTAGTCTACAAGAATGAGTTCCAGGACAACCAAGGCTACACAGAGAAAGTCCTGTCTCAAAAAACCTAACTAAATAAATAAGTATAAAGATATGAAGGTTGAAATGCTCTAAATTTTTAAAAACATATCAGAATTATGTATTTCACTTTGAGTATCATCCTCAACATATCTCATTATGTTTACTAAATGTGCATGTATATGCAAATATACAAAAGTCCAAATCTGAGTTTTTTTCTGCCTCAAGCGTTTTGAATAAGGCATCATCAACCCATAGTGAGATAAAGATGACTTAGAAACTCCGGTGTGTGTGTGTGTGTGTGTGTGTGTGTGTGTGTGTGTGTGTGTGTGTGCAGGCTATGAAGTTAATAATGCTAGGACTCACATCTGTTTCCTTCACTCTAAGCTTTGTGGCTATTCTTTCCCGCATAGCATCTAAAACATGCTTTTCGGGCCCCTGCTGAGTGCTAGAATTGAATGGGTGACAGGTGAGTGGTCAACACTTGGCCGGTGCTCAGAAAATATTGGCTGCTATTTTTATCATTATTATTGGGCCTTTCTGTTATTATTATTTGTGATATGTAAACACATTTATTAGTATGACTGACATAACAATCCTAGTGTAGTCAGTAGAATTATGGACTGTAAGTCTACTGCACTCAATCAGAATGCTTTATTTTGTGAATGAACATGAGGGCAGAATTAAGAACAGAAACAGCAGCATAAATTACCAAAGTTTACTTTATTATAATTCTGTCCATTCACTTAATGCCCCAAAATGTCATCTCAGAGAAGGCACTGTTCTAGGTGCTGAGAAAACAGAACACAAGAGTTATAAAGGCCTTGGTTCTCTGGAACTCAAATTCCATTGGAGAAAAAAAGAAAGAAAATGAAATGGAAATCAACTTATTAAACATATGATTTAAATTTTTAAGGCATCTGATAAAGAAAATAATCCAATTAACAGGAATTAAACGGACTGGGACAGTGAAGAAATGCAGAGAGTAAAAGGAGAGATATTAAAGACAGATTCTGACAGGAAACTGTGTGAGAGAAGACCTATGGTGATGAGGGCAAGGTCCCCTCAGGAAAATCCAGGCAGAGGTGCAAAATGTGCACAGCTTGCAAACAGAAAGGCAGCAAAAGGCCACTGGTGTGGTGGGAGCAAAGCAGCCAAGGGGAGGGGAGCCTGGGTAGACTCTTCATCACATCCAGACATCAAGAGGTTTGTCTTGTTGGGACAGTCCACAGGGCTACTGCCTTCATAACAATGTACTTGCATGAATAGTCATTACCAAATCAACCAACAGAAATTCCATCCATTAATCATCAAAATAGTTTAGGAAGCCAGGACAGTAGGAAACTTAAGCCACAAAGGACTAGACCCCAAACATTGATATACTATAAACAAGAAACCAAGGAGGATCATTGTTTGGGGACACATTCAGGTTGAATTGAGGATGTATCAACAATGCATTCTCTACCAGCTTAAAACCTTCAGGCTTCTGAACTAGTGCCAAGCACAACTGTAAGATCTTTAGAACAGCAGAAGGTTATGTCTGATAATTATTTGAATTTGCTGCTATGTCTGTTGCTCTTTTTTCCTGTCTCTGCCCCTCTTTTTTTTTTAAGATTTATTTATTTTATTTATATGAGTACGCTATAGCTGCTTCATACACACCAGAAGAGGGCATTAGATCCCATTACAGATGGTTGTGAGCCACCATGTGGTTGCTGGGAATTGAACTCAGCACCTCTGGAAAAACAGTCACTGCTCTTAACCACTGAGCCATCTCTCCAGCCCCCATCTATGCTTTTTATACACACATTACAAACTTCATCTCAGTATCTTGTCTTCCAGAGAATTTGGCTTTAATATATTCACATAGGAAACCTGCTTAATAGGGAAGAATATAAGTAATGTGTCTTTTCTACTTTGTAAACCTATTAGGAGTCATGTGCAGACAGATATACCAGGTTCACATGTATGTCTTATTTTGTGACAAACTCTTGTCAGCCTATGGTTGCCAATCAAAATGAAAGCAAATTGGATATGTTCCAGTCCACATAAAAAGCTGCCCACAGTGCAGAATAAAGTCTTCTTTTGGAACAGGTGTGGTGATGCCTGCCTATTGTATTAGTTCATTTTAGCTGGGGCAAAATACCTGACAAGAACAACGTAAGGGAGAAAGGGCTTGTTTGGGCTTATTGTTCAAGGCGCTAGTGTCTGCCCTTCATGCTGGGAAGGGAAGCAACAGGAACAGTAGGCCTTGTCTCCTTTGTGACTCTAGATTTCATCACACCTTAATGTTAGTATTGGAAAAACTGAGGCAGGATAACCATGAGTTCAAGAAAAGCCAGGGTAATACAAGGATATCTATTTCAAAATAAATAAATTCCCAAGTGCTACGCTCTCCGGTCGAGTCAGCTGGACAAGCCGAAAGGCTTAAAAGTCACTCATGAGGCAAAAGAGTTTCAAGGAAGCTCTCCTTCTGGAGTCTAGCGTTCTCTACCCATACATTAATTTTTCATTCCTGCGTTCCATTACCGCGTTAGTCTAGTGTATGGATCCACGTGCTCTCTTTCAGTATTTTCTTATTATAAGTGCCTTTTAAGATTAAATTCTGACATAGCTAAAGCCTTCCACCAGTGTTCCAACAGTCCTAAAACGTCCTTGAGCTAGACAGTGACATTCAGAATAGCCTCTGGTATTACACTATCAATAAAAGCCAACTCCCATATACAGGAATTTACAATGGTTTAGGAAGTAGATCAGGCTGTGGTTTTAGAGTATTGCATTATTCATGAGATGGTTAGCTAGAACGGAACTCCCTAGTTAGAACCATGACTTGGGTGTGAAAGCCCTTGCCCTAGGAGTGAAAAGTTCTCACACCTGGCGTCTAAGACTATAGCTGACCTTAGATAGGGCTGACTCTGTCTCAGTTATTTTATTGCCCAGTTCCTGCCAGTCTTTGCGTTTTCATTCCTCTGTTCTGTGTAAGAGTCATTAAGCATCCGGTTACCTCATTTGTACCTTGCGGGTATGTCACCCAACTTCCTTATTGTCTTCTGCATAAAAAGTCTGATGTTCGATTTGAAAAATTACATTCAGATTCCACACGACTTCTCCTGTGTGTCTGTCATTCATCCGCACTTTGCCCACCCACATCGAGAGACCCGTTCCACACAGACACAGGGACCCAGAGGGTCTGCGGCACCCAAGCTCATTTCATTATGAACAGTTTAAAAAAATAAAATTTGAGGGCTGGAGAGATGGCTCAGTGGTTAAGAGCACTGGCTGCTCTTCCGGAGGTCCTAAGTTCAAGTCTCAGCAACCACATCGTAGCTCACAACCATCTGTAATGGGATCTAATGCCCTCTTCTGGTGTGTCTGAAGAGAGCAAAGTGTACTTGCATACATAAAATAAATAAATCTTTTAAAAAAATGAAATTGGAGGGGTTCCTATGCAATAACACCACCAAAGAAATGAAATTTCATTGTCCTGGTTAAATGAGATTGTATGTTTGTGTAGTCATTGTGACATCTACCACGTTATAAGCACTCAAAGTTGATGTTTGCTGAAATAAAATTGATGCTATAAATTGTCACCGTTTTCCTTAAAGGCAGAAAACTCCAAGGTTCAAGCAGAATTCAATGAACTTCTAAATCAGTTAGGACAGAAACAAAGAATCTGATTCTCCTGGAAATCTCAAAGTGGTAGCAATATAATATACAGTAAACTAATCATCCATGACACATCGATGACTTGCATTCTGAAGAGACAGGGGTCCTGGAGAACACGCTCTATTTAAGAAGGCCTTTTTATATAGTACAACAATAACTTCTGTCAACCGACCAGAAAAGAAACCTATATAGAATAAATTATTATGTGTTGTTCATGAAATTTACTAAGTACAAACTATATATCAGGTGGAAATGGGCAGGGAATATTCAGAGTACCTTTCTTTGTTTTGTTTTTCTTTTCATTTTTTGTGACAGAATTTCTTTTTATAGCCTTCGTTATCCTGGAACCTACTTTGTAGACCAGGCTGGCTTCAAACTCACAGAGCCTGCCTCTGCCTCCTGAGGGCTGGAACAAAAGATGTCCACCATACCCTCCCCAGAGTGTCTTTCTTTTATACAATTTGCATTCAATTGGGATATCCTGAAATATGCACATATCACAGAACTACACTAGAAAATGACTTCAGGAACTGGAATAACAGAGTTTCAGTAAAGCCTTGTAAGTCCATCTGAGGAAACAATGAACAATTGCAAATGTGCTTTTAAACTAGGCGTAGAGGGGCGCAATACTTGTAAGTGCTTCATTTGGGAGGTGGAGGCAGGACAATAAGCTTGAGATTATCGAGGATGCACAGTGAGTTTGAGGCTAGCCTGGGTTATGTGAGACTGTCTCCTAAATGAGAAGCAATGTTCATTGTAGTCAAAATATAAGGGCTATGGTAAGCAATACAAGTTACGAAGAAAACCGACCATTATTACATTTTCTTACCATGGAGACAGATTAGAAAAAAGTAAGAGTAATCACATTACAATGGTTCATTATATATGTATATATATGGAGATAGAGAGAGACATACAAACAAATTCCACTCTTGTATTATATATTGACAATCTATTCAACAGCTTCCATTTCACAAAAGCGAGATTTATACCATCTGATTTTATTTTATCAGGGACTTTCAGACTGTTGTAATTTAAGTGTTTTTAAATGTAAAGCTACTCAATGGGACATTATGAGCCTCTATAAATAGGCATGCATGCACTGCAAAGAATTGGAATATGTGTAAGATGGTTACCATTAAACATGAAAAGTCTCTGCTATCTAGCTTGGGTAATGAGTTTAGAGAAGAATCCATCAAGATACACTTGGGCATAACTCCTTTAGCCCAGAAGGCAGAAGCATTAATTGATGGATGTGATGCCCATGCAAGACAACACAGTAGCTCCTGAGCATGGCAGCTTTCATTGGGCAATGCAAAAATAAAATCAAGTGAAGTAAAACAGAGCCTTTTGGACTGAGTCTTTCTAGGAAAAGGAAGGAGTGACTTTACCCGGTACGGACTCCCCATCCATAGTGATATAAGGACTTTTTTTTTCTAGTTAAGGCATCCTCGAAGCAAATACTGG